>NW_011495027.1:4193608-4214508 GCF_000754665.1 Bison bison bison | reverse complement strand
CAGTGGGGGCATTATTTTTAAAAACTGAAGAAAATCTTCCTCTTCTAAGACAGGTGGAGATGGAAGGAGATGTACATGGACATGAGTTTGGAAGTAGAAAGGTAGAAGGTAGGGGTTTCTACTTTCTCAATCAAGGCATTCATTAACTTATAAGGTGGAAAAGATTGGTTATTGGTCTTAAGAAAAGTGATAGATATTTAGAACAACTGTTAGGGGGAATGAGCGAGATGAGAGGAAGCAAGTCCAATCATTGTTGAGTAGATTTGAGAGCTTCATTGACCTTGTGAAACGTGTTTTTAAAAACAGTACCAATTAATTTTATAATTTTCTTTCAAAATCTTGGAAACATACTACAGGAGTCAAAAGAAACTGCCTAGAAATTCAGTATGGAGAAATGGCAAGTTGAATACAACGTAAGGATAAAAGTGGTAAGGGAGTTGTGCTATTTACACTAGTAGGTGGCATGACTGACTTTGCTGGACACGCCAAGTAGAAAAGAAACTGTATCTAGACAGGCACAAGGGACTAAGGGTGCCAAGCACAACAAGCATGGTCAGACCAAATTAAGGGGGAGAGGCAAGGCTGGGATGGGGTGATGGGCTTTAGGACAGAGGCGGAGAACAAGTCCAGAAAATGTTGAGGACGAGGATTGACTTGTTTGACACAGATAAAAGACTAAATAATGTTCATTGAAGGGGCAGTGCAAGAGGAAAAGGTGGTTCTGGGGAGTGTGAATTTAACAAGTGTTTTATTGATTAGTGAGGAGTTGGACACTGCTTTGACAGTGATTTTCATTTTCATCTGAAATATAATGTGCTTTAGTTCATTTCAAACAGTGATCTTAACGCTTAGATTGAACTAGAGGAAACTGTCATTTTCATAGGTAAAAATGATCACTTATAAACAAGTTCATCTGGTTCAAAGAATGGGTTGAATAATAATATCAGCAGCTGCCAGCCTATTAGTGTTTTCTCTTGGCCAGGAACTGTCATCTTGGCCCTTTTGATTTTGCCTTGCATCTGCCTTTCATGGAGGAGGCATGTGATTAATATCCAGCAATGGAGAACTGAAAAATTAAAATCTAAAATGTGTTCCTAAAGCAAAAAATTTATCATGGCTGTCCCATATTCAAATTTCTGTAGAAACCATACTGAGTACACTTAACAAGAATTATCTAGTTTAATGTTTCCAACAATTCTATAAGGCAGGAGCAGCTCCTCTATTCATCATTTTTAAAGGAAATAAGTACAGAAAGTCTTGGTCATTTGTCCAAGGTCACACACAGAGTAACCTTGGAGTTGGGATTTAAGACTACGAGGCTTGTATACTGAACATGGATATAAATCTACATGTTGGAATCATTGCAAAATATTTGTTTTAACCAAAATTCTTACCTGATGGTCCAAATTCATTTTGCTTGTTTCCAAGTACAAAGTCAGGAGTGAAATGAATATATTCTCCTTTTTCTTCACAGGCTGTGAATTGCTTAGTATATGGCTCATCTCTACCTGGGAGTGTAGGTGGAGCAACTCTAACATCAGCCTGAGAACGTTTAAAAAGGTGTTTAAAAGATCAGAATAGAAATTATAACATTTGTCTGAAAAATTCTGAAATGATTAATTAACATCAAATTTGAGAAGCAGAGGAGAAAATATTTTTAAGAAACGCCTTTTGATTCTTACATGTTTATAGCTTTCGTGTTTTGGCCTCTTGTATTGAGTGATGCTCTTCCAGTTCTCTGGAATTAATATTGATACATTTTTGAAAAAAAATCTCTTTTCCGTGGCTTCAAACAGGTAAGTAGATGCATCAATCACCATGTTCTGTTATTATAGGAAAAAAGAAAAGTTAGGCTGGCCAAGGGACAGTAGACTAAATGAACAGGCAAGCATCACAGGCATTTCTCACCTTTAGTCATTAAAAAAAAAGCAACTGACTGGTGAGTAGGGTTTCTGATTCAAAAATCAAAATCTGTCATCGTCAGTTCAAAATTATGACTTAATTTGCACATTTAACAGCTTTCAGTCTTCTATAATCCTACATCAAAAGGCAAATACTTATGTTTACATTATGAGGAATTGATTAATATGATAAAGGGCATGGACTTTGGAAGCAGCTAGACTTGGTTTTAATGCCAGCTTAAGCCTCTTGCTATTAAAATTTGACTGGTTTATGTGACTGCTTTGAATCTCAGCCTTCTTATTTATTTACTATACTCTTAAAACATATCTTTAAGGATGATATAAACATGAAATGAGTTATAAATAAGTATTCTACACAAGGTAGTCATAAAACTCATTGATATCATCACTATTATAATTACTAGTAAGGAACAACCTTACCTGATGCAAATTGAGAAAAACAGTTTATATGGATGAGTCATAGAAGTTTTCACTACCTCCCAGGAGAGGCAGTTGGGTTGGGAGCACAGGGAGTGGAGGAATGGAAAAGTTCATAGGAGAGGCAGAGCTTTTTTAGGCAGAGCTTCTAGCTCTGCCATCAAGGTGAAAGTAATATATATTATATTATTCATATCCTTATATTATTAGTATCCCAAACCCAAAAATGTTAGGATTAATAAGATAAATAGTTCCTCAAAAGAGCTTATTATCTAGTGGAGGAAATAGATGGTTGAAAGGTTCTTTGGTGATTTATTCTACATGATCAAATCCACTGAAAAATTGAGGAATACTGGGTTCTGGATGATGATGTTACCCTATTCATGTTGCTGGCAAACAGCACAGTCTACAGTATTTTTTATTTGAAAATATATCCTCCTTTTCAATTCTTTCTGACCTAAGACCAGAATATAACTCTTCTTCAGAAATTCCAAGGATTTCTTCCTTTTTCTCTGGAAGATGGTCTAGTGTGCTCTTAGTGTACTGAAGAGATCATTAAAGTGATTAGGCTTACTTAGAGCCGGGATCAGCCAGAAGCCAGAGTACAGAACTGAAGACCAGAGGACTGGCTGGTGGTGTGACAAGGTCTTTATAGAGCTCCCAAAGTAGGTTGGAGGTTACTTTTCAATTGATTATAATTATATTTTTCCAAGTATTCAAGCAAAAACCCATGAAGTTTCTGACTTCTACTTTCCCTCAACCCTTCTCTATCCCACACATCTAAACCATCAGCAAATTTCTCCATAATACTCTCAGAAAATGTCCAGGATCACAGCACATTAATGATCTCTCCCACAATATCTCCATTCCTATTCACCATCACTTTTCATCTGCTGCAGCTTCCTACTAATGTCCCTTGACACCTCTATGCTCACAACTTATACGGGATGGGTGATAAGTGGAAGCCCTATAGAGAGTATCCTCAACGCTGCCATCAGAGTGATCTCAGAATAAGCAAGCTAGAGCACACCCGACCTCTGCTCAGATCCTTCTGTGGATTTCATCTCACTCGAAATAAAAGCCCAAATCTTTCCAGTGGTCTGGGCCCTGAGACCTCTCCAACTTCAGCTCTCCTCAGTCTTCTTCCTGCTCATTCATAGTTGTTTCCTTGGTCACATCAAACATGCTGTCACCTCCATGCCACTGCAACTGCTGTCCCCTCCCCAGATTTTCAATGAGTCTTCCCTCACAAATCTCAGGCCTCTGCCCAGATATCACATCTAGTGAGACATTTTCTGACCACCCTGCATGAAACAGTAACCCACATTCTCTCCCTACCCTAGGTCTACAAAGACTGCCTGTCTCCCTTTGCTGATTTATTTTACTACATAGCAACTTACTACTACAGACTTGTTTATATTGACTTTTTATCATTATCTGTATCATCTGAAGAGAGTATATACTGAAAGAGATCAGGAGCTTTAAGAAAATTCACTACTTTCTCACCTGGAATACCATAAGCAAGCATTTAATAAATCATTGTTTAAAGAACAGACAAGTCCAATCGCTAATTTACAGATAGGAAAGAGAGGAGGATCACATGTGCTGATGACCAGCAAGCAAACTGGGTTCTGAGCCAGGAATCAGTCAGAAGCTAGGGTACAGAAAACTGAAGATCCAGAGGACTGGCTAGGAGTTTGGAAGAGGACTTCAGAGATCTCCTAAGTTAGACTGAAGATTACTTCATCACTGGCCTAAAGCAGATGAAATAATTTTCTGCCTAAGTATGTTCCCTAAGAATGTCTCTCCTCTCTCTTTGTTTTGGATCTCAATCAGTTGTTTTCTGCTTAAAGTGATGACTCTCTCTGTCCCTTTGAGTGTATCTGGCATATAGTAAATTGAATTGCAGTACAGTTTGGGAAAATAAGATCACTGCATACAGTTTAATGGGCTGCGAATTGTACAAGCCCACGGGATTCAGTTTATTTTGTAGTCTTGTAATGCTATATAGCTGTCTTGGGTAGTGGTGTGTTTATAAAGTCATGGAGGGATTTCAAATACCCTATATCAGGTGACTTTGATACCTTGGGGCCTGCTGGGGTGGCTAATAATGGTTCTCAGAGGCTTCCATGCAGAATTTTATAATATTCCATCTAAATTCCTTCTCAGAATTCCTATAATATCCTAGTTTGATCAAAGAAGATTAAGATATTAATGTTTCAAAAAAAAAAAGTACTCTTAAACCCAAAAGACACATGAATAAAAGGAATAAGGAAAAGTTGACAATTGAAACTCAGGTCATAAATTATGAATCAATTCAACATATCTTACTATGGTCAGATAGTATCCCAAGAATAAGAGTCTGTTCACTGTTCACTCTTTACAAAAAGAGTGATTTTTGTTATCTTGTATAAAGTGGATCTCAAATCCAGATCTATCAGCCTTCAAAACCCATGTGCAGGATCTCAGCTCTGATTGTACTATTTAACTTGACCTTGGGAAAATTATTTCCTTTTCCAAATCCCAGTTTTCCCTTCTATATAGTGTGGATGAGAGTATTTCACAAGGTTGTCTGAAAATATCAACGTAAGGACTTTGTAGAAGACTCAGAGAATGCCAGAAAACATTCTTCTAATCTAGGAATGTCTGCTAAACATTGAACTTTCACATTCAATAGAGAACCATTTTAACAAATGTTTTGCCCCTACAAACAATTCTTCCAAATGCTGTTTCCTGAGCTTCAGTTAGTTTTGATATTGATCAACTAGATACTAAAAAGCTATCATTCACAATCAATTATAGTAACTGCTACTCAAGCCTGTGTTCATCAGTAAATTAATCTTTGTATTTTCCTGGAATTAAAAATGTACCAGTAAGTAAATACTGCTGTGCTTAAGATTCTACAGAATGAATGATAAATGGCAGCCACAATATCACCTGCTCACGATTCAGGTCAAGCTCATCAGCTTCTGATGGATAAAAACACCCATGGGGAAAGCAGAAAGTGAGAATTTAAGGAAACAATAGTTAAGGAGTTAAATATAAGGAGTTAGTAAATGTTGAGGTGAGGGACAGGGAGAATTAATTTACATGGCTGTAACACCAGTCTCTCTATTACATGGAACGTTAAAGTTGGATGAAACAATAGATATAAGAGTCTTTGGTTCAGTCCTGGAAACTTTCTCTTGTCTACCCACTCTTCCGAGTGAACTCAGTCACTCTCATGGCTTGAAATCTCATCTACACACTGATGACTCCCAAGTTTTTATCTCTCCCTAGATTTCCTCCTTGAATTCAGATTCATATCGCCATCCATATGGATATCTAATGGGTTTCCCAGGTGGCTCTAGTGGTAAAGAACCCATCTGTCAATACAGGAGACATAAAAGACTCAGGTTAGATCCCTGGGTGGGGAAGACCCATAGAGAAAGAAATGGCAAAAGCATCTCAAATTCAAAATTTTGCAAACTAACTTCTGATCTCCCAGCCATGAAATTTTCTCCACTTAAGTCTTTCCCTTCTCCATCAATAATAATACCACCCTTCCAAGTGTTCAGACCAAAACCCTTGAAGTCTTCTGTGACTTTTATTTTTCCCTCTTCCCTTCCCCTACCCCACACATCTAAATCATTAGCAAACTTGTCTATGATAAGCTCATGGCAAAGAACACGTTCAGGATCACACCACATTAATGATGTCTACCACAGTATCCCCGTTCATAGTCACTGTCATTTCTCACTCCCAGCAGCTCTGTACACAGTGTCCCTCAATACTTCTGTGTTCTAACAGAGCTTATACAAGATGAATGACATGGGAAAACCCTCTACAGTGTTTCCTCAACACTGCAGACAGAATGACTCCAGAACAAGCACAAGCGAGCACACCTCTCCTCGTCCACGGATTCTGATTTCTCTCAGAGTGAAAGTCCAGATCTTTCCAATGGCCTGGGCCCTGCTACCTCTCCACCTGCAGCTCTCCCCCACTCTTCCTCCTGCTCATTCCCAGTTGTTTCCTTGGTCACATCAAGCATACTGTCATCTCCATGCTGCTGCACCTAGTGTCCACTCCCAAGGTTTTCAGTGGGCTCTCCCCTCACTCATCTCAGGTCTCCACCCAGACGTTACATCTAGTGAGACATTCCCTGACTACCCTGCATGAAACAGTAACCTGCATTCTCCCCTTACCCTAGCCCCACCATCACTGCCTATCCCCTCTGCCAGTTTATTTTACTGCATAGCAACTTACTACCATGAACCTGCTGTACATTGACATGTTTTTATTATCTGTATCATCTGAAGAAAATATATACTTCATGAGATCAAGAGTTTTTAAAAAATCCACTGCGCTCTCTCCTGTCATGCCATAGCAAGCATTCAGTAAATCATTATTTAAAGAACATACAAGTCTAGTTGCTAACTTACAGATGGAGAAACGGAGGATGAGGGAGGCCCCATGCCACATCTTTGATCTTATGGTGGGACAGGGTAGAACCTTGTCTGGAACCTTCAATTTCCACTGCCTATTCCAGCGTTATTTTATTTTCTTTTTTTACTGCACCTTGGTGCTTTTAAACTTCCTGGAGTACTGAGAAGTTTCTGTTGTAGTTATTAACTACTATATATATATTTTTTTCTCATCAATTCAAACAGAAGAAATCCCATTACTTTCTTACCTGTATCTTTTCAATGAGTGTTTCATCTTCTGGCACAGCGGGGTCTATAGCAATGATAATGCCCTCGTAGCCATTGTTATTCAGCCGAACAAGGGAAGTATTGGACCCCTGCAGCAGGTATAGCATTAAGAGGAAGACAAAACTTCTGAATAACCCCATTGTTCTTCTTGAGTTGGTCCAGGCCCCAGTGTTGTTCAAGGGGCATTTCTTTCACCTTTAATCCCTCCACATATATATACACATACTCCTGAACATTATCAATGTTGGCTAGTTACGGGACTTTGACTGTATAAAGGTCAAAGTTACATATTTTTAGAAAATACTTGACTTCAGATTACACAATTGTTTTATTGTATGTTACTGTAAAATGACCTGAATCATAGATGAGTTCAGAACTTTTTATAAAATACATTGCACATATTCCTTTTGGGACATATTTTCTATGCTTTCTAATTCTGGCTAATTTCCTCAGTATAGACATATACTTTGTATTTTCTGAAGAGTGCAATGTGAAAATAAATAAAATTTCATCATGATATTATTAGAAACAAAAATGCTAATTTTGTTAATCAGTTTTACAGTGATTTAACTATTATTTAGATTATTTACTAACAGTAAAAATAAGAGAATGTTAAGATTACTAAATGTAAATAATGTCAAATTAGGTAAGATGGCTTTGAAAATTAAATTAAGTATTTTAAAGACTGATAAGTTAAGGGAAATTTAATAAAGTTATTAGAGTAAATTTTTTAAAACCCTGTCCAGTAAAGAATGAATAGAATTTGTTTTTAATCAGTTATATAAAAAAAAGAATGGTATGTGTTGGTTATTATTGAGACAGAGTGAATCATCTTAACAGTTAATATTTATTCAGTACTTACCAGGGCAGAGATTCTTTCACTTACTCCTTACTGCAACTCTGTAACATAAGTATGAATATTATTTTCATTTTATACTTGGGGAAACCGAGGCACACACTTTTAGTACCTTGCCAAGATCACATAGCTAGTGAATGGCAAAGTCAGTATTTGAACCCAATATGCTTACTCCAGAGTTTTATCATACTCCACAATAAGGCAATATTGTCTTATAAGGCAAATAATATAATAAGTTTTTTTAATGGAAAAAGGGGGTCAGGATAGGAATTATAATGATGAGTTAAGTATATCTAGTCCTAAAGAAAAGGAACCAGGACTCATCAGAAATCCAGAAGAGAACTAAAAATAAAATAATAAAAAATATCTTTAAATTAAGAGCTTAAGTAGGAGGATACCTGTGTCACATTCTGAACAAGCAAAAGATTTTTATCAAGATAGAAGTTTTATCATATGTGTTCAGATTCTGACCTCTTAGGTAGCATCTCACACCCTCCTTCCATTCATTCAGGAATATTATGGAATAACTTTACATTCATAGAATTAATATTTTATGCAAGATACAGGGTGGAGCTGCTATATTAGCCACTGCAGGTGAATTGTGATTACCTGGAGGGATTAGACTGCTGCTGCTAAGTTGCTTCAGTCGTGTCCGACTCTGTGAGACCCCATAGATGGCAGCCTACCAGGCTCCGCAGTCCCTGGGATTCTCCAGGCAAGAACACTGGAGTGGGATGCCATTTCCTTCTCCAATGCAGGAGAGTGAAAAGAGAAAGGGAAGTCGCTCAGTTGTGTCCGACTCTTCGCTACCCCATGGACTGCAGCCTACCAGGCTCCTCCATCCACGGGATTTTCCAGCCAAGAGTACTGGAGTGGGGTGCCATTGCCTTGACAAATATATACTAGGCAGTCTTTCTTGGTTTCCTCACTGACCTCACTTCCTACTTCCCCCTGCCTCTCCCTGAACTCCAGCTTAGGGGCTTCAAGCACACTGAGCAAGGTCTCATCCCACAGAATGCTCAAGAAATTGTTTTTAACTGATGGACTGACTGGACTAGTGAAGGACTACCATTTTAACCCCAAATAAAAACATATCACAGTGCATAAACAGAAAGTTGTTTGAGGTCTCTGAAATGTTGGAGAAACATGGGAGCTCAAATCTTCCCTAACGTTTGGGGGATATATAGGTTATTTTCAGGAGAGGCCCTTGCTCCCTCAATAAAATCAGGAAACTCTTGGCTAGAATGTTGGAAAAGAGATCCTTCATCTTTGCCAGAGGTGTTAGGAAAAGCTCCCTTCAAGTACTAGATACATGATGCCCCATGAAAATAGACAAATATTTATCACATTCTCCTTTTACTTGTTCCTGGAAGCCCAGAAAGGAGTGATGCTTTGTAGAGCTTGAAAAGGGACCACCATGGAAAGGAAGATGATTGTATGCCCTGACTTATTTTTCCATATATTTCCTTTGCTGAATTTCTAATGCTAGTTGTAAAGAGGGAATGATAATTGTAAAGATGGTATCTCAGAGCTATCCCCTTCCATAACTAGTCCGCCTCTTCCAGATTCCTAGTTGGTTGGTCCAGCTTCAAAGGTCTCCATCAACTCAACCTCATGTGGGCCTTAGGGGCAGAGACTGGCTGGTCAAAAATTAGAAAAGGGTCTAAATAAATAAATAAATGGGTCTAAATCAAATCATGCTTAGGGAAAGAGGCTAACTTATAGGGCACTTCGAAGGGTTGGATTTCCTTGTCTATTACTGAACCAAGGAGCTTAGAAAAAATTTAGTTGTTACCCAACATAACAAAGAGTTGGACACAACTTAGCCACTGAGCAACAACAACAACAGATCAAAACTTATGATTTCACAGCTATTACTGTTACAGTGATACCAAGTACTGTTTTGTTTTTTTTTTCAAGTGAGTTGATTTAAAGCTATATTAAGAAAATAGTAGAATGGGTACATGAACATGGTAACAAAGAGTCTGGCATGACTAAGTGACTTCACTTTCAGGTTGATAAATGCAATATTAAAAATTGTTAAAAATTTTCAAATATAGTTACTATGAATTGTTTTTATATAATACTTTTATTATGCATGAAAAACTTTATTCAGCTTCAAAATACAGGGTTTTATTAAGTTTAGTTTTCACATGATAACCCAAAGAGAAAATTGTTGGTAGAATTTGATTAATAATAGATTCCAATGGGTAACAGTATCTATTATATAGTATCAACGTTTGAGTGAGCATTTAGAAAACTTACATTTACTGTGTTAATAATTCCCTATTCTACTCTCTTTCTGTCCCAAGTAGGCATTTTATTGGCTGCCATAAATCATGGTGAATTCACATTTGAATGAGTAACACTGTTTTCCAAGAGCCATAAAGCAAGCAAACAAACATGTTTCTCCTTGCTATTTTACATTTATCAAAAATAGCAGAAGTCTCTTACACTCTTCACAGGGGGAATCAATATGCCAAGTTAAGAAAATGAGACATTAATTTTATGTTCTTTTTTTCTTTTTAACATTCCATCCCAGATTCTCCTCTTTTTTGGGAATTTAGGTGAGTAACACTGAATTCTCCAGGGAGAGTCACATTTCTGATTGCCATAGTCACACAGGATCTCTTGTCAAGGGATTTTTAAATCATGAGTCAGTCACACGGTACGACAGTAACAGCCAGTTTCTTTCCTTATGAAAAGAGGATTTGGATTGGCATTATTGAGGCAGGAATACAGTCTATGATTTCACTTTTGATTTCCTTGAAGGAATGATGTTTGTAATATCTTCATTTTTAAAAAATGAAAAGAGTTTCTTTCTGAATTGTAAAACTGAGTTACTCCCCCTTAAGAAATTTCCTGAAGGTAATGAGTTCTCCACTAATAACACAGAATTTAGGGTATAAATAGGTTGGAATTCCTCCTTTGATATTGTTTCTTCCTCCTCCTTTTGTGGATCTTCCTATCCGCACTGTGTATATTCTGTTCTAGATTACTTGTGCTAAGCACACAATGGTCAGAATCCTTTCCTGCCTTCTAGAGCCAAGTCTGGAAATCAATCTCTCTTTCTCTACCACTAGCACACAATTTATGAGAGGTTGTGGTTCCCTCCATACCTAATTAGATAAGTACCTGCTTTTCAAACTACGTTTTGGAGATAGTAGAGGGAGTATGTTTCTGAGTTCTAGACCTGGAGAGAAGCATTAGAAATCCCAACTGTTTCTTCAGGTCAGATCATATTTCTTAGTCCAGGTTTGCCATTGATCTAGCCAATATTTTGATTTTCTAACTCCTAAACCCGTTTCCAAATTAGTTCCAACTTCTGAAAAGGAAATGGCTGGGGGTTTTGTGTATGTGTCTGTGATTTAAAAGCCCAAAGTATTAGTTAAATAGGAAACAGTATAAAATCAAATATTTATAGTTTCTTGGAATATCCCACCAATAAGGGTTTCCTATTGGCCCTTCTTCCTACTTAGTGACCAGCTTTCCCCTTTCTTTTCTCATTCTCTGCTTATTCTCACTTATTCCTTTCACGACTGTTAAATTCCTGGAACTGCAAATACTTTTCTCTTTTTTACAAAGTAGTACTTTAGCTCTCTCCTGCTGCTGCTCTGAAACTTGCACATTTAAGCCTGTTAAAGATGAATGAGTGAGTGATAGTCACTCACTCAGTCACGTCCGACTCTTTGCAACCCAATGGACTGTAGCTTGCTAGGCTCCTCTGTCCATGGGATTCTCCAGGTAAGAATACTGGAGTGGGTTGCCATGTAAGAGCTATATAGTGTTATGTAAACAAAACAAAGTCTACTTTCCAACAGGTCCTTCATGTGGGGATAGACAGCCAGAAAGTGAAAGTGAAGCTGCTCAGTCCTGTCCGACTCTTTTCAACACCATGGACTGTAGCTTGCCAGGCTCCTCTGTCCATGGAATTTTCCAGGCAAGAGTACTGGAGTGGTTTGCCAGTTCCTTCTCCAGGGGATCTTCCTGACCCAGCGATCGAACCCTCTCCCACATTTCAGGCAGACGCTTTACCATCTGAGTTACCGGGGAAGCCCTTAGACAGTCAGAGGTGGTTTCATTTTCTCTCATTGTTAGAGGAACTAGACCTTGTTCAACTAGCCTCTATAGTGCTAGCCATATGATATAAAACCCTATTTTCAAAGATTTTAAATTTCATAATCAAGCAGTTAGGCAGCCTTCTTACCAAATCCTTAGTCACCAGATTTTCCGGCTCCAGTTCCTCTTGCACACCAGTTGTCTCACGTACAATGTCATCTTTCCCTTCTCTAATTCTTCAAGAGAATATCGTTACCTTCAGATTGGCACAAGGCTTGACTTGCTATTTAGAATATATCAGAATCTGGTCAATTTACAGTTTCAATTTTATCTTTTAATACCACCAGTAATAAATATTTCTCTCACATACTTTGTGAAAAATCACCTTTACTTTCCACTCTGGTATCCTTGACCACATTCATTTTTCTAATTATTCAATTTCTAGCTTAAATTCTGCTTCTTATGAAGGTTTCCCTGACCAATACCTCCTGTCATTTCCCTTCTCTGAATTTCTGTACCCTTTGATTAATAACACGGTTTTCTACACAGAGAATCCTCTCAATTTCAGGATTTAGGGGTTGAGGTTTTGAATAGCTTCATAATACAATTTTAGTGCTGGAAGACCTGAGACCTGAGAGACCATCTAGTTCAACCACTGATATTATGGATGACAACACATGTCCTAGGAAGATTAGTGACTTAGTAGCAAAGCTCCAACCAGAACATTTGACTTTTGCCCAGTGTGACCTCTTCTCATGGCTTCCTGCTCCCAGCACTGAGCCAGTCCCTCCTTATTCCCCCTGGCTGCTGCTGCTATCGCTATTTGTTATATCAGCTGTACCCTGAACTCAAGGTACCTGTTTCTTTTTAGGAGTTGTAAAGTTAACAGATGCTACAGAAATTTTGTAACATATGATTCCTAAGTTAAAGACTTTCTCATTGTGTAATCAGAATTGGATGAGCCACAAGGAGAAAAAAAAAAAATCCTTTGAGCAAAATTGCTTTAAACAGAAAGTTTGTCCAAAGAATTTTATGCCAGGAGCAAGTACTCACAGATTCATCCATTCATAGTGATCTCTGTAATCCATTCTTTTATATATATGGGATCCTGTAAGGATCAGGGAGAACTAATATTTATTGAGCATCCATGTCAGATACTCTTATTGTTACTTTACATTAACTCATTTAGTTTTCATAATCACTAACTTTAAATTTTTATTTTTTAAAAAATATGTTGTAGTATAGTTGATTTAAAATGTTGTGTTAGTTTCTGCTGTATAGCAAATTGAGTCATGAGACAGGCATCCTATTATCTTCCTCCTCCTACACATGGTGAAACAGAGACCAGAGATGTTAAGTAAATTTTATGAATAATAAGCCCATAGAAGGAAGAACATGGGATTTGAACTTATATCTCTTGTCTCTACATCATGTTATGGGTAGCTATATTTTGCCTGTTTGGTTACACATTGGACTATGGTGGTGGACACTGTTAGTGCTCTGCCCCATCTCCTCTTGCCTTTTTACTGTTCCTGTATACCTCTTCTCTCTGTGTCAGGGGACTTTTCTCTCAGTGGCTCACACTGGCAACTCTTCTCTGGAGGACGGTCCTCAGGCTATGGGAGCTGCTTAATCTGTTTATGCAGAGAGCCAGTGGTAGGGTCCATCCTCCCAGGTGGTCCTTAGCCAGTGACTGACAAGCGCAGGGGATGTGAAATCTTAGCGCCTTTGCTTCAAGTTGGGACAAGTTCTAAGATGTAACTTAGATATTAGAGTTCCCTGTGGAAACAACCTTAAAAAATCTCCACAGGACTGTAACCAACATCCTACTTGACTTAATCTTTCCTTGTTTTGTTTTCTTTCCACCTTTGCCATTGTTTTCTTTGAGAACTTCCTTAATAAATTGCTTGTATGTAAAGTCTTGTCTCAGGGTTTAATTTTGGTGAATCCATTCTAAGATAGAGTATCATGTCTTAATTTCTCAAATATTATTTATTAAGCACTTCCTATATGCCAAGCACTATGTGATATTCTTTAAATCTATTAACTCATTGAATCCTCACAAGAACCCCATGAGTAGATACCATTTCTCATTTTACAAATGAGAAAGCTGAGCCTTAATATCCTCCTCAAGGTCATGCAGCCAGTAGGTTGTCAGAACCAAGCTGAAACCCTGGTCTGATTCCCAAGGCATATTCATAACCCCTATGTTGTACTCCTCAAGGATACATAATTTCCCCTGGTAAGGAAGCCAACGCATAGTCAGCCCCTCCATCTGTGGGAGAATACAAAAACAAATGATACAAATTCTAGTGTAAAACACAAATTATCATATATTTTATAGTTTTCTTCTCCTAATCCAGAAGATCTACATTTCTGTGACTGGGGAGAGAGAGAAATCTTATCCGGGCAAAACATATTATATGACACTTCATATAGTCTTTAGACTAGTGCCTTGAATATTTGTGGAGTATTTGCTTTCTGATAAGCTCAGAAGATTAAAAAAAGTGCTTACTCTTAAGTAATCTACAATTCATCCTAGAGATAAAGTTAGGGAATGACTCATGAGTCATAAAGAATGGACAGGATTTTAGTGTTTTATTTTATCTCATTTTAATTTAATTGTACTTTATTATTTTACAATGGAAGACAAATACCAGAACTGTGTTTGAAATAGAGGCCAGGATCACAGAGGTAGAAAATGGCCTGTATCTGTGATTCTTATTAGAAATCTAATACAAAGACCTAGCTAGACCTCATTTACTTGCTCTGGTGGAAAGAATAGTAGTGCTTTCCTCTGATTGATAGATTTTCTTCAAAAGGACTCAGAATTACTTTATACTTAGAATATTCACTTTCAAGCAGTTATCACTTATATTCATAGCTATTTAAAAGTGGGACTCTGAGGTTTCAAATGTTTCTGATATGGAGATGTGAACTTGAACATATTAATGGCCATGCTAGGTAAAGGAGAGTGATTTCCAAATCAAAGGAGAGTGATTTCCAACCTGTGGATTAAGACTCCAAGGGGACTCAAGTTTAATGAGATGGGTATTCAAATCCATATGCATATATATTCCTTTTCCAAGCTATAGATACTAGAGCTCTTATCTTGTGGGGCAGCCATAAGCAAAGCAGTTAAGAATATAAGGGTTTGGAACTGTATTGTTCAAGTTTAAACCCTAGCTTTACCATTATGTGAATGAATTTGGTTAAACTCCTTGATCCTTCTGTACCTCAATTTCTCAATATATTTTTTTAACTATTCCAAAATTATTTACATGTAAAAGAAAACGTAAGAAAGGTAGGAAATTTGTAACAAGTAATGAAAAAGACAAAATCAGTTGGCCCTGAATGATTTTATTTTACCTCATTATAACTTTGTACAATAATTTACTAGTTCAGAGACGCAATCTCTGTCCTAACAGAACCCCTTGTCTTTACACTAATTCCTCCCAATGTATTCTGCACACAGTCTTTCTCAATAAAACATGATCATATCCGCCTGCAGTTGTTGTTTTTTTCTATCATCATTTCCCCATTGGCTATAGGTTAAAGTCCAAGATCTTTGGCATTTTATTCAAAGCCTTCCTCTGTGACTTAGCTACTTTTTCATTACCTTCTTAGTCCTCAATTTCTTGCCCTCTCGTCTTCCAGCTTAGAATACACAGAAATGTTTACATTTTCTCCTTTATACTCCTATAGTTATGCGACACTGTATCACATCACCTGAAATTGCTTTGTCTCCTTAACTAAATCGTAAACCTCTGGAACAGCAGGAACCGTGTAGTTCCAGACTAAAGCACAGTGACTATTATACAGTACAAATTGTGCTCAATGAATAAATGAATTCAAGTCAACAAATATTATGTTCTAGGTTTTAGACATTGTTAGAGCAATAGTTAAGAAACAAAAATTTAGTAAGTAGGTTCTTGTACAAAGGTTACAATGAATTTTTTTTTAAGCTCTAAAAAGATTATGTTCTGAAGTGTTAATTATATTATATGAGTATTTTAAACAGGACTCTATGGTTGCATGTGATAGAAAACCAACTCACATAAGTTAGTTAAATCTATTTATATGTTTGTTCGTTTGAAAGATATTGGGTACATCTCAAATAGCACTACGAAGGAGTAGCCCGAAGAGAACTCAAAACCAGCCCCATTGTACATTATCCAGGAACCAATACAGAATTAGTTTTGCTGACAACTTTGTATACCTAGGTCAGATTCTGAAAATATCTGGGGGATGATTTCCTAAAGTCTGAGATGGTCCCAAGGTGAAAAAATCCTGGTTGGCCAATGCATTAGGCTGCTATATAGGCTGGTCTGGAAGAAATAGGCTCAGTTCATCTGATATTCTGTGATACTACTTGATATGGGTGTCTGAAAGCCTTGAGTATCTGGCATCAATCAGGAATACATACTGTCATCGAACTTCACAGATAACCAGAGCCTAATTCATTTAGTTTGAAAACTTAATTTTAACTCTTTTCAGGCCTTTCTTTCTAAAAGAGAATATATTGAATAGAATATATTGAAGATAACTTGGGTAATGTAATGGGGCACAAGAGTGAGTGCAGGTCTCCAGGAGTCTTTAATGAATGTCTTCCAGTGGACACCAGGTTCATATATTCCAGTCTTTATCCACAGGACAAATTTTTATTGAGGCACACAAATACTTCCACAGAAGGGAAGTGCCAGATTTAAAATTTTTTTAGAAATCAATTTCAGATAAATTAATATGGTAATCTGTTATGGGAAAAGAGAGAGAAGAAAGCCCATTTGCTGTGTGTGTGCTTAGTTGCTCAGTCATGTCTGACTCTGCCACCCCATGGACTATAGCCCACCAGGCTCCTCTGTCCATGGGGATTCTTCAGGCAAGAATACTGGAGTGGGTTGCCATGCCCTCCTCCAGGGGATCTTCCCAACTCAGGGTTCGAACCCACCCCACACTGCAAGCGGATTCTTTACCGTCTGAGCCACCAGGGATAGAAGAAAGCTCATTTGCTTTTCCTCTTTGAGTGTGTTTGAGCTTACCTTTCTGTGACATCTCCTATGTCATATCAGAATTAGTTTAGTTGCACACTCAGGACCATCATTCTGTAGATCAACTTTGGGTACCACTCTGGAGACCAATACAAGGTTCTTGGAAATTTGCTAATCTCTGTAGAACTGTGTGTGCAGTGGCCAGAAGTGAAAATGCTGCTAAGATGTTGTCCATATACAGCAGAACTGTATGTTCTCCATTTTCCTCATTTCATATATATATGTTTTCAATTTTGTAAACCTTTAAAAAATAGACATATTATGAGCATTCTACCAAAAGACTGTTTTGGAAAGAGAATGAAGATGACGATGTAGCTGATGAGATAACGAATATTGACTTAGTGATTCTTCTGTGCTGGACCCTGTTCTAACCACTCATCTTATACTCATTCAGTTAATCTTCACATCAGTCCTATGATGTTTTCATTTTATACCACATATAAAAAAGCTTTAGTACAGAGAGATAACTTGGCCAATGTTTGGTTACTAGTCAGAGGATATGTATTTTTAAAGCATTTTTATATCAATATTTCATTAACCAAAATGAATAAAATTTCATCACATGAATACAATAACATTTACAATTACATTGATATTATTTCCAATTTCGGTATCTTTCAGAGAATGCTGCTGTGAATAACTTTGTTGGTGAGTTTATTTATTTCATTATGATAGATACTGTTTGTAAACTAATGTGTCAAGTGGAGATTTTTATGGCTTTTGACATTGCCAATTGCTTTCTAGAAAATCAGTGCCTATTTATAGTTCATGAAATGGTATATCAGTGTATACATGTCATTACACTTTACAAATAATATGTATATATAAATACTGTATATGTATATTTAATTTGGTAACAATTATTTTATTATTTTTGTTGTTGCTAAGCAATGGGGTTGCTCACAGCACTTCTCTAACCTCATTCTCAGATGAGGAAATTGAGTGAACCTAGTACTTAGGAGCTTCTGTTCTTGGTTACCTTTGTCACTGTTTATTAATCAGGACTGCTGATTCACTACCAGGTATGCATATCTGATACCTGTTTCCACATAGATACTATACTATCTCATAACAAAATAGAAAGCTAACTAGACAACTAGGTCATGCTATATTAGCAAATTTGATCCACATACTGCTGCTGCTGCTGCTGCTAAGTCACTTCAGTCGTGTCCAACTCTGTGTGACCCCATAGACAGCAGCCCACCAGGCTCCCCCATCTCTGGGATTCTCCAGGCAAGAACACTGGAGTGGGTTGCCATTGCCTTCTCCACATACTATCCATTATTAAAACAGAAAAACTAAAACAAACAAGGAAGCTAGGCAATAAACTCTGTACATTGATAGCAAATTTGACTGATGCTCAATTCTGAAGTTAATAGCCATGTTGAGAATAGTACCTCCTAACAATTTTGTGAGTCATCAGGATTTTCCCCTTATTTCCTGGTTCCTAGCCTTACTGTCAGTGTAGATAAGGAAAGTATATAGGAAATTGAATTAAATACAAAGTGTTTCCTGAATATGAAACCTTGCCTACATGATGAAAAATACTAGATCTAAAGTGGAAACTTAAAAAAATTTTTTTCTGAAAAGTAAAAAGGAAAAATAGTTAATGTAGGATTTTAATTATGCCTGATAAATGAAAATGCTATTAACATTCCCTGTACTGTTATTCTAAAAATATTTATTGATCACCTTGTCTGGGTCAGTTGGCTTAGTTCTACCTGTCTGCAAGTAGACTTCACTAATATAGGGATGGATATGTTTGTGTGTGTGTGTGTGTGTGTATATATATAGAGAGAGAGAGAGAGAAAATGGCTATCAATGTCTACAAACAGTAAATACTGGAGAAAGTATGGAGAAGAAGAAACCCTATTACACTGTTGATGGGAATGTAAATTGGTACAGTCACTATGGAGAATAGTATGCAGGTTCCTTAAGAAACTAAAAATAGCCTTACCATATGATCCTGCAGTCCCACTGCTGTGCATATATCTGGAGGAAAGCATAATTCAAAAAGATACTTGCACCTCAATGCTCATAGCAGCGCTGTTTACAATAGCCAAGACATGGAAGTCACATAAATGTCCATTGAGAAAAGACTGAATAAAGAAGATACAGTGTATATATGCAATGGGGGTGGGTGCAGGAGGGCCAAGAGGAGCTACTCCACGTTCAAGGTCAGGAGGGGCGGCCATGAGGAGATACCCCTCATCCAAGGTAAGGAGCAGCGGCTGTGCTTTGTTGGAGCAACTGTGAAGAGATACCACATGTCCAAGGTAAGAGAAACCCAAGTAAGACGGTAGGTGTTGCAAGACGGCATCAGAGGGCAGACACACTGAAACCATACTCACAGAACACTAGTCAATCTGATCATGTGGACCACAGACTGTCTAACTCAATGAAACTAAGCCATGCCATGTGGGGACACCCAAAATGGGCAGGTCATGGTGAAGAGGTATGACAGAAAGTGTTCCACTGGAGAAGGGAATGGCAAACCACTTCGTATTCTTGCCTGGAGATCCCCATGAACAGTATGAAAAAGCAAAATGATAAGATACTGAAGGAGGAACTCCCCAGGCCGGTAGGTGCCCAACATGCTACTGGAGATCAATGGAGAAATAACTGCAGAAAAAATGAAGGGATGGAGCCAAAGCAAAAACAATACCCAGTTGTGGATGTGACTGGTGATAGAAGCAAGGTCCGATGATATAAAAAGCAATATTGCAAAGGAACCTGGAATGTTAGGTCCATGAATCAAGGCAAGTTGGAAGTGGTCAAACAGGAGATGGCAAGAGTGAACGTCGACATTCTAGGAATCAGCGAACTCAAATGGACTGGAATGGGTGAATTTAACTCAGATGACCATTATAACTACTACTGTGGGAAGGAATCCCTTAGAAGAAATGGAGTAGCCATCATGGTCAACAAAAGAGTCCGAAATGCAGTACTTGCATGAAATCTCAAAAACAACAGAATGATCTCTGTTCATTTCCAAGGCAAACCATTCAATATCACGGCAATCCAAGCCTATGCCCCAACCAGTAATGCTGAAGAAGCTGAAGTTGAATGGTTCTATGAAGACCTACAAGGCCTTCTAGAACTAACACCCAAAAAAGATGTCCTTTTCATTAAAGGGGACTGGAATGTAAAAGTAGGAAGTCAAGAAACACCTGGCTGCTGCTGCTGCTGCTAAGTCACTCAGTCGTGTCCGACTCTTAGTGACTCCATGGACTGCAGCCCACCAGGCTCCTCCACCCATGGAATTTTCCAGGCAAGAGTACTGGAGTGGGGTGCCATTGCCTTCTCTGAGAAACACCTGGGGTAACAGGCAAATTTGGCCTTGGAATATGGAATGAAGCAGGGCAAAGGCTAATAGAGTTTTGCCAAGAGATCAAACTGGTCATAGCAAACACCCTCTTCCAACAACACAAGAGAAGACTCTACACATGGACATCATCAGATGGTCAACACCAAAATCAAATTGATTATATTCTTTGCAGCCAAAGATGGACAAGCTCTATACAGTCAACAAAAAGAATACCAGGAGCTGACTGTGGCTCAGATCATGAACTCCTTATTGCCAAATTCAGACTTAAATTGAAGAAAGTAGGGAAAACCACTAGACCATTCAAGTATGACCTAAATCAAATCCCTTATGACTATACAGTGGAAGTGAGAAATAGATTTAAGGGGCTAGATCTGATAGAGTGCCAGATGAACTCTGGATGGATGTTCATCATTGTACAGGAGACAAGGATCAAGACCACCCCCAAGAAAAAGAAATGCAAAAAAGCAAAATGGCTGTCTGGGGAGGCCTTACAAATAACTGTGAAAAGAAGAGAAGCAAAAAGCAAAAGAGAAAAGGAAAGATATAAGCATCTGAATGCAGAGTTCCAAAGAATAGCAA
>NW_011495027.1:4193020-4193508 GCF_000754665.1 Bison bison bison | reverse complement strand
AAAACAATAGAATAGGAAAGACAAGAGATCTCTTCAAGAAAATTAGAGATACCAAGGGAACATTTCATGCAAAGATGGGTTCGACAAAGGACAGAAATGGTATGGACCTAACAGAAGCAGAAGATATTAAGAAGAGGTGGCAAGAATACACAGAAGAACTATACAAAAAAGATCTTCACGACCAAGATAATCACAATGGTGTGATCACTCACCTAGAGCCAGAAATCCTGGAATGTGAAGTCAAGTGGACCTTAGAAAGCATCACGAACAAAGCTAGTGGAGGTGATGGAATTTCAGTTGAGCTATTTCAAATCCTAAAAAATGATGCTGTGAAAGTGCTGCACTCAATATGTCAGCAAATTTTGGAAACTCAGCAGTGGCCACAGGACTGGAAAAGGTCAGTTTTCATTCCAATCCCAAAGAAAGGCAATGCCAAAGAATGCTCAAACTACCGTACAATTGCACTCATCTCACATGCTAGTAAAGTA
>NW_011495027.1:4191878-4192523 GCF_000754665.1 Bison bison bison | reverse complement strand
CGTCTGAACTCCAGTCTATCCTAAAGGAGATCAGTCCTGGGTGTTCATTGGAAGGACTGATGCTAAAGCTTAAACTCCAGTACTTTGGCCACCTGATGCAAAGAGCTGACTCATTTGAAAAGACTCTGATGCTGGGAGTGTTTGGAGCAGGAGGAGAAGGGGACAACAGAGGATGAGATGGTTGGATGGCATCATGGATTCAATGGACATGAGTTTGGGTGAACTCCGGGAGTTGGTGATGGACAGGGAAGCCTGGTGTGATACAGTTCATGGGGTCACAGAGTTGGACATGACTCAGGACATGTCTGAGTCATGACTGAGGAAAGAATCTGAAAAACAATGCATATATATTTGTGTGCTGTGTGTGTGTGTGTGTGTGTATTGTTTAAATATTGTTTTGGCCAGAAAGTTTTTTCAGTTAGTGAATATGTTGTTCAATACAGTTCTTGGTGAAAATGGAAAATGGGTCTTTTATTTTTATTTAAAACCAAACTTTTTAGCCAGCCCATTATATATGTGTATATATATATATATATATCAGATCAGATCAGTCGCTCAGTCGTGTCCGACTCTTTGCGACCCCATGAATCGCAGCACGCCAGGCCTCCCTGTCCATCACCAACTCCCAGAGTTCACTCAGACTCA
>NW_011495027.1:4190132-4191778 GCF_000754665.1 Bison bison bison | reverse complement strand
CTATGCAGAGTACATCATGAGAAATGTTGGGCTGGAAAAAATCACAAGCTGGAACCAAGATTGCTGGGAGAAATATCAATAACCTCAGATACACAGATGACACCACCCTTATGGCAGAAAGTGAAGAGGAACTAAAAAGCCTCTTGATGAAAGTAAAGGAGGAGAGTGAAGAAGTTAGCTTAAAGCTCAACATTCAGAAAACGAAGATCATGGCATCTGGTTCCATCACTTCATGGGAAATAGATGGGGAAACAGTGGAAACAGTGTCAGACTTTATTTTTTGGGCTCCAAAATCATTGCAGATGGTGACTGCAGCCATGAAATTAAAAGACGCTTACTCCTTGGAAGGAAAGTTATGACCAGCCTAGACAGCGTATTCAGAAGCAGAGAGATTACTTTGCCAACAAAGGTCCATTTAGTCAAAGCTATGGTTTTTCCAGTGGTCATGTATGTGAGAGTTGGACTGTGAAGAAAGCTGAGCACTGAAGAATTGATGCTTTTGGATTGTGGTGTTGGAGAAAACTCTTGAGAGTCCCTTGGACTGCAAGGAGTTCCAACCAATCCATTCTGAAGATCAGTCCTGGGTGTTCATTGAAAGGACTGATGCTGAAGGTGAAACTCCAGGACTTTGGCCACCTCATGTGAAGAGTTGACTCATTGGAAAAGACTCTGATGCTGGGAGGGATTGGGGGCAGGAGGAGAAGGGGATGACAGAGGATGAGATGGCTGGATGGCATCACTGACTCGATGGACATGAGTTTGAGTAAACTCCGGGAGTTAGAGATGGACAGGGAGGCCTGGCATGCTGTGATTCATGGGGTCACAAAGAGTCAGACATGACTGAGCAACTGAACTGAACTGGAATATTACTCAGCCATAAAAAAGAATAAAATAATGCCATTTGGATGGATCTAGAGATTATCATATTAAGTGAAACAAATGAGACAAAGATAAGTATCATATGATATCGCTTTTGTGTGGAATCTAAAAAAATTATTTAAATGAACTCACTTACAAATCCAAAATAGACTCACAGACATAGCTAATTTACGGTTAGCAAAGGAGAGGAGGTATATTAGGAATTTAAAATTAACATATACACACTAATATATGAAAAATAGAAACAATGAACCTGCTGTATTCAATACAATGAGCTATTTCAATATCTTGTAATAACCTGTTACAGAAAAGTTGGCTTAAAGCTCCACAGTCAGAAAATTAAGATCATGGCATCCAGTCCCATCACTTCATGGCTAATAGATGGAGAAAGAGTGGAAACAGTGGCTGACTTTATTTTTTTGGGCTCCAAAATCACTGTAGATGGTGATTGCAGTGATGAAATTAAAAGACACTCCTTGGAAGGAAAGTTATGACCAACCTAGATAGCATATTGAAAAGCAGAGACATTACTTTGCCAAGAAAGGTCCACCTAGTCAAGGCTATGGTTTTTCCAGTAGTCATGTATGGATGTGAGAGTTGGAGTATAAAGAAAGCTGAGCACCAAAGAATTGATGCTTTTGAACTGTGGTGTTGGAGAAGACTCTTGAGAGTCCCTTGGACTGCAAGGAGATCCAACCAGTCTATCCTAAAGGAGATCAGTCCTGGGTGTTCATTGGAAGGACTGATGCTAAAGCTTAAACTCCAGT
>NW_011495027.1:4187800-4190032 GCF_000754665.1 Bison bison bison | reverse complement strand
CCCCCAATCCCTCCCAGAATCAGAGTCTTTTCCAATGAGTCAACTCTTCGCATGAGGTGGCCAAAGTACTGGAGTTTCAGCTTTAGCATCATTCCTTCCAAAGAAATCCCAGGGCTGATCTCCTTCAGAATGGACTGGTTGGATCTCCTTGCAGTCCAAGGGACTCTCAAGAGTCTTCTCCAACACCACAGTTCAAAAGCATCAATTCTTTGGCGCTCAGCCTTCTTTACAGTCCGACTCTCACATCCATACATGACCACAGGAAAAACCATAGCCTTGACTAGACGGACCTTTGTTGGCAAAGTAATGTCTCTGCTTTTGAATATGCTATCTAGGTTGGTCATAACTTTCCTTCCAAGGAGTAAATGTCTTTTAATTTCACGGCTGCAGTCACCATCTGTAGTGATTTTGGAATCCAGAAAAATAAAGTCTGACACTGTTTGCACTGTTTCCCCATCTATTTCCCATGAAGTGATGGGACCGGATGCCATGATCTTCATTTTCTGAATGTTGAGCTTTAAGCCTACTTTTACTCTCCACTTTCACTTTCATCAAGAGGCTTTTGAGTTCCTCTTCACTTTCTGCCATAAGGGTGGTGTCATCTGCATATCTGAGGTTATTGATATTTCTCCCGGCAATCTTGATTCCAGCTTGTGTTTCTTCCAGTCCAGCGTTTCTCATGATGTGCTCTGCATAGAAGTTAAATAAGCAGGGTGACAATATACAGCCTTGACGTACTCCTTTTCCTATTTGGAACCAGTCTGTTGTTCCATGTCCAGTTCTAACTGTTGCTTCCTGACCTGCATACAAATTTCTCAAGAGGCAGATCAGGTGGTCTGGTATTCCCATCTCTTTCAGAATTTTCCACAGTTTATTGTGATCCACACAGTCAAAGGCTTTGGCATAGTCAATAAAGCAGAAATAGATGCTTTTCTGGAGCTTTCTTGTTTTCCATGATCCAGCGGATGTTGGCAATTTAATCTCTGGTTCCTCTGCCTTTTCTAAAACCAGCTTGAACATCAGGAAGTTCACGCTTCACATATTGCTGAAGCCTGGCTTGGAGAATTTTGAGCATTACTTTACTAGCGTGTGAGATGAGTGCAATTGTGCGGTAGTTTGAGCATTCTTTGGCATTGCCTTTCTTTAGGTTGGAATATATATAATTGATCCACTTTGCTATACACCCAAAATTAATACACCATAAATTAACCATGCTTCAATAAAAGGCCACACTATATTAATATAGTCAGTTTGAATATTAATAAACTTTATATTTTCCCTATTTTATGATCAAAAATCACAGGAAACAAACAAACAATTCTGGGTTCAAACTGCTGACTCTATCTCTAATCAACTGTGTGACCTTACTAAACTTGTTGGAACTTCTTTACCTCAGTTTTCTAATTTGTAAATGTGAATAATAATATTACCAAACTCAAGGGGTTTCTGTGAAATAAAAATGGGCTAATATAGCAGAAGCTCTCAGAGCAGTACCTGATACCTAGTAAGTGTTATCCCTGGTAGCCTAGTCAGTAAAGAATTTGTCTACAATGCAGGAGACTTGGGTTTGATCCCTGAGTAGGAAGATACCCTGGAGAAGGGAATGCCAACAGACTCCAGTATTCTTGCCTGGAGAATTCCATGGACAGAGGAGCCTGATAGGTTACAGTCCAAGGGGTCACAAAGAGTTAGACACCACTGGCGACTTTATCACACACACACAAATATATGTTAGCTATTCTTTTTGTTAGTATTATATAATAATCATTTTTCTTGTTATGCTTATTATTCTATGTATTCTAATTATTACTACTAAGAAAAATTGCTTGCATCTTCTCTTTTCATCAAGCTAATGTTTTATGAATAGTGTTATTATAAATGCAGTTATGTTTCTAGAATCAGCCTGCCGAAGAACTCACCCAGAAATGCTTCTTGGCCATGGGAGAAAGAATACCTGAAAATCTGAGGCTTGTACACTATTGGCCCAGTTTATGCAACTGGTCTTCTTTTTCAGGAGGAAGTGCAGTAAATTTATTTAAGAGATTAATGTCCAGTACTTTGGCCACCTCATGCGAAGAGTTGACTTGTTGGAAAAGACTCTGATGCTGGGAGGGATTGGGGGCAGGAGGAGAAGGGGACGACAGAGGATGAGATGGCTGGATGGCATCACTGACTCGATGGACGTGAGTCTGAGTGAACTCCAGGAGTTGGTGATGGACAGGGAGGCCTGGC
>NW_011495027.1:4142797-4187545 GCF_000754665.1 Bison bison bison | reverse complement strand
TGCTGCAATTCATGGGGTCGCAAAGAGTCGGACACGACTGAGCGACTGATCTGATCTGATGGCTTAAATATTACTTAAATCACTTACCAACTGAGACTACAGGCAGATTCCTGAACTCTTAAGCCCTAGTTGCCTGTCTGTACCAACTTTGATATGACACCCTTTCTCTTTAGAGGTCCCTGCACTTGCCATTTGCTGGCTGTGCCTCCCCCAGGCTAGCTTCATGGGTGTGAGACTTGTGTAGTCATCACATATGGCCCTGGATTCAGAAAAGTCATACACTTGACTCAATGCTCTGCTGTAGTTGTCCTAAAATTCTTAGTCATTTTTTCCTTTGAACTTATTTTTTATAAGTAGAGTCTGATGGAAAGATGTATGTGTGCCCACCATTTCTTGCCACTTCCTTTACATATAGCATTCATGAGATCCATGAGCACAAATTCAGGTGAGCTCACAAAGTGTTGGATTTCAGTGAGACTCAAAGTGAATACAGGATAAACATATTTTATCTAAGTAGTTCGATTCAGTTCGGTCGTTCAGTCGTGTCCGACTCTTTGCGACCCCATGAATCGCAGCACACCAGGCCTCCATCACCAACTCCCGGATTTCACTCAGACTCACGTCCATCGAGTCAGTGATGCCATCCAGCCATCTCATCCTCTGTCGTCCCCTTCTCTTCCTGCCCCCAATCCCTCCCAGCATCAGAGTCTTTTCCAATGAGTCAACTCTTCGCATGAGGTGGCCAAAGTACTGGAGTTTCAGCTTTAGCATCATTCCTTCCAAAGAAATCCCAGGGCTGATCTCCTTCAGAATGGACTGGTTGGATCTCCTTGCAGTCCAAGGGACTCTCAAGAGTCTTCTCCAACACCACAGTTCAAAAACATCAATTCTTCAGTGCTCAGCGTTCTTCACAGTCCAACTCTCACATCCATACATGACCACAGGAAAAAACAGAGCCTTGATTAGACGGACCTTTGTTGGCAAAGTAATGTCTCTGCTTTTGAATATGCTATCTAGGTTGGTCATAACTTTCCTTCCAAGGAGTAAGCATCTTTTAATTTCATGGCTGCAATCACCATCTGCAGTGATTTTGGAGCCCAGAAAAATAAAGTCTGACACTGTTTCCACTGTTTTATCTAAGTAGACAGTGCCCTAACAGCCTGGAAAGGCTGTGCTTTCAGTTTAATCCAGAACTTTGAATGCAGAAGAAAGGCAATGACACTCCAAGAAACACAAGCAACGAAGAAACTATCATATCTTTTCTTATTCATGTTATTTCCCTTTGTTGCTTCTTAGTCACTCAGTCGTGTCCAACTCTTTGTGACCCCATGGACTATAGCCACCAGGCTCCTCTGTCCATGGCATTCTCCAGGCAAGAATACTGGAGTGGATTGCCATTTCCTTCTCCATTTTCCTTTGTTAGTCAACTACTTATATTGATAATGATGATATAGAAGGAAAAGGAAAAATAGAACATCCCATAGTTCCTTTCCTTTCAGTCCTTCCTTACTCACCAGTGAGCCAAAGGTGGAGAGTGTCTGGCAGGCAGGATGTGAAGTAAAAACACTTAAAAGTTAGTTTTGTGCACTGTTCTCAGTATTTTGGCAAGAATGAAATACATATGCATGGATGAGTTATAAAATATGAGTTGTATATTCTACATACAAGTTAAATGTTCTCATATGTGCATTTAAAACTAGCATTGCAGGATGTAAAGATGAATAGTAAATGTCACATGAATACTTTATAATTGTAATTTTTCAAATTTAGAACAACTTTAAATTACAAATAAAATTACCATGACAAGTAAAGAAAGGCTATGGAAAAAAGAAAAAAGCTTTATATTTTAGTAGCTTTAATAATATTACTTTTTACTTCTGCTTAAACAAGGGATCCTGCATTTTCATTTTGTACTTGGTTCTCTAAATTATGTAGCTGGTCCATCC
The DNA here is from genome assembly GCF_000754665.1 of Bison bison bison. Lineage (NCBI taxonomy): Eukaryota > Metazoa > Chordata > Mammalia > Artiodactyla > Bovidae > Bison > Bison bison. The sequence continues at coordinate 4,185,599 of NW_011495027.1, read as the reverse complement.
TATGGTGTAAGGAGTCCACAAGGCCAAGAGATTGTGCCCATCCAGTGAGTGGCCCCCTCCCCTTCTTCTAGAACACACTACACATGCCTGGACCTGAAATCTCCTGATAAATAACTGATCCTGCTTCCACAGTCTGCGTTGGCTAGAACTAACTGGGGTGCCAGGGTCAGGTCTCCCCAAGACAGGTTGCATCAAATCAGGGTGTGTGCATTTCTAGGCTTGAGAGTACAAAGGACAGCTATTGAATTGATGTGTTGTGTGGGTTGAGGGAGGCCACACATATGTACATGAGGTCCCTCAAGTGAGGACTGGAGTTGGGGACAGTAAGAAGAAAAATGGGGGCCCCATGGCCCGTCTGTTCTTGAGCAGCCATGTATCAGCATGACGTTGAGAACGGTCTAATAATTGCAAATTTGAATCTGGGCTTTCAAGTCATTTTGAAAGTGTTGTCTAGACAGGAGATAAACACATTTAATAGCTTGTTAGCCTGATTTATATATGTTGATCTCCACTTTTAATTTTGCCTCAGGCCTCTTAAATATTAGGGGAGGTTCTGGATGTGAATATGTAAAGCACTTAGTGCCTGAAACTTAGTAAAAGCCCAGTGTGTGCTCGGCCGCTTTAATCATGTCCGACTCTTCACAACTCTATGGGCTGTAGCCCACCAGGCTCCTCTGTCCATGGTATTCTTCAGGCAAGAATACTGCAGTGGGTTGCCATGCCCTTCTCCAGGGGATCTTCTGGTTCTAGGAATTGAATTCCTGTCTCGTGCATTGGCAGGCAAGTTCTTTGCCACTAGCACCACAATGATGTTCTAAGGTAGCACCGTTCTCTTCTTGGACAAGGCCCTGCTTACCCCCGCCTGCCCTACACCTCTACCTCTTCTTTAACCCCTGGTGGGAAGAGTGATAGTGACAGTGGTGGTATTCTGCTTTCCAATCCCCAGATACTAAGGCCTTGCTCTAAATAGACTGATTGCCTGGATCCCTAAAGTGCTGCCTTGGGTCCCACAGCCATGCCCTGTGAGTCAGATTAGCTGAGGTTCAGTGACTGCCAGAATTATGCATGAGCTTGGTGTGCCCTCTGCAATTTGAATTGTGCTGTTCATTCTGCAGTTCCTCATATGCTTTTTGTCTTTTTTCCTAATGAATTTGGAATTACTTTAAAATTTAGGACAATATTTATCTCTATGATAGTTAAAATACACTAAGAAGAACCTTTTAATGTTTCCCTTTTAGCACTGTATGCGGGGAACTAGGTAAAATTTTGATTTTTCTCAATTATGATAATTGTGCATTTCTTAGGCTTTCTAATTAAATGAATTTCCCGTTCTAATTATTAAGTTCTTTCCTGGATTGTCATCTTTGTTTCTGTGACATTTTCCTATAAGCCTCGTTGAACTCTGTTTTGTTAATTAGTCTTTATTTGTTTTAATGAATCATTCTAACAAACACACTTTGGAAAGCTTGTTCTTTGGAAACATTTTGGCATTTCTTCAAAAGTCTAAACTGTAAAATTGTTGAGGCAGGTGGAATCCATTGAGGCCATATGTCAGGTAGTTTTTTTAAGTACAATTTTTAAAAACATAGTGTTTATATTCCCTGTCTCTAATTCTCTTGCTGGCATTGATCTCAAAAACTATCAATGAGCAAATGAAAAGAAATAGGTCCCAACATGTAAAATGTAGTAATATTAGCAGAAACAGAAATTTGATTAGGATTATTTTTTTTCCTTTTCTTTTGTTGGTTTTCCCTCTTTATTTTATACTTATAACCAGACATTACGAAAGTGGAAGCATCGCTCCCTCTGTCAGATACTACGTGTGGATTAGTTACCAAACCATGGATTCTTGAAAGAGATGTTTTCCCTAAAGTAGTGCCAATATACTGTGTATGTTAATTGTCTACTTGCTTGTTTACATGCTGACTGGCTGTAAAATTCTTGAGAATAAAAACCATACCTGGGTTGCTTATCCATTTATACTTGTCCTCTAACAGAGTGATTCAGATACAGTGTAGGTACTTTAAAATATATGTCAAGTGGATAAATGAATGCTTCAGGCACATAATATGCTTAATATTGTCTAGATTGTGGCCTTGAAAGTATTAGGTCAAACCATATGGAATTGCAATATTCTCCCTTTTTTATTTATGATCCAATCCAATAGTTTGGTAACATCAGTGGAGATGGGGTAAAGATCAAGGAATTTTGAAGCTAAGATATTGATTGACTATTTCATACAGATTCTGATACCAGGCAGAATGATTTTAAAGGGTAAGGGAGCAAGAGTATCTTGGGTGAGATTGGTAGATAACAGCGAAAATAAGGGATAAATGATGGCATAGATCAATGGTGAAGGATGGAGACTTAAAAATGATACCATAGGAGTAATGACCTAGTTCAGAAGTTGCAGAGGGGAGTGCAGAAAGTACTTCTCTCAGCCAAACCCTGATACTTGGATATTGGGAGAAGTTGCAGCCTCTTCTAGAAAAAAGGAAGTCTTCCAATAAGAGTTTAGGCTCAGTTAAGTGAAGGAGGGAGAGGAAGCAAGATAAAACCGTGGTTCTAGATGAGGAAGTCTAGGTAGGACACAGCTTTTATTTGAAAATCCAAGGTGACCAATGCCTAGAATATATTTATCAGATTTACCCACCCACTTAATTGACCTATCAGAAACTAAAAACAAAACTAAGATCATTGTGGGGTTATGATGGCATAAAGCAAGATTTTGTTTTTGTTGGTTTGTTTTTTTAATCACATATGACAATCCAGATCCATTTTGCAATGATCTGCTTTATAATCCAGAGTACATAAGAATGTTTTTTTCTGCTGTTCTCTACTTTGTCTTAGCTACATGCTGACATTTACCTCCTTCCCCTGAAGTAACATCATACATTTCTATGCAGTTCCTCAATGTATCCCAAGGTACATCCCATTAAATTCACCCAAATGGGAAACTGCAGTCTCAATGAGTGACATCCTAGAAATTCTCCAGGCTAAACCCATGGCAGCCATATTTTATGGGGCTGAATTGGGGCCTCAGACCCACCCATTTGTCCATATGGGGCAGGTCCTCTAGCCAAGTGTGTGCCCTAGTTTTTTTTTAAATTAATTTATTTAAGGCTAATTAAATAGCCTAATTACTAATTACTTTATGATATTGTGGTGGGTTTTGCCATATATTAACATGAATCAGCCATGGGTGTACATGTGTCCCACCATCCTGAACCCCCCTCCTGCCTCCCTCCCTACCCCATCCCTCTGGGTCGTCCCAGAGCACCAGCTTTGGGTGCCCTGCTTCATGCATTGCATTTGCATTGGTCATCTATTTTACATATGGTAATATACATGTTTCAATGCTATTCTCTCATATCATCCCACCCTCGCCTTCTCCCACATAGTCCAAAAGTCTGTTCTTTATATCTGTGTCTTTTTTGCTATCTTGAATATAGGGTCATTGTTACCATCTTTCTAAATTCCATATATATGTGTTAACATACTGTATTGGTATTTCTCTTTCTGGCTTCACTCTGTATAATAGGCTCCAGTTTCATCCGCCTCATTAGAACTGACTCAAATGTGTTCTTTTTTATAGCTGAGTAATATTCCATTGTGTATATGTACCACAACCTCCTTATCCATTCATCTGCTGATCAGAGAAATGCAAATCAAAACCACAATGAGGTACAATCTCATGTTGGTCAGAATGGCTGCCATCAAAAAGTCTACAAACAATAAATGCTGGAGAGGGTGTGGCGAAAAGGGGACCCTCTTACACTGTCGGTAGGAATGCAAAGTAGTACAGCCACTATGGAGAGCAGTGTGGAGATTCCTTAAAAAAACTGGAAATAGGCTGACATACAACCCAGCAATCCCACTGCTGGGCGTACACACTGAGGAAACCAGAATTTAAAGAGACACATGTACCCCCATGTTCATTGCAGCACTGTTTATAATAGCTAGGATGTGGAAGCAACCTAGTTTGGTTTCATAACTTTCAGAAAAAGACTACAGTCTGATCTTCTGTCTAGTTGGTTGGGAAAGTACCTGGATGTGTACTCAACAAACGGTACTGAATTTTAGAACTGAACAGTAATGAATTTTAGGATATCACAATATTTCTAGCCTCTGAACTCTCTGCTGTTCTAATTCTGAAAGAGATGGGAATACCAGACCACCTGATCTGCCTCTTGAGAAATCTGTATGCAGGTCAGGAAGCAACAGTTAGAACTGGACATGGAACAACAGACTGGTTCCAAATAGGAAAAGCAGTACGTCAAGGCTGTATATTGTCACCCTGCTTATTTAACTTCTATGCAGAGTACATCATGAGAAACGCTGGGCTGGAAGAAGCACAAGCTGGAACTAAGATTGCCGGGAGAAATATCAATAACCTCAGATATGCCGATGACACCACCCTTATGGCAGAAAGTGAGGAGGAACTAAAAAGCCTCTTGATGAAGGTGAAAGAGGAGAGTGAAAAAGTTGGCTTAAAACTCAACATTCAGAAAACGAAGATCATGGCATCTGGTCCCATCACTTCATGGGAAATAGATGGGGAAACAGTGGAAACAGTGTCAGACTTTATTTTTCTGGGCTCCAAATCACTGCAGATGGTGACTGCAGCATGAAATTAAAAGACGCTTACTCCTTGGAAGGAAAGTTATGACCAACCTAGATAGCATATTCAAAAGCAGAGACATTACTTTGCCAACAAAGGTTTGTCTAGTCAAGGTATGGTTTTTCCAGTGGTCATGTATGGATGTGAGAGTTGGACTGTGAAGAAGGCTGAGCACCAAAGAATTGATGCTTTTGAACTGTGGTGTTGGAGAAGACTCTTGAGAGTCCCTTGGACTGCAAGGAGATCCAACCAGTCCCTTCTGAAGGAGATCAGCCCTGGGATTTCTTTGGAAGGAATGATGCTAAAGCTGAAACTCCAGTACTTTGGCCACCTCATGCGAAGAGTTGACTCATTGGAAAAGACTCTGATGCTGGGAGGGATTGGGGGCAGAAGGAGAAGGGGACGATAGAGGATGAGACGATTGGATGGCATCACTGACTCAATGGATGTGAGTCTCAGTGAACTCTGGGAGTTGATGGACAGGGAGGCTTGGCGTGCTGCGATTCATGGGGTCACAAAAAGTCGGACACAACTGAGCGACTGAACTGAACTGAACTGATACATAAGAAAAACTAGTCTTTCTTAGACTAAAGGACATACAATCCATTCATTTCAGATTTTGTCTTTGGAGCAAACCCAAGAACTATTTGCTAGTTTTGCATTGCTTGGGCCCCTGTATAACAGTCTTTCCTGTACAATGCTGAAGTGTGTTGTAACCCCACAGTGAAGAATGATTACGTGAAGGATGCTTTGATCAGTGCTATATTAAACTTGTTGTGATTATTATATGGATGTTTCTGAAGCTGCTGTCCTTAACATCACAGTACCCTAATTCACTGAGAACCTGTAGATGAAACTTCACTTGGGTCTCAAACAGAGAAAGTCATGCTCTTCTTGAACCTTTTTTTTTTCACTGTAGCCTGTTAATCTTTGTTATGCCTGCTTGGATGCTCAACATAAATGTGTGACCTGGGGACAGCAATTGAACAGGACATTATATTTGACTTTGGATATGCTAAAGTTTCCTGTAGTTTTTTATCATATATTTACTTTCTTTCGGGCTTCCCTGGTGGCTAGATCATTGAGAATCCCACCTGCAATGCAGGAGGTTTGGGTTTGATCCCTGGATCAGGAAAATCCCCTAGAGAAGGGAATGGTAACCCACTCCAGTATTCTTGCCTGGGGAATCCCATGGACAGAGAAGCCTGGTGGGCTACAGTCTATGGGGTCTCAAAGAGTCAGACACAACTGAGTGACTAACACTTTCACTTTTTCCCATTTCTTTATTTTCTTAATTTTTAAACATACTTATTGTATGTATCTTTAAGGTGCCTCAAGTCCTATTTTGAAATTTTTGAATCTTCCTTTTAAGAATATCTATAAATAAAGAAATAAATCTAAAGTCTATGTAGAAACAATCTTCTAGATGTTTTGTTTTCAGAGAGTCACTTGAACATTAAACTCATTGTGCTAATAAGCTGGGAATTTGAAACCACTTTACAAGAATACTTGCCCCTGGAGGCACTGGAATGTTTGATTAGTCCTTGATGGGAACTGTCATATTGCTAAGTCTATTTGTCCTTCTTCCCTTTTCTTCCCCTTCCCCTTTCATCTGTCATGACCGTAACCTCTTCCAGTTTTGTTTAGTCCTTCATGTAGTTCCCAAAACCTCCCTCCCCACACTACTCAGTCATAGATAGTACTCCTGATTTATCCTCACATGTTCCTTATTGCCTGTAAGAAAAAAGCCAAATCTTACTCATCTGTTTGTATTCAGGACCTAGCATAAGCCTGGAATATAGTAGTCAGCTGATGAATATTTGTTGAATGAACTGAATTGCATTACATAAGATAATGCATATAAGGCATTACTAGAACACTTGGCACAAAGTATACAGTAAATGTTTCTCAATCACTTTCCTTCACACTTGGCCTGAACCTGCTTGTCTACTGCACGTGCCACCACTGTGGCTTTGGGCATCTTTGACTCATAATTGCATGCACATTGCATACATTTCTGTGCCTTTGGAGCCTTTACCATGCTGCTATTTCATTCCACAATGCAAAGTGAAAGTGAAAGTCGCTCAGTCGTGTCCAACTCTTTGCGACCCCATGGACTATACAGTCCATGGAATTCTCCAGGTCAGAATACTGGAGAGGGTAGCCATTCCCTTCTCCAGGGGATCTTCCAAACCCAGGGATTGAACTCAGGTCTCCCGTGTTGCGGGAGGATTCTTTACCAGATGAACCACCGGGGAAGCTACAGTGCAATCTCTTTCTTAAATGCATCATCTTTGCCCAAATCTAGAGAAAAAGAATATATAATCCTGGTAATGTTGGTCCAAATCTCTTCTATAACAAGTCATGAACTTCATATTATTTATTTATTTTTAACTTTTTATTTTGTTTTGGAGTATAGATGATTAGCAATGTGTTAGTTTCAGATGTAAAGCAAAGTAATTCAGTTATACATATTCATGTACCTATTCATTTTCAAATTCTTTTCCCATTTATGTTGCTATATAATATTGAACATGCCTTTTATATTTAAATAGTTTGACCTAGTTGGGCATTTCTGGCATATTTCAATGTAATTACATGTTCTTTTATAACTGGCAAAGTTCCTCAAATCAAATTAAACATAGTTCCATTTATTGATGCAAGCACCCCTTCTTTCTGTACTCAAATAATAAGTGAACAATGATTAAATTTTTGGATTTGAATACATACTTTTTATGCATGTGTACCCAGTTTTTAGTATTTTATTTCATTAAATTGCCTCATACAGGAAATCTAAAATACATTCTATAAATTTTTATAATCAAAAGAAGGATAAATGATGTATCTCAGGAAAACTCAGCCCAAGGAAATTTGTAATTCTCCTAGCCACTTCCACATAATTTTTAAAATGTGAATACCAGGAATGGTGCTGTTGATACTAATATCAGGACAAGGAAGAGAAGGACTTGGTTTCTCTGGAGGAATCTCTGGGGGAATAAACAAAGATACTTGTGCAATGTTGGAGATTTCTGACTTCAGGCTGACCTCATCAACAGCCTGTATAGCAATGAAGAGATCCGTGCCATTTGTAAAAGTGATGGTTTCTGGTTTAAACACAAAGACTTCCTCTGAGTTGGCCTCATTTGGGATGAGATCAGTAGTGTTCACTTGAAGCGATTCATTGAACTTGTCTCTGAGCTCAAGAATATTTGTGCTTATTCTAATGATGTACTTGTCAGCTAAAACATAATTTAAAAAAAAGGATGTGATTTGTAATCCGCAAGTCAAAGATTTTAAAAATCTACTAGAAACAATATCATCATACTATAAAATACCAATGAATAAATAAATTGATGGTCCATTTTTATAAGCACTAGTATCTTTTTTTTTTACATTTTAATTTTTATATCCTGTGCCCTTTTGTATTCTGACAGAGTAATAAATGTGAAACTGGATCAGGCTTGACTTAAAGCTTAGGTAATTATTTCTGGCCATAGCATCTGACTGAGAGAGGAGATAATTACTGCTTATTATTTTATTATTTGTGCTTCTCAAACTTGAATGTATACACACATCATCCAGGGATCTTAAAATGCAGATTCTGGTTCAGTAGACCCAGTTCTACACTTCTAACTAGCATTCATGTGATACCCATGCTGCAATCCACAGACCATACTTCGAGAGAAAAAATCTGAGGTTTCTTCCAAAGGACAGCTCTGGTCCACAGTATCTATGCTCTATTCCCAGTTCTCTCCAAGAGACATTACTGAAAATGAGGTCTATTAAAGCACAGCTTGGCAAGATTTCAGAAAAAAAACTGAGGATTGCCTATTCCTGGTTTAAATATCTTACACCTATATAGGCCAGTTGTTCAGATTCCAAACTTCTCATGTTTAAAAGTCTTAAACTGTCATTTCAGAGGACATCCCAGGTCCCTCCTGCCTTCTGCCCTCAACATGCATCACAGCACACCTGCCTGCCTCCCACCGTCTGCCCCTCTGCTTGGCTGCTAACCTCCTTTACAGGGTCCATACCACATTCAGCTTACCTCTTCCATGATCATAATCATCCCCGGGAGCCGTCCAAGTCAGATTAATGAGATTGTCCCCTTCGATTTTTGCCTTCAGGTCAGTGATTTTACATGGTGGAAAGAGATCAGGTATGGGGGCCTTTGGAACATCAGTGGCCACAAATGAACCTCCCGAGGACGTTCTGCTGAAACATACTTGCTTGCCTTGATCCTTGTTAATTTCAGGTCTTGGTGGATTCCATTTTACTTCACCTGCATTAAAAAATCCCTCAGTTAAGACAGATAACACCATGAAATGGCTATACTTCCCTCTGTTTTGTCATTGAGTTGCCCTCTTCTTACACTTCCCTTCTTTCTTCCCACACGCAAAACTTAATTTGTTGTAAAGCTCCTAAATCAGGTCACATCAGAGGGGGAAAAGCAAAGAGAATCATAGTTCTTTATCTCACATATATTTATTTCCTGGATATTTAGTGGCATAGCTTCCACAATTTGTTTTTTATAAATACACCTGTCCTGGAGTTGATTTTGTGTGTGTGTTTTAAATTGGAGGATAATTGCTTTACAATATTGTGTTGGCTTCTGCTGTATGTCAACATGAATCAGCCATAGCTATACAGAAATCCTTTCCCTCTTGAACCTCCCTTCCACCTCCCACCCTATCCTATGTTTTTGCTATCCTACTACCTTATCCTAATCTTAACCGGCCACAACATCAGTTTAAATACTACCTCTGCTTTAAACCTTCTCATACTTCTTCAAGCAGTCTCTTCCACCTAGGTAATACTGTGGGTTTTATTGTCTTTCCTATTTATTTCTTAATCATTTAGCTGGGATTCAAGAATTGCCTTGATTATTTATTCTTTGAATTTTTCTCTTTCTCTCCATATTTGTGTTTTATCTTTCTTATTAGATTGTGCTGCTGCTGCCAAGTCGCTTCAGTCGTGTCCGACTCTGTGTGACCCCATGGAGTGCAGCCCACCAGGCTTCTCTGTCCATGGAATTCTCCAGGCAAGAACACTGGAGTGGGTTGCCATTTCCTTCTCCAAGGCATGAAAGTGGAAAGTGAAAGTGAAGTCACTCAGTCGTGTCTGACTCTTAGCAACCCCATGGACTGTAGCCCACCAGGCTCCTCCATCCATGGGATTTCTGGGCAACAGTACTGGAGTGGGGTGCCATTGCCTTCTCCCTATTAGATTGTAGTTTCTCACAAAATGTTTTATGTTAGGCGTTCTAAAATTGTGTGCTTTTGAAAGACTTGATTTTCTCAATGAATGTATGGAAATCTAGTTAATGTAGCAATTCCAATTTGCTTCACATTCTTGCTGAAAATTTGTATAAAAGTCATCCTGAAATTCTAAAAACCCCTGACCTGTTCAATCAGTGGCATTCTTGTTTACCAGCAATAGCTTATTTAGATGCATTTTCTTATTTATTCATCATAACCATTCCATGAGGTAGTTACTATTATTTCCTATTTTACAAGTGAGGCAGACAAAGCACAAGAGAGTACCTAAAATACTTTATCTGGTAGAAGGCTGGAATTGAACCAAGGCAGTCAAAATCTATACTCAATCTGATGGCTTAATAGGTGCTATGTTGTTACCTAGAGAACAGTGAATGATGTCTGGACATATGTTTGATTGTCATGACTGTGAGGGCTGCTTCTGATGTCTAGTAAATAGAGGCCAGAAGTGTTGCTAAACATCTCACAATGCACAGGACAGCCCTCCACAATAAAGAATTATGTGACCAAAATGTCAGTAATGGCAAGGTTGAGAAACTGATTTAATTCTGCACCATTCTCTCAGGTTTTGGTTTTCCCTTGATTCCAAGCCTTTTACTCAAGGCAAGGATGTTGTTATAGATTACTCACCATTCTCAATCCAGCCAGGTATGTACATGGCTCCATTTCGCTGGGGTGATGCATTCTGAGAGGCTGTGTTGACTCCGCCCAGAGCCCACACTTTTACACTGTATCTACCATTTGTATCATAAGCTGTAAAGTACCTTGAATAGATACCATCATCCTTAGTAGCATCAGCACCTTGACAGAGAAATGAAGGAATTAATGAAGGAATTAGGATTTGACTGTGTTAAGGATGAGGTATACTTCTTTCACCACTTTGTGTGTGTAATTTCAAATGCATACATCTTGTCCTCCTGAATTGTCTTTCTTTTTGAAATCAGCGATCAAGTCATGTGTTTCTGTTACATCCAACATAGCACAAAGTAACCTCTCAATAAGTATCTGTTGAACTGAATTGAATTACTGTATGTTACTGGTGACAAAAAGTGTTGTGTGATTATTTCCTTAAAATTTATGACTTTTACCGAGGATAGGTTTAGGTAGAAAATTCATTTACAGAATTTGTTTTAATAAATTTACTTGTTTTATAGTGAATAGTCAAGTTCCTTCTCTGCTGCTTTCCAAATGTTAAAGCCTCTTTCTTCATCTGTAATGTAGGGATCATAACACCTCAAAAGTGTGTGGTGAAGATAAGAAATGAAGATCTATCTATCCATCCATCACAAACTCCTAACACAAAATAGCTATTAATTTTCCTCCTTTCCTTTTCTGAGAGGGTTGGAATGATCACTGACAACTTTTTTGCACTTTATAGAAGCTAAAGGCAAGCTCTTCTCATGTTTCCCAACATTTTGAAATATAGGAGTTGTAGGGAGGCAAAGAGCTCTCCCAACCACAACCCCAGTGCTGGACTCCTCACCACAATATGCCCTCCTGCTGTTGCTTGGTTGTTTCCTGGAAAAGAAAAATGTGTCCAGTTCCTGGGGTGGTTACCTGCTCCATTGTCCAATAATTCCAAGGTAACTGTTTTCCCATCCACTGATTCTATTAGTGCTGTGACCTTGGACCTGAGAATTGGCTTGGTTCCTTGGTGAATCTTTACATAAACTACCATAGGGCTAGGGAATTTGCCTGTGTCTTTGTTCATTTTAGAGGTCACTGTAACTGGAGGCAAAGTAGCACTTGAGGCACGGGAGGTGACAGTCAAAGTTAGGGTTTGGGAGCTTGCTTGTAGGCTGTATTTCCAAACGCCAATCTAGTCAAAAAAAAAAAAAAGGAGACATTTCCAGTTAATAAATTTAAGTGACAGACCTAACTTCAATGCAAACTATAGGAAGAGCTCATCTGATACATGTACATTAAAAGTAGATCTAAGAAGGTGTTTTATACTCTCTTAGTCAAGGGAAACTTCGGTATGTTTGGACTAATGACATGGTTCTTACTGCCAAGAAAATTCTAGTTGGGAAAAATGAGGTTTGAAAGTTGTGTCCTTATCATAGCATTGGTTTCTCAAGAGCAGGATCAATAGAGGAAATAGTTTTCATTATGCCAAAGCATCAGCTGCTGTGTAATTTGAAGGTTCTCCTTTTAATACCTGGAGAAAATATCACCGATTTCCTTTTTCTTGACTAAAGCTATGACCAACCTAGACAGCATATTAAAAAGCAGAGGCATTACTTTGCCAACAAAGGTCCAACTAGTCAAAGCTATGGTTTTTCCAGTAGTCATGTATGGGTGTTAAAGTTGGACTATAAAGAAAGCTGCACACCAAAGAATTGATACTTTTGAACTGCGGTGTTGGAGAAGACTCTTGAGAGTCCCTAGGTCTACAAGGAGATCCAACCAGTCCATTCTAAAGGAAATTAGTCCTGAATATTCATTGGAAAGACTGATGCTGAGGCTGAAACTCCAATACTTTGTCCACCTGATGTGAAGAACTGATGAATTGGAAAAGACCCTGATGCTGGGAAAGATTGAAGGCAGGAGGAGAAGGGGATGACAGAGGATGAGATGGGTGGATGGCATCACTGACTTGATAGACATGAGTTTGAGTAAGCTCCAGGAATTGGTGATGGACAGGGAAGCCTGGCATGCTGCAGTCCATGGAGTTGCAGAGAGTCAGACACAACTGAGTGACTGAACTGAAGAGACTTGCTGTCACACAGAGTGATTTCCACAGAGTGGAGTTTTTTCCTTGTTCTCTTTCATTCAACACTGACTTTTTTTTTTTTTTTTTTTTTTTAAGAAACCACTATCATTTTAAAAGTTGTGATTATTCTGTAAAAATTTTATTTTATCTTATCAAACTGTGAGAAGGAAAAAAGATGAGACCATACCTTGGCAATGTCTGGGATTTGGAGGTAGGCCATTTTGGTGTTTTTATCCACTATGAAGCCATCTTGTTTGTTTCCACTGGGATCCCAGAGAAGGATTTGGGGAAGATCAGTTGTCCAGGTGATGAGAAACAACGTGTCTTTCCCCACAGTGCTGTCCACAGTCACTGTGCCATTCATCCACTGACTGTTCTGGAGGGTTAATCCCCTACTCTCAAGCTGTAAAGTAAGTATACAATTCTTTACTTTCTGGAGAATACAGCTCCCATCACATAATAGCTTCCATTTTGCCTCCAACTATTAGTTGCCCCATTAGAAAGACTTCAGTGGTACCTAAGAACTTGGCTTGATGTTTAGTACCTATTATGAGCCAATTCTTTTTTTTAAATGATCCAATCATAAATGACTTTTCCAGCCTTAGCTTCCATAATGTTGATTCTGACACCCAAACAAGACCACTTCCTCTTATGATCTTCATGAATCTCTGACTCTCTGTCTACCACAATCTCTGCTTTTCCTGGAAATCTATACATTCACCTCCATTTGTCTAAGGCTTACCTACCCTTCAAAATTCAATTTGAATGTCACTTGATGTCTATATCACCAACAAGAATAATCTCTCCCTCCTTTGATCTCCCACAGTATATTTTTTTTTTTAAACTTTCAATTTTGTATTGGGGTATAGCCAATTAACGAACAATGGTGTGATAGTTTCAGGTGAACAATGAAGGGACTCAGCCATATATACACATGTAGCCATTCTCCCCCAAACTCCCCTCCCATCCAGGTTGCCACATAACATTGAACAGAGTTCCATGTGCTATACAGTAGGTCCATTTTAAATATAGCAGTGTGTACATGTCGATCCCTTCCTCCCATCCTTCCCCCAGAAACCCCAATTTCATTCTCTAAGTCTGTGGGTGGATCTTGTTTCTATCAATCCTTTGATGTCCTCACAGTGTGTTTTGTTTGATACCTACCAGCATACTGTACGTCTCATCTTATTACTGGACTTAAACCCTTAAGGGGACTAACTAGGACTTACTTTGACCCACATCTGGATTGTTTAACTTGCAAATAACTAAGTCCTAGGTCAATTATTATTGCAGTCCCTGTGAAGGTAAATTGGAGAAGGCAATGGCACCCCACTCAAGTACTGTTGCCTGGAAAATCCCATGGACGGAGGAGCCTGGTAGGCCGCAGTCCATGGGGTCGCTAGGAGTCGGACACGACTGAAGCGACTTAGCAGCAGCAGCAGCAGTGAAGGTAAATGAAAGAAGTCACTGCCTAAGGCTGATTTGTTATCTGGTGAAGAATGAAGAAGCTGTAGAGCAGCGGTTGAAGTAGGGAAGCGCTAACCAGACTTTGTAGAAAGTATAATTTTTCAGGATTATCTCCTAGTTAATTATTTATGGTCTTTAAACGAATATCTGTCAGAAGATAGGATGCTCTGGTCATCAAGCCTAACTTTCTAGTTTTGAAAATAGATTATGATCTAAGATGTGAAGAAAGCAAGGGGCCCTTAGATCTTGTTCTTATGACAGGTGGGGAAATGAGTCCTACTCATGTCTCAATCTCCCTCCCTTTTAGGTTTCTTAAATATAAAAATACTGGGCAGAAACTGCCTGACTGTGAATTTGCCCATTAATCAGTTTAATTACTTTTCTAAGACATGTTCCTCCTGTGTTCAAATCAGGCTCTTGGGTTTAATATTCATAAATGAGTGTAACTGCTATATTCTTTGACTGAATAAATGCTACACTGATAGACTAAAAAGCCTAGTGTTTTGAAATCTGACATTATTTGGCTTTAAAAAAATTTTATTGGAGTATAGTTGATTTACAGTGTTGTGTTAGTTATACATCAATTATACATCTACATATGTTGTGTTTAGTTGCTAAGTCTTGTCCGACTCTGTTGTGACCCCATGGACTATAACCCACCAGGCTCCTCTGTCCATGGCATTTTCCAGGTAAGAATACTAGAGTGGGTTGCCATTTATTTCTCCAGGGGTTCTTACTAACCCAGGGATTGAATTCATGTTTCCTGCATTGCAGACAGATTCTTTACCACTGAGCCACCAGAGAAGCGCATATGGATTCTTTTCCCATATAGGCCATTACAGAGTATTGATTAGAATTCCCTGTGCTATAGAGTAGGTCATTATTTGGCTTTGATTTACATTATTTTTACTTTCATTCACAATAAAAGTTACAGCTCACACAGGTGTGGTGCTGATTATTCACTCTCTGGTTTAAAGGTTCACATGAATAATTTTTATAGCCATTAGGAAAGAGCACTTAATATATTTGTCCATTTTTTATTGTCCCAAGACTGTTGAAAGAAAATTCTGTTTTCTTGAAATTCTAGAACCATAAGGGACCGCAGTTTTGTGGTTCATGTCTGGCTGAGAACTTAAGTCCAGAGAGGTGAAGTTCTTTGCCCATGGTCACAGTTAATGACGGACCCAGGAACAGGATCCAGGTGACTGGACTGACCACGTGGGCTTTTCACAGTACAAATCACTTTCCACTCTTTATAGGAAAATCTTGACAAATACCAGGAATTTGAGGTAATGGAAAAAGAGACCAAGTAATCCCTGAACAGTTGTTCCAGATAATTTATACTGAGATAATCTACTCTGAAGAAAATTCTGGGCCAATTATATTGCTATGGATGCTTGTTAACATATGTTAAAAAAGAATTCTTGGACCTATTACATTTTATGTTGATGGTTTCTAAGAGGAAGTCACTTAGTATTGTTTCCAAATTAGAAGCACTGATTGCCTTGTTTAAAGGAATAGTGTTGCAGTTTAGAAATAATGGCTAATATCAGGCTGAAGCTTCTATGTTAATTTATTACTAGGGGAATGTGGACTTAAAACGCATAACCATGAAACTCCCTATCTTGGCTATGGTTTTTAATAAACATGAAAAACTGAGGAGGAACTCTGACCTGAATGGAGCGCTGGGAGACAGCTTTGTTTCCTGATGAAAGGGCCGCGAAAGCATCCACGAGACCATTGTTCTGAACCTGATCTGAAGCATATGTCTGCAAACCTCCTAGAATGCAATTATGTTATCGAAGTTATTTTCTAGAAAACAAATATTTGCAACATTTTAGCAATTGTTAAGATAAAATACACAAAGTACTTACTCTTTTGTGCTATTAAACATTAATATTAATAGATTAACATTAAATAGGTGTCCAGATTAACTCAGAAGCTGATACTAGTAATAATATTTTAATCCTACTAAACAAATCCTTCAGCAACATCGTCATTTGGCTGCTTCAGCCCTCTGCAAAGCAATTAAGAATCCCCCATAGACCAAAACTAGTAATATAAATCTTGTGTTTTAAAGGTCACGCACTTTCATATGAGCCATTAAGCCTCACTGCAAGCGTATTGATTTATTCTTATTTTACACATAATCTTAGCAAGCTTGACTTTCAAGTTTTCTCTTAAATCAGAAAAAATGTGTATGTTACAGCAGCAAGAAATAACTGACACGTGATGGTTATAGAAAAGTATTATATGTAGTAAACATGAGATGATATACCAGCCATGTAATCTACACCTATTTAGAACAGGTGTACCTAAGGTAGTTGATGTTAAGGCACTTTTAAACTCTTAGTGACATCTAAAATCTGAGGAGAGTGTTTTGGTCATCCTGTTGGTGCCTCACCCAGATCCCCTTATCTAGACTAACGCATCTCTCCCCAGCAGCTCTGAGTGTTAGCCAAACAGCATATAGCTGCCTCCTTTTCAGAAAATTGCCTTACAAAATGGGGCCACCCTAGCTAAAGAACAGCATGCCCCACTCACCCCTGCCCTGCCCTGACATTTTTTAACCACTGACTGATGGACACAGTGGTACAATGGTCTGTCTTTGAAGACTGGACCAAATCTGTTTTGCAGTTCTAGATCCAGAGCCTCCTGTGAGGGCAGGCTTCAGCTGGCCTCCTAATTCACATCTGTGCTTAGCTTCCCCTGCCTGATCTTAGTCCCTACTGCCCCTTTCACCTGAGAGCTCTCCCTCTGTAAACCACATGGACCCAAATCCCTTTCTCAGGCTCTGCTTCTAGGAATCCCGGCATAAGACAAACACTGTTAGAAGCAAACAGTCTGTTGTTTTAGCTGACTCAGAGGACAACTCAGCAATTGATATCCATAATTCTGGCCCTAGGTTAAACAAATTTAAACTAATAAAAACCCACTCTGCTGAAGAATAGTTCAGGTGGGATCTATTTTAACCATGTGCGTATGGAAGGTGAAGCACAATGTATGAATGTTTTACAAAGAAACTGCATTACATTCTATATTTTCAGAGTGGCCTTCTGTGTGGTTCGGCAGGCACTTTGTTTTTCCCCTGCACTTCTTGTTCACATCCCAGTTCAGATGTCACCTTCCTGTACACTTCTTCTCCAGATGAAGTCTAGGCTCCCTTCTTCGTGCTCACTGTACCCTCTATTACTAACAGAGCACTTGTATCATGGTATTATATAGTTAGTGGCTTGTCCTCTGTCTCCCCAGGGTCTCTTGGTCAGCTGCCAACTGGAAGTGAATAGTTAACCTATTCACTAGGTTAGAATAGAAGCTCCTAGTTAACCTATTAGATTCTTTCCAATCTTTATAAGGTGTCTGGGAAGAGAGTCCCAAATGGTGTGCTGGTCCCATCTTCTCCAGACTGCCCTAATCCTAGAAACAAGGCATTAGAATAAATGAGTCGAGCCGATTCTAAAGTCATCTGGGGGTAAGGGCAGCTGATTGCTCAGTAAGATAACCCCATATCTCCTCGCCCTACCCTTCCCCTACTCCCCAGTGCACTGGAGCTCAAAGTCCAGTGGAAGAGAAAATACAGTGGGACTCAGCAGGTCACCCTTCACCTGTCATTTTTGACATCTCCTCTAGTTCCTGTGCTGCAGATGGCCCCAGGGCGACTGTGTGGATGATGGCTCCGCTTTGCTTCACCTCGTCAAAGCATGCACTTATAGTGTTGTCCTCCCCATCGGTCAGTAAGATGATTTCAGCTCCATCTGTTGGATATTTCTTCTTAATCACCTAAGGACATAATTCAGGCATGAGTTGTCACACTCAGGGTAGCCAAAGTATTGGGAAAATTGCAATTAAAGGGAACGAGAAGAGAAATTCTAGAGGGAATAAATAAAAGTGTCTGGGAATGGTCAAATATCTCTGTCTTGCAATGATACAATTATAAATCAGCAAGATTCATGGAACTTGACAGTGATTTTTTTCCTCGGTTAGCCTGTTGCAGAGAAGGCTCAGTAAGGTGGGATATAGGGCAGTCCCAGGGATGGACAGCTCTAGGGACACAGAAAAGAAGGGTTTTCTACTTTCCTTAACATGATGTCTCCTTGACAGGCTTTCAGAGGTTCCCAGATGACTTCAGAAACCATCTTCATTTAATAGGGATAATAATGGGGACTAATATATTACTATTATCATATTAGACTCATGGCAGATTTTAGCTTGTCTGGTATTCATCAGTCTTACCATTCCAGCTGTTCATGGCTGGCCTTGATTCTGATTGGTCAGTTCTCAGGTCACATATGGAGAAGGCAATGGCACCCCACTCCAGTACTCTTGCCTGGAAAATCCCATGGATGGAAGAGCCTGGTAGGCTGCAGTCCATGGGGTCACTAAGAGTTAGACACGACTGAGCGACTTCACTTTCACTTTTCACTTTCATGCATTGGAGAAGGAAATGGCAACCCACTCCAGTGTTCTTGGCTGGAGGATCCCAGGGACGGGGGAGCCTGGTGGGCTGCCATCTATGGGGTCCCACAGAGTTGGACACGACTGAAGCGACTTAGCAGCAGCAGCAGCAGTTCACATGACTTATTAAAATTTTTAACATCCCCTCTGATGAAAGCAAAACATTTTGTTCTTATTAATCCCTAGTTCCTAGCTGTCTTATGACACCTATGTCTCAACATAGATAATCTGTGTCTGGTAGACACAGATTATGTTTTTTATGTGATATAGAGAAGTTATACCTTGTGCCAATATTGGGTAAGAAGGAAAATCAGATAAAAATCATAATGTTTATGAAGAGGAAGGCAAAAGTTCACCTTCCCTTAAAAAGAGGAAGGGAGACTCAGACGTAGAGGAAACAAGTAATTCTAAGTAACTCCAATCTCTGGACCAGACTCTCAGGAAGGGAAGAAACTTGATGTAGATTAAAAGAGCTGAAAGCAGAGGAGACTTCTGCCGCACTCCTTTTTAGAGGGGGCTGCTCCACAAAGGATGAAGGCAGAACTCTGATTGCTGTCATGTGAGGAAGCCTGGAGCCCAGGAGCCCAGGAGCCTGTCAGCTGTGGTTGAGACCTCAGTCTGACCAAGCTGCAGGGCTCACTCAGTCATGTCTGACTCTTTGTGACTCTATGGACTGAAGCCCACCAGGCTGCTCTGTCCTTGGGATTCTCCAGACCAGTATACTGGAGTGGGTTGCCATTTCCTTCTCCTAGGGATCTTTACAACCCAGGGATTGAACCCAGGTCTCCTGCATTGCAGGCAGATTCCTTACTATCTGAGCCACCAGAGAAGCCCCTGAGAGGCCAGAGGAAGGGCTCAATTTGGATTCCCTTGTCTCACTCCCCATCATTGCTGTGTGTCATGGAAAACATGCAGAAGTCTGCAAGTATCCATAGGGAAAATGGAAATCAGCTGACTTGAGAATTGGCAGGCAAGAGGACAATTTATCTTGTCCCAGAAGCTAAGGGGTGTGCAATCTCCCAAGAGCTAGATGCAGGACATGGGGTGCTCAGGGCTGTGCTCCAGCATTGAGAGCCAGAGTGTGGTGAGTCAGCTGGTAGAAAACCAATGGGCACTGAACAAGCTAAGAAA
The DNA here is from genome assembly GCF_000754665.1 of Bison bison bison. Taxonomy (NCBI): domain Eukaryota; kingdom Metazoa; phylum Chordata; class Mammalia; order Artiodactyla; family Bovidae; genus Bison; species Bison bison. The sequence goes on along the minus strand of NW_011495027.1, from coordinate 4,165,936 downwards.
ACAAATAAAGTCCAGTGGCCGCAGCTCAACAGACACCACTGCCATACTTGAGCAGGGTCCTCACCAGGGGCCAGCAGGGAACTTAAGACAGGGCAGGATCCAAGGCCCTTTGCCTCATCACCCTGTGGCCACACACAACCTCCTCCCACCCCATACCTGGGCTCTGTAGGGCAGGAGGAGCATCTAAATTCCAACTGTGTGCCTCACATACTGTCTCACCCACTGAAGTAGGAAATGCAGAACCAGAAGTTCCCTCGTCACCATCAGGCCATCTGGTATCAGTCATTTCCCCTCGAGTTTTGTATACCATGAGTTCCGTAGACATGTCAGTGATTTCAGTGTCAGTTTCCCTCCCTTACTTGCTTCTTTAATCAAAATGTGTGGGTGAGTGGCAGAGGCAAGAGAACCCAGGTGCACAAAGGCATCTGGAGAAGGGTTGTGAAGCTGACTGTGTATGCAATAAAATCCACTTCTAGGGAACTGATCTTCAAAGTGGAATAAAAGGGCCAGAGGGTCAGACTGCATATGAGGGAATGCTTGAGTCCACTGTCAACATGAAACACGTGAGCTGAAAACTAAATATTCCTGCTGCTGCTTGGAAATCGGGAATAGCCCCATTGATGTGTTGCGCCCCAAGCAGACAGAAGGTAGACTTTCCCAAGACACTGCAGAGATTCTGAGACCTTAGACCAGCCAGCTTCTCTCAGCCTCCTATTATTTATTTCATGGGACCAAATAGCCCCTAATAAATATAGAATATCATAGTTTATGTTTGGATCATTTAAGCATCTGATATAATCAAATAGCTCAATTTAATTTTATTTATTGAGAACCTCCTATATAAAAGATATTGTACCAGAAGTTAAAAGATAATTCATATCTCGGAACAAGTTTTGTTTGAGCAAAGGACATGACAGGAAAGAAGACAGAAGAGCTAAAACTCTTGAGATAGTTTTAAAAGTAGAAAACAAGTTCATAGCATTCAGAAAGAGAAACTATACAGTTGAAAGGATCAGGAAAGACATCAAGAAATAGTGTCTGTGATGGATATGTGGAGGAAGAGTATGATTAGAGATAGCAAGGAGGGGTGAAAAATTAAATAGGGAACTGGCTGGGCAAAAGTGTGCAAACTGCTGGCAAAGGACAGGTAATCTAATTTGCTTAAGCATAAATATCTGGAAGAGAGTCCCAGGTGCTTAAGCCTGGAAAGGTAGGTAACGGCTATATTATAAAATAAATTAAATATTAGATTGAAAAATTTTACTTAGCTTTGTTGAAAATGGGGAGAGATTGAGACATAAGTAGAGGGGTGACATGATTGGATGATCAGATGGGATTTTTGGATACATCCCTAATACAATTAGACTCGCAGTTCTAAGCCCTCCTATTTCAAACTTAAACCATTTGCTTGCCCAAAAGGAGGTCTTATATACCCAAAAGTTTGGAATGTTAATCTACTTCAAAATTTAACCATAACTCTAAGTTTACTTTTTTCTTCAGAGAAGATATTCTCTTATATCCCTGTGTACCTTTCATCATAGCATGCATTAGTGTATGATTATACACTTATTTATGTGACTACGAGGTTAAAGAATCTTCCCCCAGTAAGATTTTAAGCTCCATGACAGCAGGTGTGGTATATTTGGCCCTCATGGTACTCTTAATGCCTGGCACATTGCAATGCCCGGCATGTAGAAGTAACACCATGAATGTTTCAGATGAAAGCAGAAAACCATGAATGCACAGATGCAGAAAAACACAAAAGCATGAATGAATTAGTTAACAGTTTTTGGGGCCTGTGTTACTGCATCATTTGGACCATTGCTCTGCCCTTGGTTGTCTAATTCAGCTAGACATGAGGCATGCATAGAAATACTGGAAAAGGTAATTTCTTAGGAGACATAAATTGTAAACATTGGCAAACTATGATAGGGGAACTTGTCTCACAGTGAATGCTGATCGAAGCCCAGAGCAGATGGATGTTCCTCCTGAGGCTATTGTGGGTAAGCTTTTGGTAAGCGTGTCTCTTTCAGTGGCACTGTTTATCTGTACAAGTTCACTTTGTACATAGGCAGCACTGTCAAACGTCACCATCCCGACCCAGGACCCTTGCTCAACCGTCTGCAGAAGGAAGAGTTTGCCTGCTTGATTCAGTCGGTTAAGGCGGTTACCAATCTAAATGGAAAAGCAGAAGAAAAGCAGTCAGGTTAGGTTTGGACCGGCAGACTGACAACAGAACAGAGGGAATTTGGAAGTAGGTGCCTCGGTGCAGAGTAAATAACAACAAGCTTACGCAAGGCATATCCTTCTATGGAGGAAAATTTCTCCTTTATATTTAGCAGTATATTTGAATACAATTTCAAGGCTTTTGTATAAATAACTCTAAAAGCTAAATCCAGGTTTGGCTTTAGTTCATTAGTTCAATGTCCTAGAAATAGTTTTATAAATATACATATTGTCAGGAAAACATAAAAAAGGTTAATTTTATATAGTTCATCAGATCTTTGCTCACAAATTGAAAGCTATTTGGCAAATGAGACATTTGATGCTGAATTTTTGTTGAATAAAGTGAAGGTGGCCTTTTTTGATGTTAATATTATGCTTGTAACTGTTCTGACCTTTGGGGTTGTGTTTATTCACAGCCAGTTCCAAGATGTGGTCTAGATCATATCATATAGAAATATGAGATGAGCATCCAGAAGACCAAGACCCACTGAACTTACCGTCATGCTTCCAGACTTATCAAGGACTAAACACACAATTCTTTGTCCGATCTGCAGCAATGAGAAGGTGGGACTGGGTGGCTGTGTTGTCATAGGAGTTGTTGTCTTAAAATCCTCTGAATCTTGGATCACTTCCCATGTGCTCCGCTGATTGCATTTTTTGTTTTGCTCGTTTGGGGCTTCTCTATTGTGGTTTTTTTCTGTACAGAATTCAACCACCTAAAATTGTCAGTAAAATGATACAGATAACAGTAAATACTTGTTAAAATTGTTAATAATTTGACTAAAATATTCTAAGTGTAGATTTACATTTACATGACCTCCTTCTCAGTCTGCCTTGGGGAAAATCACAGTGAAAATTCAGAGCTTCTATCTCAAAACATGTCTTTGACGTCATTGGACCCTTTGCGCTCCTCAAGAATCTATTTACTTGTTCTTAGCTTCCCTTCTATTTCTCAAATTTTCCATTGCAAGCAATCACCAGTATCCTCAAGCCACCTATATCTCAACATTTCTCCCCTGGTACCATTTTCTCTCTCCATTCCTTCACTTACTGCTCACTTTCTTAGTTTCCAGTGATTTAAAAATACCTTGTTTCAACTTTCAATACCCAACATTCCAGCTCTCTCCAAAATCCAGTTGGATGTCCCACAGGATCTTCCACCTCAGGTGTTCATAACTGAACACATCACCTTTCCTTTGACTCTGCTCCTCTTCATCACCAAGCATTTCCTAACTTGATGTCACCACTATCTATTCAGTTACCTAAATCAGGAAACGCTTTTCCTTCCTTCTTCCCTCTGCAAAATAACACCATCAATACACTTCACTCTCTCTCCAGGACATTGTCTTTTTTCCTTCTCCAATGGAATGTCCATCATTCAAGCCCTCATGGTCCCTCCCTCAACTACTGGAGTCTCCTATCTGACTTTTCCATACTGCTCTACTCCACACTTGCCAGGAACATAGTCCTTCTTATTCCTGTACTTAATATCTTTTTGCGGTTCATCATTGCTCACACACTACAATCCAGACTACTTCACTTCACTCTCTATCCTTGCTCTGGCTGTGCATCCCAAGGCTCTAATTTTCCCTATTGCAGCCTATAAGTGCTCAAGGTTGCCAGACTGTTTATATATCTCTGTGTCTGCTCACCATTCCCACTATGTTGAGGAGTTCTTCCTATGTCTTCTGCCTTGTGAACTCTACCTTCATGTTTCAGCCCCAAAAGTTATTTTCAAAATGTTTTCTCATTTCATACACTTTCTGCAAAGAATTTCCACTCAACCTTGTGACCTCAAAGTACCCTATAAGAAATTTAAATAAGGCCCCTTTAACATTATAGTGTACTTACTGATGGATGAAAATTAATCTATGACAGAACCCTGTCTCATTAAATTTGCTTCCTCAAAACTTAGCCCTATATCTGATATAACATAAAAGCTCGATGTAAGTTTGTTGTTGTTATTTTTAATAACATTTACCAATCTGTACGTCAGTGGTTTTTAAAATCTACAGAATGGCAGTAGTTGTTAGGCAAGAACTATAGGAGAACATATGCAATAGACAATACAAACACAGCCAATAAATGATAGTGTCTTTCCCTTTCTTCCAGGCAAGAGTACTGGAGTGGGTTGCCATTTCCTTATTTGGGGGATTTAAAAAGGAGGTTTAGTACACAAAAAAGGTATAAACTAATTCTTCCTCTCAGTGACTTTACAGTATTATATTCAATTAAAAATCCTAAATATCTGGGATTCAAGTAATGTAAAAAGTCATCATTAGCTGGAAAACATTTATTTTTCTCTTTATTTGTATTTTTCTGATTGTTTTGGCAGTGTTTCCATATGATCATCCCTAGAGTAGGAAATGGCAAACCACTCCAGTATTCTTGACTAGAGAATTCCTTAGACAGAACAGGCTGGTGGGCTATAGTCCATGGATTCGCAAAGAGTCAGACACAACTGAGCAACTAACAGTTTCACTTTCTGTATTATCATTATAGCTACTTTTTAGCAAGGGAACCTAAAACACTTTTTTGTAAACCCCAAGCAGAGGCTACCAAACCTGACTGTGCATCAACTTTAACTGTGACTAATTTAAAACAATCTAGTCCCCCCTTTGGAAGTTGCTGAATTATCCTGGAAATAAACTACAAAGCCAGACTGAAGGATGGCCTTAGTGAATCACATTTTAAAAACTTATCTTTGTTAGGGCTTCCTTTGTGGCTCAGCTGGTAAAGAATCTACCTGCAGTGTGGGGACCTGGGTTAGATCCCTGGTTGGGAAGATCCCCTGGAGAAGGGAAAGGTTACCCACTCCAGTATTCTGGCCTGGAGAATTCCATGAACTTTACAGTCCATGGGATAACAAAGAATAGGACATAACTGAGCAACCTTCACTTTCATTTTATTGTTATAGATAGACCCTTGCAAGTTACTACACTCTTATCCAAAAAGAAAACATAATTTTGTGTAAAAGACTGGGAAGATAAGAGACATTCTGCACTGAAGTCACTTAACTGATGCATTTATCTTAGTTTGTGCAAATTTGCTGATGTATATGTTTGGCATTAATAAAGATAATTTGTCAAGTTTATTTTGTGAGCAGTTGGTCATTTAAAAATTATTAAGAAATGCAGATGATCGCTGACTTACAATGGTTGAACTTACAATTTTTTGACTTTATTATGGTGCAAAAGCAATACACGTTCAGTAGAAACTGTACCTCAGATTTTGAATTTTGATCTTTTCCTGGGTTGTGGCATGCAGTATGATACTCTCTGGTGATGGTGGCTAGTGGCATTGAGCTGTACGTAGCTTCTAGTGAACCAGATGATTGTGAGGGTAAATAAGTAATGTACTTACAGCCATTCTGTCTTTTTACTTCTGTACCATATTCAATAAATTACAGGACACATTCAACACCTTATTATACCACAGATTTTATGGTAGATGATTTTGCCCAGAAACTAATGTAAATGTTCTGAGGATGCATGAGGCAGGCTAGGCTAAGTTAAGATGTTCGGTAGGTGAGGTATATTAAATGCATCTTCAACTTACAATGGGATGGAGGAAGATCAGTATTTTAAAACTACTTAAAGCTATTAAAATTATGTACAAACTCCCTAATGGCATCAACATTCTTAAAAAGATAGAAAATTTTAGTTAACAACCAAAAACAAATATGCAGGCTGAAAGATCTCTGAAAGTTAAAGATTACTGATTATGTCCTTATTACTCACAAAAAAAAGTACCTGATCCCCCGAATGAATTTCTTATTTAACCAACTCTTGTGCTTGTCTGTCTTTAAGGATATTTGAAGTAGTTCTAAGCCATTAAGCTAAAAGCTAGTGGAAGAAAGAAGATGGAGAAGCAAAAAAAAAAAAAAACAACAACTAAACCAACAAACAAAAAGTCTAGGCAAGGGGTCTGGGGAAGATAGGACTTTATTTCTGATTATGTTCTCCTGTCTTGTCCAATAGAGAAAAGCTGCTCACTTTTGACTTGACTTGAAATAGATTTAAGGGGCTAGATCTGATAAACAGAGTGCTTGATGAACTATGGATGGAGGTTTGTGACATTGTACAGGAGACAGGGATCAAGACCATCCCCAAGAAAAAGAAATGAAAAAAGGCAAAACAGCTGTCTGAGGAGGCCTTACAGATAGCTGTGAAAAGAAGAGAAGCGAAAAGCAAAGGGGAAAAGGAAAAATATACCCATTTGAATGCAGAATTCCAAAGAATAGCAAGGAGAGATAAGAAAGCCTTCCTCAGTGATCAATGCAAAGAAAGAGAGAGAACAACAGAATGGGAAAGACTAGAGATCTCTTCAAGAAAATTAGAGATACCAAGGGAACATTTCATGCAAAGATGGGCTCAATAAAGGACAGAAATGGTATGGACCTAACAGAAACAGAAGATATTAAGAAGAGGTAGCAAGAATACACAGAAGAACTATACAAAAAAGATCTTCATGACCCAGATAATCACGAAGGTGTGATCACTGACCTAGAGCCAGACATCCTGGAATGCGAAGTAAAGTGGGCCTTAGGAAGTATCACTACGAACAAAGCTAGTGGAGGTGATGGAATTCTTGTTTAACTATTTAAAATCCTAAAAGATTATGCTATGAAAGTGCTTCACTCAATATGTCAGCAAATTTGGAAAACTCAACAGTGGCCACAGGACTGGAAAAGGTCAGTTTCATTCCAATCCCAAAGAAAGGCAATGCCAAAGAATGCTCAAACTACCGCACAATTGTACTCATCTCACACGCTAGTAAAGTAATGCTCAAAATTCTCCAAGCCAGGCAACATGTGAACTATCAACTTCCAGATGTTCAAACTGGTTTTAGAAAAGGCAGAGGAACCAGAGATCAAATTGCCAACAGCCGCTGGATCATGGAAAAAGCAAGAGAGTTCCAGAAATACATCTATTTCTGCTTTATTGACTATGCCAAAGCCTTTGACTGTGTGGATCACAATAAACTGTGGAAAATTCTGAAAGAAATGGGAATACCAGACCACCTGACCTGCCTCTTGAGAAACCTGTATGCAGCTCACGAAACAATAGTTAGAACTGGACATGGAACAACAGACTGGTTCCAAATAGGAAAAGGAGGACGTCAAGGCTGTATATTGTCACCCTGCTTATTTAACTTCTATGCAGAGTACATCATGAGAAACGCTGGGCTAGAAGAAGCACAAACTGGAATCAAGATTGCCGGGAGAAATATCAATAACCTCAGATATGCAGATGACACCATCCTTATGGCAGAAAGTGAGGAGGAACGAAAAAGCCTCTTGATGAAGGTGAAAGTGGAGAGTGAGAAAGTTGGCTTAAAGCTCAACATTCAGAAAACTAAGATCATGGCATCTGGTCCCATCACTTCATGGCAAATAGATGGGGAAACAGTGGCTGACTTTATTTTTTTGGCCTCCAAAATCACTGCAGATGGTGATTACAGCCATGAAATTAAAAGATGCATACTCCTTGGAAGGAAAGTTATGACCAACCTAGACATCATATTAAGAAGCAGAGACATTACTTTGTCAACAAAGGTCCATCTAGTCAGGCTATGGTTTATCCAGTAGTCATGTATGGATGTGAGAGTTGGACTGTGAAGAACACTGAGTGCTGAAGAATTGGTGCTTTTGAACTGTGGTATTGGAGAAGACTCTTGAGAGTCCCTTGGACTGCAAGGAGATCCAACCAGTCCATCCTAAAGGAAATCAGTCCTGGGTGTTCATTGGAAGGACTGATGTTGAAGCTGAAACTCCAGTATTTTGGCCACCTCATGTGAAGAGCTAACTCATTTGAAAAGACCCTGATGCTGGGAAAGATTGAAGGCAGGAGAATAAGGGGACGACAGAGAATGAGATGGTTGGATGGCATCACCGACTCAATGGACATGAGTTTGGGTAAACTCTGGGAGTTGATGATGAACAGGGAGGCCTGGTGTGCTGCAGTTCAAGGGGTTGCAAAGAGTCGGACATGACTGAGCAACTGAACTGATACTGATACTTGACTTCCTAACATTTCACCCTATCTTGCATCATCTGGGAAAAAAACCTCACTAAACTCATGTCAAGAAAAAAGAAGAAAAAGGACATGGCACTTACAGTATCAATACTTTGTGAATACATTATGGAAGCCTTCTCCCTCTGATCCTTATGAGGTATGAATTCACATCCTTCTTCATACAGTCCTGTTTTTCTGTCAAGTTTGCATGGTTGAGTGACACAGCTTCCTCCTTGACACTTCTGTATTACAGTTTCACCAGTAAAACCTTCTGAACATCTGCAGATATATTCAGGTTAGATATTTAAGTGAAATGATAATTTCAAAGTGTTGGACTCTGGTCAGTTTCTACAGACAGCATTGTTTACAATTTCCCTTTATAATTTAAGAAATAAATGTATCACCTTAAATATTAAAATTATCAAATTCTCATCAGAGTAATTTTGTTTACCAGAAAGTATCTGAGGGGTTCCCAAAATGATATCAGAATGTGTTTCTATGCAGCAGAAAAGCTAAGGCTGTCTTACAGCCACTGTTAAGAATTAATAAGGATCAAAGTCCTAAGGCACTTCCTAATCTGGTCCTCTCATTCCTGGAAAATCAAGAGCCTCTTTTGTTTCTCTAGAAAGTTTTGCTGAGAATTTTTTCTTTGTTTGTTTGTTTTGATCCAGCTAGTTTATGTCATACAGTTTTTGCATAGTTCTTGTGTGTTTATATAGATATTTTAGATTTTTATTTATATGCTTATGAGTTTGTCACTATTGTGAATGGAGTACTTTTCCCCACATCTTATTTTTTGAGTATATAAAAAACATATGAACATAGGAAATTTGGAAAATAGGACGAGTATAAAGAAGAGAAGAAAAAAATCATATCCCACTCTCAGATAAACTATTGTTAATGTACTAAAGCATTTCCTTCTCTATGTATCAGCATAACATTCTATGTATAGCTTTACTGCCTGATCTTATAAAACTTATTTTAGTACATTTAAATTGTAATGTATTATTATAATTCATAATATTCTTTCAAAATGTGACTTTAATAACTTCACATTTTGAAATTACAACGTGAATTTAGCCTAATTTACTTAATTTTTTTCCTCCATGAATTTTTCGGTGCTAAAAATAAAACTTCTGTGAATAAATGAAATTGGTGCATCACATTTTGACTCTATTTCCAAGCTTGCTATGACTGACATCCAGAATAAATGGTCAGATTCAGAAATTTGAACATTTTAAAGCCTGTTGATAGAGCTCATTCTAATATTTCCTTTAAAATGGATTGTTAAACATAAGATTAGTAGATCAAGAAATAGGAAAGAATTCTAGAGATTTGATATGTGTCATCAAATTGCTTTCCAAGAAGGTTATTCTAGTTTATTTCTCTGATAACCATCTATGAGAACACTCATCCTGTTAGGAGAATCACACTGACTGAAACTGCCCACCCTGGCCAGACACCATAGTAACCATTTGCATGAGTTGTTTTATGACAGGAGGTCCTGGTAAGGAACACTACTAATAAGCCACCACCAATCAGAAGAGTTCAGGAAAGGTCAAAAGGAGATACCACATGTCCGACCACCTCCCAGAATCCTTCTCTCTGGCATCCATCTTGGCTGAACAAGGCATGCACCACCAGGAAGGACTCTGAGTCAGAATGATTGGCTAAAGACAACCCGGAAACTAATCCCATCACCATAAAACCCAAGCCATGTGGCAGAGCTGTTTTCCTGGGTTCCCTTACCCTACTGCTCTCCACCCAGGTGCCCCTTCCCAGTAAAATCTCTTGCTTTGTCAGCACATGTGTCTCCTCAGACAATTCATTTCCAAGTGTAGACAAGAGCCCAGTTTCGGGCCCTGGAAGGGGTCCCCCTTCCTGCAACAATCCCACCGACAGGCACTAGTACTAGGTAATAAACGATTGTCATCTTTGTCAAATCTGCACCTCTTTGACTACTAATGTCTGACCATTTTTACATTTTTACTGGCCATTTTTATTTCTTCTTTTATATAGATTATTTTCTCGTGTCTATTTTTCTATTAGGGTGTTATATTGTTTTCTTTTATCTGTTATAATGCTAAGCTTTTAAAGGCCTGTTTTTTAAATATTTGCAAACATTTTTTTCTGTTTTTTATTTTTAATTTAGTTTGTTTGATTTATATGCAAAAAGTTTTAAATTTATATGTAGTCAAATTTATCATTCTTTTAGTTATGTCTTTTTCCAACTCTTGAATGCATAGAAAGACATTCACCATTTAGGAATATGATATTTATTAATATACTTCTTGTTTTCATCATGGTTTTATTTTTTTATATTGAATAAGTCTATCCAGTTGAAAGAGAGTCTATTAATAGTTAAAAATTGTCCTGACATCTAAAGAAATCTTGTCTTTCCTTGTGGATTTATAATTCTAGCTATATCAAATAGTAAATTATTGCGTGCCTACTAATTTGCATTGTTTTAATTAATGTAGCTTTATTGTATATTTAAAATTCAACAAGAAAATTTTCCTTTATTACTATACTTTTTCAAAAATGTTTGCAGCTGCTATCTACTGGATAAGCTCAGGGCCTTTAAAATGAGGTAAAAATAGAAATGTTTTGACTAAAGTTTCATAAGATGTATATATTAATTTGGGTTGAATTTACATATTCTATGAATTAAAAATATCTGTTAATCTTAATTTTCTTTTAAATTCTTTAGAAGGATTTTGTGTTGTGGTTTTCTTCAGATGTAACTTTTACATTTCTTAGAGTTTTCTTCAAATATATCTGGTTGCCTTATTGACTTCCCTTGTCAATTTTAATTTCTTTTTTTCCCTTCAGGGTTTCAAAGTGGATCACATTATCATCTGCCTAGAAACAATTTTCTCTCTCTCTTTCTAGGAGCCCCTGTTATTTTAACCTTCCCAACACATTATTGCATTGGCTACAACTTTCTAAAAATGATAATTTCTAGTAGTTCCCATTCTTATCATATTCCTGGGAATGTTTAGTGATTCCCTACTAAATATTATGTAGGCAGTTGGCTTTCAACTGATGTTCTGCTTCATATTAAGGAAGCCTTCTATTATGGGTAGTACTGTCATCTTTGTAGTTGTTTCTGAGCCTTATAAGTAATAAAAAATTGGTAGATAAACAATAAATACTATTTGTATGTTAAAACAAAATTTATTGTTAAGAGGACATGGTAATTATGTCAGTTTTGCAAAATGTTATCTGTGGAAGGATGAAAATTATGTATAATTTCTAGAATATCCCTTAGAAAGAATATATACTAATCAGCTTTTTTCTCAAGGGGAATACAGTTTCCATCTGGAAGCATAGCAAGAAGTGGGAAAGGCAGATGGGATGAGGGTCATCTGTGGGCTGAGATTTGAGAGGTTCACCTAACATGATCGCATCAACAGAGTGACACTGGGGAATGGACTCTATAGTGTGGAGGGGAACAAGCCAAGGAATCAGTAGACTGTGTACAGCTCTGGGAGGTACTTAGTGTCTTTTTATACCTAAAGTGACATAAGAGGAGAGAAATGTCAAATGACAGAATTTGAGTGTAATAAAGAAAAGGGAAAGCAGAAAGCAGTGATGCTCCTATGGGAGAAAGGGAATGCCAAGGCAGAGTTCTGAATTCCATGCAGCTTCCTTTGGAAACTGTGCTGAGTAAAGACAGTAAAGAAACCAAAGCTGAGTGCATCTCCTTAAAGAGCCATCATGGGAGTAGAACTAGAAGCAAAAGTGAAGAGGGGTGTTGCCCCAGCTCTAGTCTTTTAAAAGAGGCTGTTGTTTTTAACTGAGGTATAAATGTGCAAGCTTATCAAATTCCTTCCGAATCTGCTGGAATAATTTTCTTTTTTTCTCGATATACTATATTAATTACTTACCTATTATCATAGCATTTTCTGATACCTGGAAGATATCCTTCTTGGCCTTGGTGTGTTTGTTATATCTGTATAATATTAGTCCAGGTGTAATTTACTATGCTTTTATTTGTAATCTTTTTGGAAAGCTGTATCTACACAATTCTTTTTCATGCCATCTGTCAGGTTTTAGTATCTGAATTATGCCAACTCACTAAAATGAATTGGGAAGCTCCCTATCTTTTATATTTGTACAAAAGCAGTTTATTCCCTGAAACTGTTGTGTCCAAGAACTTACCTGTAAAATTATGGCAGCCAGGGTACTTTCTAAGTATTCAGTTTGCATTCTACTGACACCATACAGGGTTTTGTTCAAATTGGGAGAAATTTTGTTTTGTTTTAATGTTTGGACTGTCTTTCAGCTCAGTTCCCCCAGTGTCTCTCAGGTCCATTCATTCTGATATAGTTCACACAGATAACTATTCTACCTGCAAGGAGCTGAAGCTTTATGTCTCTGATTATGAGACAGGAAGATGGAGATCCTGAATGTAGAACCTGTGAGTTTCTTCTAGTTGTACACACACAAAGAGGCTAATGGTTTGTAGTTGCAGAGTAGAGAATTCATCTAAGGCACTTGTAAAGTGAACAAAAGTAGTAGTTTTATGGGAAAAGCTGAAAGAGAAGACACTAAGAATGAAAGAGGAAAATATGATGAAAGACTGGCATTTTAAAAATATTCAAGACAAAATTGGTTACAATTTAAAACAGTTTAGGAAAATTAATCAAAATATACATACACTACTGGTTTTCTTCTTCTGTTGGATAGGTAGAATTTCTGGTCATTATTATATTCATTAAATACTCCCCATCGTAGATGAGCCCATTCATGGACAAATGCCCTTCCTGTGGAAAAATGTTTTAAACACCTAATTATAATAAGAATGGCAAAATTACCCTCTTAAATTCAGAGCAAGTAATTCTTCTAAAAATTATTATGCTTTGCTTTTTTAAGTTAAAGATTTAATTTGATATGACAGTTGTACATTTCTATAAATATGACTACTTATTTTGGATTGTCAAGTGCTAATTAGGCACTTAGTAAGTACCAGGAAGCTATTTATTCAAAGGTAGAACTAGTGCCCTGTGCTCACACATCTCATGGTCTAGCAGATGACATACATCATTTTAGATAACTAAAATCTTTAGGGTTGCAAGTGTAATGATGGAGGTCAGCACAGGCTGCCCTATAGGGCAGCTAAGAAGGTCCTTCTTCCCAATGACCCAAATGTGGACAGATCTCAAGGTCTGCCTACTCCACATCTGCCTTTTTGCTGTGACATATTCTCACCCTTCCAGTCTCATTGCCACTTACTCCTGAACTACTGTGACACTCACCTGCTGGCTCCATGCCTCCAGTCTTCAATGACTTACCCACGGTGCTTGGGGTTAAGTCCAACTTCTCAACATGCGTACAAGGTCCCTGATGATTCAGGCCCTGTTCCTCTCTGCAGCCATATTTCTTGCTGTTCTCCACCCACTTTGAAAACTCCATATTGACAATGGATTCCTGAACCCCTTTTAGTTTCTAGAGTCACACAGTATGACTTGCTCATCTCTGATCTTTTTTACATATTTTTCCTCTGCTTGGAATACCGTCTCCCTATCTCTGACTGGGAGATAACTCCTACTCTTCTTTCAAAATTAAGCTTATATCCAGATAGAAGCCTTCTCTGACATCTTCAAACTAGTTCAGGTACCCCTCCTTTTTCACTTTCATTATATTCCATTATGGAATTTGTCATGCTTTATTGCCATTGCTTATTTTCCAGTCTCTCACTATAGACTCTTGTCTCCATGAAAACAGGTACCATGACTTCTTCATTGTCATGTCTTGGCCCATATTGTCTAGAACTTAAAAGGTCCTAATAAATTTGTTATATTTGGATGAATATTAGTGACTTGTGTACCGGTCAGTTTTTCTGAAATGTAAATTCCAAGGTAGGCTGAATTTGGAGGATTAAGTGAGGAGGTGCAGGTTAAGAAAGCCCTAATATCTCACATTAAGGATTTTAGATTGCTCTAGGTGCTGGGGAATAACTGATGGCCTCTTAAAGATGGGGGAGATTGTGAGGGAGTAGTCATGGAGTCAGAATACAAAAAGGAGAGAGTATAAAGGAATGGCATTGTATATGGTGATCTTGATGACTGGAGTGGGCTCCAGAGTGGGAAAGAACAGCTTAGGTTGATAAGTAAATCAATCAATTGGTAAGTAAATCAATTCAACACATATTTATTGAGCCATACACTGGGGATTTTCTGTTCCTGTTACGGAGATGTTGTAAAAGAAGAGCAAAGAAGTATGTTTGTTAGACACTCCTCTCTGTTAAGGTCTGTAAAAGTGCTCTAGTGTATTTGGGGGTGGGACATGCAGGCACCAAGGCTCTTTTGTTTGCTTGTTTTCTCTGCCTTGCCTATTTAAATGAAAAAAATTAAAATGGTTCTAATATTTTTAAGATAATAAAGAAACCTAGTTGTTAGTTAACCTAATTAGTTAATACTAATCACACTTGATTATCCTTGAAAACTACATATTGTATATAAGCCATTGCTGATTTCTTTTAATGTTTTATCCAAAGATTGCTCTGTTTGGTTCATATGAAAATGGTAAATGATATTTTGTGAAGGAAATGTTGACTTTTTCTTTAGTTAGTATTTGTCAGAGCTGAACATTAAGGCTATTCTATCTGATACTCAAAGTGTGGTCCAAAGTCAGGCAGTATCAGCATCACCTGGGAGCTTGTTAAAATGCAGATTCTCGAGTCCTACCCCACACCTACTGAATCAGAACCATTTTAACAATCCATTTACAATCTGAACGCACATTAAAGTCTGAAAACATTATGTGTCTGCCATATGTTTTGGCCATACCTGAATTGCAGACAAGAGATTTAGTTTGTTCAGGTGTCTTCCCATAGAACCATAGGAACCTAACATCACATTAATTAAACTATTTAATCAGAGTTATTATCTGATAATAACTGAGTATCTGAAAATTAAAAATATTATAGTTATACACACATATTTGCAGGATCTGAAGGAAATAATTCTAACTGAAAAATGCACTATTCTGAATCTGTTTTATGTGAGAAAAACAGGCTATAATAGTCTATTTGGCTTTTATGTTCTCACTCAGAAAGATAATGCTAGTGTTGATCTATTTGCAACATAAAATTATTGAATTATTACATAGCAGAATATTTCATCTCTACCCATACCTTGTGGTCCATATTGACGTGATTTTTTTCCAGCTAGGAAGTCAGGAGTGAGATAAATTCTATCACCCTTTTCTCCACAGCCTCCCATCTGCTCAGTATAAGGTCCATCATTACCTGTTGGATTAGGTTCAGCAACCAGAACATCAGCCTGAAATTTAAGAAAAATTTTTCATCATTACAAAATTTCAGCAAATGAATTGACCTTATTCACAGCAGACTATATTGAAACAATTTTATTTGATTCTAGAATATTTTGATAAAAGAATCTAAGTCACAAAATAAAATTAAATTTGAAAAAAGAAATTAATGTTCTTACATTTTTGTAGGTCTCAAGTTTGGGTTTCACATATTCAGGTTTTGTTTTCCAATTTTCAGGAATCAAAATGGCAACATTTTTGAAATAGAATCTTTTTTCTGTAGCCTCAAACAAATATGGAGATGCATCGGTCACCATATCCTGGGGGCAGGGGGGTGGGGAATAAATATAAAGAAGCATGCTTAATGACAGAAAAAAAGATGAAATTACCAATTATTCCAATTTATATTTGTATTTCACATTTCCAGAAAATGGCTACTTATCAAGCTAAGAAAAGGAGATTATCTTGTTAATAATAGTAGCTAGCCTTTTTTGACAGAGAAGGCAATGGCACCCCATTCCAGTACTCTTGCCTGGAAAATCCCATGGATGGAGGAGCCTAGAAGGCTGCAGTCCATGGGGTCACTGAGGGTTGGACACGACTAAGCGACTTCACTTTCACTTTTCACTTTCATGCATTGGAGAAGGAAATGGCAACCCACTCCAGTGTTCTTGCCTGGAGAATCCCAGGGACGGGGGAGCCTGGTGGGTGCCGCCTATGGGGTCGCACAGAGTCAGACACGACTGAAGTGACTTAGCAGCAGCAGCAGCAGCCTTTTTTGAGATTTTTATTGCATGCTCTGTGTCACAGTGTAATGGTTGACACTGAAGACTTCAAAAGCAGGCACTAATCCTGGCTCACCACTTATGGTGGGACATCAGAAATTTCCTAGAGAGAATTCCCTGGTGATCGATCCAAAGGTTAGGAGTCGGCACTTTCACTGCTGGGGACTGGGTTCCATCCCTGGTTGGGGAACTAGGATCTCACAAGCCACGTGGTATGGCCAAAAAAAAAAAAAAAAATGTCCTTAACCGCTCCTGAGCCTCAGTTTCCTCATTTATAAGATGGAAAATATTACAGAGAGCAGCCAATAAGGTTGTTGTGAGGATCAAATGAAGTCAAGAAAGCATTTGGAGCCATGTTTACTTAGCACAAATGCTTATCAAATATTAGCTCTTAGTTTCATTTCATTGATCCTTTAAAGATCAATGAAACTTTAAAGGAAAAACTGAGAATTAGAGAGTATTAGTCTCAACATCTCACACCAAATAGTAGTGAAAAGAAACTCAAATTAAAATAAATACAACCTCAACACCTCCTGTAATAATTTTGTTGTTGTTGTTGAGTTGCTAAGTCGTATCTGACTCTTTGTGACCCTATGGACTTAAGCAAGGTCAGGCTTCTCTGTCCATGTTATTCTCCAGGCAAGAATACTGGAGTGGCTTGCTATTTTCTTCTCCAGGGGATCTTCCCAACCTGGGGATCGAATCCTAGTCTCCTACATTAATAGGCGGATTCTTTACCACTGAGCTACCAGGGGAGCCCAAATGTTATGATAGTGTTTGTTTTTAGTATAAAACTAAGTATTAGATACAACGAAGTGGCATAAGTATATAATCTCTTTTCAAATTATGCCTAACTTTATTTCTCTAAAGCAAAAGAGCTGTAGTGTTCAATTATAAATGCCTGTTTCCCTGAAAGTTTCCCTGAAATGCATCATGACAAGACAGTAGAAGGGATACTACAAGATGTTTATAATAGAAAGGGAAATTGGGACTATTAGAGCTGAAAATCACTGAAAAATGCAAATATGAGTGTAGACAGAGGGAAGAAGATAGAAGACTGAGCTCCAGGGGCCCAGCATTCAGAAGTGGGAAGAGGAAGAGCCAGCAAAGCAGACTCAGAAGGAGCAGCTGGTGCAGGGGAAGGAGATGGGGAGGCATGGGAGAGCACTTCAAGAAGGAGAGATTGGCCATCAGAGTTAAATGCTGCTGAGCAATCAAGGAAGATGAGGACTAAGAACTGAGCAACGAATTTGGCAACCTGAGATGACAGCTCTATATGAGTGAATTCAACAGGGTGGGAGGTGATGAAGCAGAGGCAATGAAAACAACAGGTCAAGAAATGTTTCTACAAATTAAAAGGAAATCAAGAAATGAAGCAGTAGTTGAAGGAAGATTTTGGGCAAGGGAGGTTTGTTTTGTTTTGAATGGGAACTATTATAACATATGTATGTGCTACTGGGGGAAAAAAAAACAAAGCTTATAATGCAAGAGGGGAAAAAAAAGGGATCATTGCTGGAGGAAAGTCCTTACTGGAACAGACCAGAGAGATGAGACATTGATGCCTAGACATCTAATCCTACGGGGTGGCCTTAGAAGCAGAGACAGTTCATCACTATATGGGAAAATAGTACTTGTGTATTGATGCAGGAGTAAATACTGTTCTGCTACTTCTTGGGGATAAACTTGGGGAATTTATCTCTCTGAGCCTCAGTTTCTGTCTTTTCAAATGGTAATTATAATACTTGCCTTGCTAGTTTTAAAAAAAGCTCTCAAAAAAGCCA
This sequence comes from Bison bison bison, assembly GCF_000754665.1. Taxonomy (NCBI): domain Eukaryota; kingdom Metazoa; phylum Chordata; class Mammalia; order Artiodactyla; family Bovidae; genus Bison; species Bison bison. Next base: position 4,147,849 of record NW_011495027.1, on the reverse strand, counting down.
GATTTTGAACAACTACTAGGTAAATTTAATATTGTATCACTTTTTAAATAAAAATATTGAGTCAGTATCACTAAAAAGTTGAAAAATAGGTATAAAACTTCCTATGTTGGAATATTATATTACAATTTAACTTGTAAAATGTAAATTTTCAGTGTCTCCTAGGAAGACAACTAAGCAGCATGAAATTTCTTGTCTTCTGTGTTTTATCAGAAACATTAATAAGGAATCTTTGACATCTGTTTCGTATTTTGAGAAAGTGACCTCATATCCAAATAGACAGTTGAGCTTTTGAGGTTTGAAGAACGTTGATGAAATTTATATGCTGCTGCTGCTGCTAAGTCGTTTCAGTCGTGTCCGACTCTGTGTGACCCCATTGACAGCAGCCCACCAGGCTTCCCCGTCCCTGGGATTCTCCAGGCAAGAACACTGGAGTGGGTTGCCATTTCCTTCTCCAATGCATGAAAGTGAAAAGTGAAAGTGAAGTCACTCAGTCCTGTCTGACTCTTAGCGACCCCATGGACTGCAGCCCACCAGGCTCTTCCATCCATGGGATTTTCCAGGCAAGAGTACTGGAGTGGGTTGCCATTGCCTTCTCCGGAAATTTATATGATGCACTGGTAATTCCTTAAGAACAGGGATGATCTCCTGTTGACAACTGAATTCCTGGTACCTGACAATGTGAATGCTCTCTAAATGTTCATTGGATTAACGAACAAATGCGTGAATGAAGAGGTTACGATGAGGGGCAAACTGTCCAGGAGTGCCAAGACAGGAGGTGCTTGGGCTTCCATGCGTTGAGGAGACCCCCAACTACTCCCACTGTGTGTGTGTTAAGGGGGCGCGAGGGGTAGAGAGCTTCTTGACTCTCACCCCTTCATCTTATGAAGTGTGCTCGCACGGCTTCCGCAGCACAGACGAGAGTGGGGGGAAACTGCTGCAGCGCCACCTGCTGGTATTGTGAGTGCAGTACCTTTCGGACGGCCCTGCTAAAGCAGGTGTTTAAGAACTGACTTTGAGGGTTCTGCTCACACAAGGACACCAAGGGGAGAGTCTCCCCAAAAAGCAGAGAACTGAGGGATGACCAGGAAGGTGGCAAAGCCACAGTGAGGTCCCTTGACCGCAGATCTGAAACATCAAACAGGGGCTCATTTTTATTAACTGCTCAGGGACTCTTGAGCACACTATTGTCCTTAAAAGTGTTCCTGTGACAAGGTAACTGTGGAAACCAACTTCTCTCATACCCAACTCGTTTAGGACTCATACCAGAAAACCAACTGAATAATAGTAGTGAGGAGTATATTTCTCAGGAGGAAGCCCCAAAGAGAGTGAGGTGAATGTCCTTTTGCTTTTTCTCTCAGTTCAGTTCAGTTGCTCAGTCGTGTCTGACTCTTTGCAACCCCATGGACTGCAACACAACAGGCTTCCCTGTCCATTGCCAACTCCCAGAGTTTACTCAAACTCATGCCCATTGAGTCGGTGATGCCATCCAACCATCTCATCCTCTGTCATCCCCTTCTCCTCTCGCCTTCAATCTTTCCCAGCATCAGGGTCTTTTCGAATGAGTCAGTTCTCATCAGGTGGCCAAAGCACCGTATAAATACAAATTACCATTGTCATTAGAAAGGCATTTGTGGCTCCTTTTCACTTGTTCCTGAGGCCTGCTCACTGTCCAGCCAGAGGCAGAAACATGCTGGTCACATTTTTCCTTCCAACTTTCCTTGTCTGTTGCTCCAGTGGCTGTTTCATTTTTGCTAATGTTATTTCTAAGTTAGTTGTTCAGTCGACCAGTCATATCTGACTCTGCAACCCCATGGACTGCAGCACGCCATGCCTCCCTGTCCCTCACCATCTCCCAAAGTTTGCCCAAGTTCATGTCCATCACATCGGACATGATGGCATCCAGCCATCTCCTCCTCTGACACCCTCTTCTCCTTCTGCCCTCAATCTTTCCCACCATCAGGGGCTTTTCCAATGAGTCGGCAATTCACATCAGATGAACAAAACCCTGGAGCTTCAGCTTTAGCATCAGTTCTTCCAGCGAGTATTCAGGGTTGATTTCCCTTAAGATTGACTGGTTTGATCTTCTTACTAGAGGTAATCAAAGACTCACCTAATGTTTCTGATTGTTTAGAGATTTCAAAAGACATGAATTTCCCTTTCACTGATAGCAATAATACCTGATGGTCTTCTGGTTTGAACTTCCCCTCCTCTTCAACCATTGCACTTCTCTAGCCCCAAACTCCTCTGGTGGTTGAGATGGTTCTCTCCCCTAACTCCTCTTTCTGGGTTTGCACCTGTTTAGAGCAAGGAACCTTTTGAGGCAACCCTTGGGGCCCTTGTACTATTAACTTCTGAGTTTACACAGAGGAACTTTTCCCAGAAACAAGTCTCAGTGCTTTTGGCTTGGTGAGAAATGATGAGCCCTTTCCATCTAAGATTAAAAGGAGGCCTGGGGACTGATGAATTGCCTACCATTTGTTGAGCTCTTAATATGTACCAGGCATTCTGCATACATTTTTAAAGGTCTTTCAAGTTTTTGAGAAAATTTTAGACTTACAGATGAGACATGCAAAAAATGTATACAGTTCCCATATACCCTCATCCAACTTCCCTTATATGCGTGCACTGATAATTCTCACAAAGTCCTGTGAGGAAGATATTTATTATTTTCCCCATTTTGTAGACCAGTACTTTTGCCCATTATACAGTACTACCTCTGGGTGAGCTACAGTCACTTTCCAGGATTGGCTTTTATAAGGCATTTCCTTCTTATTCTTTCCTGTTTGCTGTTATACAAAACCTCTCTAATCTCTCCATTTTACAGCAGTTAGATGCCTCTATGTGGACAGGAAGAATCCTCTTCCCTAATTTTTCCTTCCCCTACAGAAGAAGTAACAAGTGAAATAAGACTGCTCAGCAGCCCTGAGAAGACGCCTTGCGTTGGGCCTGGTAAAATGCAGGGTTTCCTCCCATTGGAAGGTTAAGGTTTGTTCTTAAATCAGAGATTAAGATTTGCATCTTGGACTCCTATATTAGAATCACAGGGAAGGGAGGGTTTAATCAGGAGAATAAAAGGAGACTCTGATAGGTGCAAATGGTAAAATCAGACAAAAGAATTACCCTCTGCACATTTCATAATATCTGCCAAATATAGTTGGCTCTGCCTTGGTGTAGAACTAAATAATTTTCAATGAAGTCATCTACAACCGAGAAGTAGAGATACCATTTAGTAAGTGCCAACAGTATATCAAGCTCTGAATTATATGCATTGCATGTATTATCTCATCCCTCGAAAGAATCATAATTGTTGTGTTATTATTTCCATTTTATAGCTGAAGAAATGCAAGCACAGATATTAAAAAAAAACTTTCCAGTGTCACGCAGCTGGAATTAGAGAACTCATGTTTGCTCTATCAACATATTATGCTTAATTTTTCAAAACAGCATGAATAGTTACCATTTCAGACTTACCTTTATATGTTGGATGAGTGTTTCATCTTCTGGTACATTAGGGTCAATTGCAATGACAATGCCTTCATAGCCATTATTATTCAGCTGAATGAGTGAATCACCCAGGGCCCCTTCCAGAAGGTGAAGGACCAAGATGAAAACAGAATTCTTAAATGACCCCATTGCTGTACATCTCCCTTTGAGTTCTCTCTTTGGAAAATGCTGGTTATGGAAGCATCTTTCCTTACCCCTATATATATGAATATATAGACACACATTTTTCCAATTTATCAGCAGTGGTTTATTGTAGGACTTTAACCTCTTGACCCCAAATTGTTTCACTATTGGATCTGTCTTCACTATGATGAATGATAACTATATCTTGGTCTAAATTCTGTGTACTTTTTAATATTTTATTTTGAGAGAAACGTTAGCCTTGCCTTCACCTTTGCCAGTTGCTGGCACAGAGGGTGGGGAGCCACATCCGGTTCCCTGGAAGGACTCACAGCTGACAAGCAGCTTTACCATTGAAAGATGTTTACTTCTTACAAATGTTTGCCCAGTCAGGGACACCGACCCACCCAACACCACCCTCTAACCCCTGCCTGCCCAGTGGAAGCCTGATTGTTCTGCATATTTGATAAGCATTCATTAAGTGTAAACCATATTTCCAGTTATCCCTCATAATGGTCTTTATTTTTATCCTCTTTGATCTTTACACAACCTCAGCACCTTTTATTACTCTCTTAGACAATCTACTTGTACCAAAAGCATTAGCAAGCAACATTAGAAAAGATGAAATTTATATCTGACTGTGCAAGGCAAACTCCCTAATTTCCTTATCAGACCTCTATTTCATTATTCCATAGCTTCTATTGTCCAATAAAATTCAAATTGGCATTAAATTATTTTACTGAAATTAAATGTCTCTTAGGTGAGAGGCATTTAGATTATTGCCAGCTACCGTATAGATTCTTTTGAATTTGCCACGTCTCAGATGGAAACTCATATTGGTCCACCACTTTCCTGTATTCAAATTACTTGAAATATCCCTTCCTATAATATCATTTGATCTTTGCATAGTGGTAAGCATCAGTTTCATCTTGTCTGTCTTTTTCTTTGACATTCACTCATAAAAATTAAATTAGTACTTGTTGCTAATAATTAGTGTGTGAAAGTCGCTCAGTCATGTCGGACACTTTGCGACCCCATGGACTGTCCATGGAATTCTCCAGGCCAGAACACTAAAGCCTTTCCCTTCTTCAGGGGATCTTCCCAACCCAGGGATTGAACCCAGGTCTCCCGTGTTGTAGTCAGATTCTTTACCAGCTGAGCCACAAAAGAAGCCCCAATAATTAGTACTTATTGCTTAAGTGTATAATCTGTAATTAATCAAAAGTGAGGCATTGGAATAGAGTGGAAGTATCCAATTACAAAGTAGTTGTCCAGATAATCTAAGTATGCTTTTACATAAAAATTCAGTGCCTATTGCCCAAAGAAAGGCAATGCCAAAGAATGCTCAAACTACCGCACAATTGCACTCATCTCACACGCTAGTAAAGTAATGCTCAAAATTCTCCAAGCCAGGCTTCAGCAATATGT
>NW_011495027.1:4142239-4142697 GCF_000754665.1 Bison bison bison | reverse complement strand
ACATCTATTTCTGCTTTCTTGACTATGCCAAAGCCTTTGATTGTGTGGATCACAATAAACTGTGGAAAATTCTGAAAGAGATGGGAATACCAGACCACCTGATCTGCCTCTTGAGAAATTTGTATGCAGGTCAGGAAGCAACAGTTAGAACTGGACATGGAACAACAGACTGTTTCCAAATAGGAAAAGGAGGACGTCAAGGCTGTATATTGTCACCCTGTTTATTTAACTTCTATGCAGAGTACATCATGAGAAACGCTGGGCTGGAAGAAACACAAGCTAGAATCAAGATTGCCGGGAGAAATATCAATAACCTCAGATATGCAGATGACACCATCCTTATGGCAGAAAGTGAAGAGGAACTAAAAAGCCTCTTGGTGAAAGTGAAAGTGGAGAGTGAAATAGTTGGCTTAAAGCTCAACATTCAGAAAACGAAGATCATGGCATCTGGTCCCATG
>NW_011495027.1:4141651-4142050 GCF_000754665.1 Bison bison bison | reverse complement strand
ACAGTGTCAGACTTTATTTTTCTGGGCTCCAAAATCACTACAGATGGTGACTGCAGCCATGAAATGAAAAGACTCTTACTCCTTGGAAGGAAAGTTATGACCAACCTAGATAGCATATTCAAAAGCAGAGACATTACTTTGCCAACAAAGGTTTGTCTAGTCAAGGCTATGGTTTTTCCTGTGGTCATGTATGGATGTGAGAGTTGGACTGTGAAGAAGGCTGAGCACTGAAGAATTGATGCTTTTAAACTGTGGTGTTGGAGAAGACTCTTGAGAGTCCCTTGGACTGCAAGGAGATCCAACCAGTCCATTCTGAAGGAGATCAGCCCTGGGATTTCTTTGGAAGGAATGATGCTAAAGCTGAAACTCCAGTACTTTGGCCACCTCATGAGAAGAGTC
>NW_011495027.1:4140571-4141551 GCF_000754665.1 Bison bison bison | reverse complement strand
TCATGAGAAGAGTTGACTCATTGGAAAAGACTCTGATGCTGGGAGGGATTGAGGGCAAGAGGAGAAGGGGACGACAGAGGATGAGATGGCTGGATGGCATCACTGACTCAATGGACGTGAGTCTGAGTGAACTCCGGGAGTTGGTGATGGACAGGGAGGCCTGGCGTGCTGCGATTCATGGGGTCGCAAAGAGTCGGACACGACTGAAAGACTGATCTGATCTGATCGACTAATCTGAGTGAACTCCGGGAGTTGGTGATGGATAGGGAGGCCTGGCAGAGAAGGCAATGGCACCCGACTCCAGTACTCTTGCCTGGAAAATCCCATGGGCGGAGGAGCCTGGTAGGCTGCCATCCATGGGGTCGCCAAGAGTGGGACACGACTGAACGACTTCACTTTCACTTTTCACTTTTATGCATTGGAGAAGGAAATGGCAACCCACTCCAGTGTTCTTGCCTGGAGAATCCCAGGGACGGGGAACCTGGTGGGCTGCCGTCTATGGGGTCGCACAGAGTTAGACATGCCTGAACGACTGAACTGAATTGAACTGATTGACTAAATATATGCATTTAATATGCATGCATCATTAAAAGTTTTACATTTTAAAATATCTCAGACACCCCCCCACACACACACACATTATACATGTCTTCCCCTTGGTTCCCTAGAAAAGAGAGGCTAGGCAAGCTTATGTACTAGTGATTTGCAAGCCTAATTCCAGAACAGTGGGAGTGAGAAAAGGGGAAATAATCCAAGGAAGCCTGGGAGGCAATAAAAAGTGCTTATTACACCACTGTGGTGTCACAGAGATCAGCAGGCCACCCTGCAGATTCAGCTGCCCTGCCATCTGGGATGTCTCCTAATGGGCAATCGGAGGAAGGGAAAATGTTTGGATCCTTCTCAACTACATATGATCACTTCCCCTGAGCTTTCTCGTGTCATCCAAACCTTCAGCAGCTGATTGCAAAAAAAAAAAAAAA
>NW_011495027.1:4126287-4140471 GCF_000754665.1 Bison bison bison | reverse complement strand
AAAAAGAAAAATGCTATAGCTCATGGTATATAAACAGGCAAAGATTCCAAGTGGTGCCTGATTGACCTCTGGCAGTAGATCCACTTGGGCCTACAAGGAGTGATTGAGGTGCCCATTGGGTCAGCTGGGGCCAGACAAACCTAAAGAGGTTCACTAAGGTGAGTCCAATACAATTTACTTCCTGAACTGCTCAGACCCACTCATGTCCTTTCATCATATCTAGATCCATTATTACAAGGTAAGGCTGGAATTGGGGCTAGAGGCATGAGCTAGTTCACATTTTCACTGAGAGAAGGTTCAAGACCAGTCATTCATAGAATCTCCTCTGAAGTGCTCGTCATGGGCTATCTCCTAAAATACCCAAAGCAAGAGAGTTGTTGAAATAAGTTGTGATGCCTGCTGCTACAGCTGGTCTCAAGACCATTACAGATATGTATTGTCTCCTTTCTTCATCAGCAGTTTCCCTAATTTTTAGCCAGCATTTTGGCTGATCTGTGGTATTTGTTTGCCTGATGGAGTGACCCAGCCCTTCATTCCTGAGGCGTCTGAGCCTTGGGTCACTCTGCCCTTGTTAGGCTATGGCTGGAGCAGATGCCAGTGACAGGCGTCGCCTGGCATGACAGAGCAGTTTAGGTGCCTGCTTATATTTTGCTTGGCCTTCCCTGCTGGCTGGGCCCTGATTGCTTGTTCAGTGGAGAGTGCTTGACGCTGCCTCATCTCCTAACACCACTGGCTGTTGTGTCCCAGGGGAGAGGGTGGAGTTAGCGTGGACCCACTGGGCAGGCTGTGGTGGCAGCTCCACCCTCTCTGGTACCCAAGTTCAGCCTGAACAGACTCACAGAGGCTTTGGCTCACATAGCATCTCACGCCATGGCACCTGGGATCTGGCTTTGTCAGAGGCAGCCCAGATTATTTGTGTATTTTAAATAAACAGAAATATAAGTATGTTTTCCTGTGTTTGGCTGCTTTCACCTAGTATTTTCAGCATGAATTTCAGCTATGTTGTTTTACGTAGCAGTAATCGTGCTCTTTTTCCTTTGTATTCCATTGTAAAAATATGCCACAATTTACTTACTGATTGCTTTTGATGAACATTTGGATTATTTCCTGCTTGGGGCTATTTTAAATAACAGTGCCATAGACATAAGCATTGACTTCAGTTGAGTATGTACCAAGAGTGGAATAGCTAAGACACAGAATATGTGTATGTCTAGCCATAGTTGATCTCCCAGACACTTTTCAAAATGGTGTACTGATTGATCTACATTTCTACGAGTACACAGTGCGGCTGGTCTTTACAATTTTATCCACACTGGATGGGGTATAATCATGTTGTACTGTGGTTTTAATTTGCATGTTTCCTGACGACTGATGTTACTATACATGTTTCCTGATGACTGATGTTACTATACACCTTTCCATTTAATTGCTAGTCATTTGGATGTCCTTTTATGAAGTGCCTTTACAAGTCTTTGCCCAGTTTTTATCAGGTTAGTTTTTTTCTTGTTGATTTTTAAGAATTCTTTTGATGTTCTGGGTATTGAGCTGTGGATGTATACATTGCAAATATCTTTTCCCAGTTTGTGGCTTCTCTTAGCGGTTCTCTTGGATGAACAGAGGTTCTTAATTTTAATGGAATTCAATATAATGTTTTATTTTATGGGTAATGTTTTTGGGGTCATGTTGGAGACAGCATTTCCAAGTTCATGAAGATGTTATACAATATTTTATTCTAGAGCTTTGTCATTTTATCTTTCACATTTAGTTCTGTGACCTATCACATATTATGATTTGTATATATAGTATGGGGTAGGATTCAAGATTTTTGTTTTGTTTTGCTCTCTAGGTAGCAGTACATGCAGATCATTTATTGACAGGATCATCCTTTACACCCTGGGACTTGCTGTGTCTCAATGATAAAGAAGCCACTTGCCAAGGCAGGAGACGCAGGAGACTTGAGTTTGATCCCTGGGTCAGGAAGATAATGCGGAGAAGGGAATGGGAACCCACTCCAGTATTCTTGCCTGGAAAATCTCATGGACAGAGGAGCCTGGTGTGCTACAGTCCACGGAGTCACCAAGAGTACGACAATACTGAGCAACTGAGCATGCATTCCTTTCCCCCCACTGAGTTGCAGTTGAGATTTTTTTATGAATGAGGTGACTGCAAGTGTGAAGATCTGTTTTCAGACTCTATATGACTAGGCTTATTATCTCAGTCCTGTTTTGTCTTAGTTACTGCTGGTTTATAAGTCTTAATATTTAGTAGTATAAACACTAGCTATAAAAGTATCAGCTTGGGAATTCTACCAGAAGAAAATTGCTGGATTTGACAGGATCATATTAAATTTATATGCTCATTGTAATATGTTAGCTAAATGATACAACCACCAGTGCCATGACAATTCTTAGGTCAACCATAAAAGGTCAAAAAGTGATGGTTACCCAATTCCTGGAAATCTCCACCCCTTCTCCAAAATAATTAGAATAATCCTACCACTCATTAGCTTGTGAAATTACCCAGTCTATAAAAATCCTCCACCTCATATTTCAGGGCCTCTCACCTTCTGAGATGGCCCACACTATGTGGGTGGACTGTATTTCTCCCAAAGCCTTTTTTTCCTTTTGAGACAGATCACATTCTGTCTATGGAATGTGTATCTCTCTAAATAAATCCACTTCTTACTTAAAATAAATAAATATATACATATTTATACATCAGTTTGGAAAGAAATGACATTTTTATAATATTGAGTTTTTGAGTCTTTATTGAAAGACTCAATCCACGGTCCTGGAATATCTTTTCATTTTAAATTTTATTTATTTGAGCTCAATTATGTTTTATAGTTTTAAGGGTAAAAGTCTTATGTACCTTTGGTTAAAGTTATTTCCATGGTGTTTTAAAATTGGGGGGTGTTATTATAAATGGTATTTTTAGCAAATTTCATTTTCTAATTGTTTATTGCTGATATATAGAAATATATTAGATTTTTGTGTATTGACTTTTCCTCCACAGAACTTACTAAATACATTTATTTCTAGTAGTTTATAGATTCTTTTGGATTTTGTATGCTTATAATTATGTCATCTATGAATAATAATATTCTTCCTTTTCAATCTTATATTACAATATTTTTATTTTGTTTCCTTCTCTTATTATACTTGTACTTCTCCGTAGTACAGCATTGAATACCAGTGGAAAGAATGGTTATCTTTATTCTTGTTCCCAATCCCAAATGAAAAAGCATCCTATATTTTACCATTAAGTATGATATTACCTAGAGATATTTTGTAGGTATCTTCATCAGATGAAGAAAGTCTGCATCTGTTCCTAGTTTGCTGTTTTCTTTTTAAAAATCATAAATAGGTTTTTAATTTTTCCAAGTGCTTTTTATGCATCTATTGATTTTCATTTTTTATGCTGGTACTATGGGGGCTTACATGGGTTTGAGTTTTCGATATTAAATCTCCCTTACATTCCTAGAATAAATTCTTGATCATGATGTAGTATACTATTTGGTGTACTTACATTTAGTTAGGATCTTTTGCACTATGTTCATGAGAGAGATTGGCGTCAACTTTTCCTTTCTTGTAATGGTCATGCCAGGTATTAGTATCAAGGCTATCTGGTCTCAAAAAAGTTGAAAAATGTTTCCTATTTTTCTATTCTCTTGAATAGTTTTAAACAAACTATTTGTTTAAAACATATTATTTCTTCTTTAAATTTCCCTCTGACCATTGTTTTACTTCATTGTGTAAGTTTTGCTATGACATATTTTTATTATTATTCAGTTCCAAATATTTTCTAACTTTTATTTTGGGTTCTTTTATTAGCATATGCACTACATAAAAAGAAGGCTATTGCTTAATTTGCAGACATTTGGCGAGTCTCTAGATAATCTATTATTAATTTCTAGTTTAATTCTACTGGAGCCAGAAAGCATACTCTAAGATTTAAATTATTTGATATTGGTTGAGTCTTACTTTTTGCCTCAGCTTATGGTCTATTTGGTAAAACATTTCATGTGCTTTTGAGAAAAATATTTTTTCTGTAGTTATTAAGTTACAGTGTTCTATACATGTTCAACCAAGTTAATCATGTTATCCAAATTTTCTCATTTGTTACCAATTTTTGTCTTTTTACTGAGAGTTATGTTAAAATCTCCAATTATAATTGTGAACTTATCTATTTATTTTTCTTTCTATTCAGTTCTATCAACTTTTGCTTTATATATTTTACAGCTATGGTTTTGGTGTAGGCAAATTTAGGATTGTTATATAATTATCATCACAAAATGTCTTTTCTATCTCTAATAATACCTCTTGCATAAAATCTACTTTTAATGATATTAATTATGGTATACTGGTATTTTGAATATTGAAAAGTTAAAAAACACAGCACAGTTCTTGGCATATGGAATTTATTCAATAAAGTATCTTTACACTTCTTCATTTCATTTACCCAACCTGTAGCTTTGAAGGGGAAGATTGGAGAGAAGTCAACAACATGAAAAAGCTGGGGCTTTGCATTAGATGGCATCAAGTAAGAATGACCAATATATGTATGTAGGACATTGGTGTGTTTAATAGGTAGTTTTAAGCTGTTTGCCATATAGCACCTCGATATGACTCCTGCTTCCACCCCCTAGTTCCTGACATCCTTTAGTAATGGTTATAAGACTGCAAGGTATTCCTACAGCATTGATGACAGAAAAATTGGTACAAATGTTTGGGAAGGACATATGCATTACAGTTGAAGTGTGTTTATCTTTCAACATAGAAATTCCATCCTAGGAATTTACCAACAGACTCATACAGGTGTACAAGAGTATATGTACAAGCATAATATAATTTGTGCCTCAAAATATACTTTATAATAGGAATAAGTAGAATTAATAAGTAAGCTTATTTATTATCTATTTTATCACATCTTAAACATCTGTAGTTTTAATAATAGCATGTATTACTTTTATAAGTGAACTAAATTCCTGTATAAAACTAAAATATTAGACTAAATACTATCATTAGGAAATCCTAAAATGTTAGCATACAACTGATCTGTTTTCTCTATTCTTAATTTCTAACCTATTTTTCTTTATTCTTCCATTTAACACTCTCCATTTTATTTTATCTTCATGCTCTTGCTTCTTCTTTCCTATATTAGTGTGAAGTAAGATTATGCCAGTTTTATAAATGTTCTTTTGAATGTTTGCTAACTTATGTTGCTTCTGTTCTACAGGCCACGATATCTTTCTGTCGAAAGCTATTGCCTATTGTACTGAATGAATTCCTCCTTCTTGTGTCCTTGAGACAAGTGTTCTCAGAAAGCAGCTTTTTGATAAGATGATAAGACTTAGCAGCCTCCCTGGAGAAGGCAATGGCACCCCACTCCAGTACTCTTGCCTGGAAAATCCCATGGATGGAGGAGCCTGGAAGGCTGCAGTCCATGGGGTCGCTGAGGGTCGGACACGACAGAGCGACTACAATTTTACTTTTCACTTTCATGCATTGGAGAAGGAAATGGCAACCGTTTTGTTATTGCCTGGAGAATCCCAGGGAGGGGGGAGCCTGGTGGGCTGTGGTCTATTGGGTTGCATAGAGTCGGACATGACTGAAGTGACTTAGCAGCAGCTTAGCAGCAGCCTTCCTAGTGGCTCAGATGGTAAAGAATCTGCTGTGTTCGATCACTGGGTTGGAAAGGTCCCCTGGAGGAGGGCACGGAAACCCACTCCAGTATTCCTGCCTGGAAAATCCCCATGGACACATGAATGTAAGAAAAGGTGGCCTTAGAGAACCTAGTGAGTTACAGTCCATGGGGTCACAAAGAATCAGACACGACTGAGCGACTAAGTACAGAAACCTATAGCTGAGAGGAGATAAAATTGGCCACCATCTGGGTTGCTCTCCACTCACCCATGGAATCATCTTGCTGATAAGAGCTTTATAGTCTAAGTGCAGAAGGAATTTATGGAGGGAGGCATCTCTTTTGACCTTTGGGGACAAGTTCTAATTACCTCCATGCATATGAGCATATGTTTCTGTGCCTTTGAGTACTTCTCTATTATCATGTGTTCTATAACTGTATCCCTAGGTTTATATTTTATTTTGTCTCTATCTTTGTGCCTGAGCTGTGCTTTTTCTACTTCCTATGATTTGTTGTTCAGTTGTTCAGTCGTGTCTGACTCTTTGCGAGCCCATGGACTGCAGAATGCCAGGCTTCCCTGTCCTTCACCATCTCCTACAGCCTGCTCAAGCTCATGTCCATTGAGTCAGTGATGCCATCCAACCATCTTGTCCTCTGTCCTCCCCTTCTCCTGCCTTCAATCTTTCTCAGCATCAGGGTCTTTTCCAATGAGTTGGCTCTTTGCATCAGGTGGCCAAATTATTGGAGCTTCAGGGTCAGCATCAGTCCTTCCAATGGATATTCAGGATTGATTTCCTTTAGGGTTGACTGGTTTAATCTCTTTGCAGTACAAGGGACTCTTAAGAGTCTTCTATAACACCACAGTTTAAAAACATCAATTCTTTGGTGCTCAGCCTTCTTTATGGTCCAACTCTTACATCCCTAATGTGAAAGTGAAAGTCGCTCAGTTGTGTCCAACTCTTTGCGACCCGACCGTATAGTCCATGGAACCCGTGTCCAACTCTTTGCGAGTGTCCAACTCTTTGCGATCCAACTATATATTCTGTATAGTCCATGGAACTCTCCAGGCCAAAATATTTGAATGGGTAACCTTTCCTTTCTCCAGGGGATCTTCCCAACCCAGGGATTGAACCCAGAACTCCTGCATTGCAGGAGGATTCTTTATCAGCTGAACCATAAGGGAAGCCCCACATCCGTACACAACTACTGGAAAAAACATAGCTTTGACTATACGGACCTTTGTTGGCAAAGTAATGTCTCTGCTTTTTAATATTCTGTCTAGATATGTCATAGCTTTCCTTCCAAGAAGCAAGCATCTTTTAATTTCAAGGCTTCAGTCACCATCTACCGTGATTTTGGAGTCCAAGAAAATAAAGTCCTATGATACATACCAAATAAATCGGATTCTCATTTTTTCAGAGCCCACTATTTATCTGACTTCCCCTCTGCCTCTATTCCTTGTTTCCCTGTATTTTACATTCACAGATAATAACACAGATCTTAGCATATAAAGCAGCATCCACCCAACTTTATATCCATTTCCCTTTTTAATTTTTCATCAGCTAGATTTTCTACCAGCCTCATATGAGTTAAATCTTCTAACATGGACTGTCTTCACTTTATTTGAACTATTTGCTTCTATTCATTTTGTCTTTTCTATTTTATTTAGATCTGGTTCAGTTTTGCTCTCATTTTTCCCTTTGGCTCAGCTGGTAAAGAATCTGCCAGCAGTGTGGGAGACCTGGGTTCAATCCCTGGGTTGGGAGGATCCCCTGGAGAAGGGAAAGGTTCTCCACTCCAGTATTCTGGCCTGGAGAATTCCATGGACTGTATAGTTCATGGACTCACAAAGAATTGGACAGGACTGAGTGACTTTCACTTCCACTTTTCACTTTTCTTACATTCATGTGTCAAATATCCATATGAATGGTGCCTTTCTCTTCCTCCCTATGAAGCCAGGTTTCTCAATCATGGCACTATTGACATTTTTGGCTGCCTAGATTTTAAAACATATCTTTGCTCAATATAAAGCTCCTCATTGGCAGATATTTTTTAGCACTCTAAGATATCATTTTGTTTTTTTTCTGGCCTCAATTATTTCTGATGAGTAGTTAGTCACCTTTCCTATAATATATGTATTTTCTTTATATAGATACCAATTTTAGGTTCACTGAGCATGTTAGACCTGTGGGTTGGTAGTGTGAATCAAATTTGGAAAATTTTCATATTTCTTTGACTATTTTATGCTCTATTTCCCTCCCTCTAATTCTGGTACTTATTTACTTGTACATTAGACTACTTGATAATGTCACACAAGTCATTTGGTTGTTTTTTTTCTTTTTTACTGAAATGCTTCAGTTTAGATGCTTTCTAATTTCCTTTCTTTAAGTCATATGATCCTTTCTTCCGTAGTGCCAAACTGTTGTTAATCCATTACAGACTTTTCCTATACATTTCATTTTTCAATTTTAGGATTCTGATTTGTTTGTTTTTAAAGACTTTCACATCTTTCCTGAAATTCTTCCTCAATTAATCACTTATACCTATTTTTTCCTACAATTTATCTTATTTATAGTGTTATTGTAAACTAATTATCTACCATTTCCAAACCTGGATCATTTTCGGATTGTCTTTTATTGACAAAGCTTTATTCTTATTGATTATAGAACACATTTCTTGCTTGTTGCCGTGTATATTAATGTTTTATTATATACTGGATGATAAATTGTAAAGACTGTGTTATGTCATCTTTCTCTGAGTTATGTTCTAGCATAATTGAATTACTGGTGAATATAATCTTCATTCTATAGAGTACTGGTTTTAAACTTGGTCAGACAGATCTATTTTAGTTTTGCCCTTGGTTCTAGGGCCTAATTCTTAGTCTGTGGGTGTGATCCTCACCACTGTGTGGCCCTTCTAGAGTTTCAGTGGAAACACACGGTGCTTAGAGTTGCTTCCCTTCTGGAATTTCCTCCCTCAGTTGCCAACTGCTTTAGCAACCCAGAACGCTTACTTTTGGTTTATCAGCTCAGTAAGACTGTTGCTGTCTGCTTGAGCCCTATCCAGATAGTCTGAGCAAACTGGAAATGCCTTCTGGGGGAAATGCTGGTTAAATGTGGATATCACCTAGACTGTGTTCCTTTTTTCAAGGATCACATCCCCTCCGGTTTTCACCTGTTTTTCTTGGTTTCCAGTGCCTTCAAAGGGTTGTGATTTATATTTTTTTCCCAGGGTTATAAATATTATCAGCAAGATGATTGGTTTGATATGAACAAATCTGCCATTGGTGCAATTGGATTCATTATGTTGTTTTAAACAAACGATATAGGCAGGGATCAATTCTTCTGAAATAATTACATTATGGCAGAAGGCAAAACCTAAAGCAAACAAAATAATTTTTAGTAGACTTTCTAATAATATGCAGGTGCAAAAGCACTTTTGGAACAGACAACATCGCACATATAACAGCAATCTGCTCAGCACATAGGCTACATGAATTCATCTAAAAATCTCTCTCTCTCCCATTGAAATTTAACCTTTTACTATCCCTAAAAAGAATAGTGTAAAAAGGAAAAGGATATTGTCCTCAATATCAGGAACAGATTTACATAACTAACCATTCTGGCATATGAATATAATAATAATAATACTTGCCTATATTACCTCCCAGGCAGCTTATCCATCTTTGGGCTTCCCTGGTGGCTCAGATGGTAAAGAATCTGCCTGCAATGCAGGAGAGCTGGGTTTGATCCCTGAGTTGGGAAGATCCCCTGGAGAAGGGGACAGCAACCCACTCCAGTATTCTTGCCTGGAGAATTCTATGAACAGAAGAGTCTGGTGCACTATAGTCCATGAGGTTGCTGACAGTCGGACATGACTAAGCTGCAGAGCAGCTTATGTCACCTTCAATTCCTAAACTTCGCTTTCCTCTCCCAAATAATTGAACAATTGGCTCAAAACTTTTTCCTCTTCTTGCGATCTTTGATCAGATTATCAGTGATGTCACTATTCATGTGGTATCCCACTAGTGACCAATACTTCACAGTTCCTCATTCTCTTTGGCCCAGCTCTCATGTATTTATATTCCTTATTATTTGTTCAGGATCAGTGTCACCTCCTTTCCTATGGCTCTGTTCTATTGATGATCACTGGGGTCTCTAAATCAGTATCATCCCACATTTACCACATCTTTCTTATTGTCTAATGTACACCTGGATAAGCCTAGGTGTACTAGGTAGGAGATGAGCTCCTAGCAAGCAGTTGCAAGCACCATGTTTCTTTCAAAGAACTCACTCATTTCAGCCAACTTTCTTGCAATGAGTAAAAGATAAGCCAACAAAGTGTTTTTCACTCCCTCACAATCACTGAAGCTCGTTTATCCTATACCTTTGATGAGATCACTCTTTCAGCTCTGCTATATTTCAGTTTACTACTTCAACATCATTAATCTGTTTCAGTTCTATCTCTCTCAATTCAGTGATTTGTGGATTTAAAGCCATGTGTTCATACTATACCCACAAAACTAAAAAAAAACAACAACAAAACCCTATTTCTTCAGCCTAACCCTGTATTCTTGCTTATTAACCTTGAAGATTTAAATATTTCTAGGCATAATCCCTGGCATCTTTCCACATTTTCTTAAATAGACAGGAGTAGACTTCCCTGGTTGTCCAGTGGTTGAGATTATACTTGCCGGTGCAGGGGACACAGGTTCGATCCCTGGTCTGGGAAGATCCCACATGCCAAGGAGCACCTGGGTCCATGTGCCATGCTTACTGAAGCCCTAAAGCTCTAGAACCTGGGTGCTGCAACTGCCAAAGCCTGCCTGCCTAGAGCTCATGCTCTGCAACAAGAGAAGCCATGACAATGAGGAGCCTTCACACACAACAAAGAGTAGCCCCTGCTTGCTGCAACTAGAGAAAGCCCACACAGCAACAAAGACCAACACTGCCAAAATAAATAAATAAATGAATTAAAAAAATAGAGAGGAGTGAAGGAGCATTATGGCAACTTGACTCCTGTTTACTCTGCCATTAGCCAGCACAGTGCTTTAGATTACTTCCTTAACCCTTCATTTCCCTATTTTTAAATTGAGGAAAACATTTGAAAACCCACACACCCCATCTTTGTCCCTTTGCATTCTTGTTCCAGCTCCCTACTATTCCCTCTCCACCTCCAAACTGGAAGTGAAGTTGCTCAGTCATGTCCGACTCTTTGCGACCCCATGGACAGTAGCCTGCACCAGGATCCTCTGTCCGTGGGATTTTCTAGGCAAGAGTACTGGAGTGGGTTGCCATTTCCATCTCCAGGGAATCTTCCGGACCCAGGGCTTGAACCCAAATCTCCTGCATTGTAGACAGACGATTTAACGTCTGAGCCACCAGGGAAGTCCATCTCCAAAACTTAATCTAATTGTCATTCTTAGTTGGTACTAGTAATGAAACAGTTCTAATCCACATTATTGTTTGCATTCACCCAATAAAATTTTAAGTTTTATAATATGCAAAGCATGCAATTTTATTGCCCCATAATCTTAAAAAAATAAGGGTAAAATTAAATAAAAGATAATTTTTTATTTCCTTATGACCTGTGCTTGCCTCTCTCTAGTCACCATCCACCCCTGTAGGTAAATACCTGTAGGTAAATAAGCTTTTATGGGGAAAGGATTCGTGAAGTCTTATTTAAACAGTAAAAAACAGAATTAGTTAATAATCTCCAAAGGTCAGTTTCTCCCCTGTGACTTTTTTGGTTGAAGTTGAATGAAATGATATAGCCTATATATGTGTTAAAATAAGCTCAGAACTATGTAGTTTTTTCTTTACTTAGTTTTATGAGAGCTATAACCATTTTCATTGAATAACACTCAAAGCAAATTACTTGGAAAGCTGCTTTGATAAGAGTAGAACACTATAAGCAATAAATTTAATATACCTCTGTTATAAAACCAGTGCCAGGGGACAAGGATAACACCTACATTTTAAGGTTAACTCTTACAATGAGCCAAATCTCTTTGAGCATTAGCAGTGGCATCTATCTGTAGTCTAATTAACCAAATGAAAGAAGAAAAGAACTTTACAATAGGTGCTTCATATATAAAATACAACTTGACCTTTAGTCATAAACAAGCAACCTGTTCTGAACAAATAAGGAGAAATGAAAAATTAATCATAGCAACTGAGCAATTGCTTCATGTAGATAATTATACTGTATCATTCCGGCATAACCTCCTTCTCTTTACTTGGGGCTGTTTTTCCTCTTCGATAGAGTAAGCTTTTGAATCTTTGATTCGATTTTGCTATTGCCTTTGCCTTTAAACACATTAACTTAGAGAATGCTGCTGCTGCTGCTAAGTCGCTTCAGTCGTGTCCGACTCTGTTGCACCCCATAGATGGCAGCCCACCAGGCTCTGCTGTCCCTGGGATTCTTCAGGCCAGAACGCTGGAGTAGGTTGCCATTTCCTTCTCCAATACATGAAAGTGAAAACTGAAAGTGAAGTCACTCAGTCATGTCCGACTCTTCGCAACCCCATGGACTGCAGCCTACCAGGCTCCTCTGTCTATGGGATTTTCCAGGCAAGAGTACTGGAGTGGGTTGCCATTGCCTTCTCCGAACTTAGAGAATAAATTCCATTATTTTGTCCATAGCCAAAGCCTAAAGGTTTTCTAATTCCCTTCCCTCTCAATTAATGCTATAAAAAAGATTTTTGGTCTATTTACCGTGTAAAATTCTGATCTATACTGCACAGAAACTCAAGACATTTTTAATAATTTGATGTTAATTTGACTTTATTAGTATGTTTTTGTAAAGTGCAAAAGCCATGGATCTTATATTTAAGAGGGAATGTACTCTGTACATTTCTCATAGTAATTTTGTTTCATTCTCTTTCTTACCTGCTCTCTTTTTCCTGTTTAAAACACAGTGTGTTACAACTATAGTGAGGCAAATGATTCCTATAATACCTATTGCTGTCAGAACTCCTTTTAATATAAGATTATCTCTGTCAAGTACAGGAGAAGAATTTGGGAGAATCAACAGAGATGCCTGGGCAATGTTAGAGATAGCAGACTTTAAGGAGTTTCTGTCTACTGCTCGTATTGCCATATAAATTCTGTGGCTTTTTTGTGCCTCTCCATCAGGTTGATATTCAGGTCCGTTTGTGAAAAGCTCTGATGAGAACTTAAATATCTCCTTGGTACCAGCTTGCTGAGGATTTAACTTCGATGTATTCACTAAAATGGCATTGTTAAAGTCATCTTGAATATTCTGCAGACTTTTACTCACTCTTATTTCATAGCTGTTAGCTGAAATTAAAAAAAAAATACAAATGGGGAAGTTAAGTGATTTTGAATAAACTCTCTAGTTTATTAGAAATGGCTTAATGACAATAGCAACCAAAAAAATCAAAATACCTATGAATAAACAAGGAGAGAAATATGCATAAGAACAAAACTTTTAAGACACTACATAAGAACTCATACTAAAACCTGAATAAGAGAAAAGTTTTATTATGTTTTTCAATAGCAAGATTCAACACAATAAAAGATGTTATTTTTTCCCTAAGTTATTTTGTAAATTTTACATGATTTTATTAAAAGTACCTCTAGTTTCTGTTTTAACAAGCTTATTGCAAGTTTAAACAGAAACTAAATAATCAAAATTAACCATATAAATTTAAAAAATAGCAAATTTATAGTGGAAGGACTGACTTTATCAGATGTAAAAACCCTGCAATGCTTCAATAGCTAAAAAACTGCAGTACAGGTGCATATACATGAATACATTCATGTATAAAAATTGACCAAGACATATTCAGGAACTCATCTCACACGCTAGTAAAGTAATGCTCAAAATTCTCGAAGCCAGGCTTCAGCAATACGTGAACCGTGAATTTCCAGATGTTCAAGCTGGTTTTAGAAAAGGCAGAGGCACCAGAGATCAAATTGCCAACATCTGCTGGATCATTGAAAAAGCAAGAGAGTTCCAGAAAAACAACTATTTCTGCTTTATTGGCTATGCCAAAGCCTTTGACTGTGTGGATCACAATAAACTGTGGAAAATTCTGAAAGAGATGGGAATACCAGACCACCTGATCTGCCTCTTGAGAAACCTATATGCAGGTCAGGAAGCAACAGTTAGAACTGGACATGGAACAACAGACTGGTTCCAAATAGGAAAAAGAGTACATCAAGGCTGTATATTGTCACCCTGCTTATTTAACTTATATGCAGAGTACATCATGAGAAACGCTGGGCTGAAAGAATCACAAGCTGGAATCAAGACTGCTGGGAGAAATATCAATAACCTCAAATATGCAGATGACACCATCCTTATGGCAAAAAATGAAGAGGAACTAAAAAGCCTCTTGATGAAAGTGAAAGAGGAGAGTGAAAAAGTTGGCTTAAAGCTCAACATTCAGAAAATGAAGATCATGGCATCTGGTCCCATCACTTCATGGGAAATAGATGGGGAAATGGTGGAAACAGTGGCAGACTTTATTTTTTGGGGCTCCAAAATCACTGCAGATGGTGACTGCAACCATGA
>NW_011495027.1:4108318-4126187 GCF_000754665.1 Bison bison bison | reverse complement strand
AGGGGCAGGAGGAGAAGGGGGCGACAGAGGATGAGATGGCTGGATGGCATCACTGACTCAATGGACGTGAGTCTGAGTGAACTCTGGGAGTTGGTGATGGACAGGGAGGCCTGGCGTGCTGCGATTCATGGGGTCACAAAGAGTTGGACACGACTGAGAGACTGAACTGAACAGGCTTCCCTGATAGCTCAGTTGGTAAAGAATCCACCTGCAATGCAGGAGACCCTGGTTCGATTCCTGGGTCAGGAAGATCCACTGTAAAAGGGATAGGCTACCCACTCTAGTATTCTTGGGCTTTCCTTGTGGCTCAGCTGGTAAAGAATCCACCTGCAATGCGGGAGACCTGGGTTCGTTCCCTGGTTGAGAAGATCCCCTGGAGAAGGAAAAGGCCACCCACTCCAGTATTCTGGCCTAGAGAATTCCACGGACTATATAGTTCATGGGGTCGCAAAGAGTTGGACATGACTGAATGACTTTCACTTTTATTTAGCACTGTACTAGGCACTAAATATGGCTTAGGTGGTGCTAGTGGTAAAGAAACCACCTGCCAATGCAGGAGACATAAAAGATGCAGGTTCAGTCCCTAGGTTGGGAAGATCCCCTGGAGAAGAGCAGGACAACCCACTCCAGTATTCTTGCCTGGAGAATCCCAGGACAGAGGAGCCTGGTAGGCTACAGTCTATGGGGTCGCAAAGAATTGGACATATTGAAGCGACTTAGCACACAGTAAATAATAAAAACTCAGTTTAAACAGTTATTAACCCACACTCTTAATGAAGAGGTAAGGGCATAATCTATTTCCATAATACCTTGTCCACATATATTCCCAAACATAGTAATGATCTGGTAATATTTTGCTTGTTTCACATACTTTGTCATCTTTTTACAGTGTATTGTATATGGTAAAGAGTTGATACTGTATATACAGTGATATATACAAGTTGTTCATTTAATGCTTTAATTGTTCATTTATTTATTTAATAATAGTGAAATTTTTCATAATTGTAATGCCAGAGACATACCCTGATTGTTTTTAACTGTGGTGATAGAGGTGAATATCACAGCTTTCTAGACAACAATTTGTGAAAAAAAAAAAAAAGAGAGGATGAAAGCACATGTTTATAAGTTAAACAGGCACCTACTTGCTAGTTGGTATACTCATGGCTAATTGGTCAATTTTGCCATTGCTGGGTCATCAAGTCAGTTATGATTGAGTGATCTCAGCAAGTTAATACACATCTCACCACTCCCTACCTGCCGATCTTTTGTATTTGAGATTTCGCATTGTAACAGGCTTGATATGCTTTAGTCATCCTGCTCTAGTCATCCTCTCCATCCTGCAGGGCCATTTATGTGAATGTGTGAAATCCTCTCTCCCTTTCTAAAGCCCTTTGTAATATCAGTTCTAAAGTCCCATTCAGTTGTATTTCTTCTTTTCAAGCCATTCAAAATCACTGATACTGTACACCCATTTTCTTTGTACTCTTAACTCAGTGGTATAGTTGAAACCACTGGGAACTGGGAACACAGTTACCAGTAGTCTGAGCTTGTCTCTTTTCACACTACTGTGCTTCTGAGGCAGTGAGGAAAGAGGAAAAGTACTAGATGGCAGGCACCACACTTTCTTTTACATAAAGATGGGAGTGAGTGTGGGTGGCTACTTACTTCAAATAAGAAGCTAGAGAACTCTAGCAACACAAATCAACAGCCCAGGAAATTAACTGGGCCCTCTTTCTCCTCCATTTTGTATTACATATGTCACCTTCAGTCAGTTCAGTTGCTCAGTCATGTCCGACTCTTTGCGACCCCATGAATCGCAGCATGCCAGGCCTCCCTGTCCATCACCAACTCCTGGAGTTCACTCAAACTTACATCCGTTGAGTCAGTGATGCCATCCAGCCATCTCATCCTCTGGCATCCCCTTCTCCTTCTGCCCCCAATCCCTCCCAGCATCAGAGTCTTTTCCAATGAGTCAACTCTTCGCATGAGGTGGCCAAAGTACTGGAGTTTCAGCTTCAGCATCTTTTCCTCCAAAGAAATCCCAGGGCTGATCTCCTTCAGAATGGACTGGTTGGATCTCCTTGCAGTACAAGGGACTCTCAAGAGTCTTCTCCAACACCACAATACTTTGTGAAATAGATAGTCTTAGTTATATTTTTCACATATACAACTGAGGCTAATAGAGTTTAAGCAAACTGCCAAAGATACAACAGCTGGACTTGTAGTCACAGCAGGGACTACTTTTTGGCTCTAATGTTAAGTTACAGCTGTTTCCATTATACAAACAATGCATCCATCCCACAGTTTCAATCAATTCATATCTCCAAACTTTAAATTAGGAGAATCCCTAAATTAGAATGTAAAATATTTCTCTTCCTTCTTCTCTAGCAAGAACAGATAGATTGTGATAACAGATTCTTCAAGACAAAACTACAATATTGACTGTTTCTCAGCAGTGCAGAATTATTTGTAATTAAGATGCTTTCTGGAGAGAGTAGTAGAGAATTATAAGCCAAAAAAAAAAAAAAAAGATAGAAATTGAAAGCAAGACTGGCAGAGGCCTAAGGTGGCTGCTGTTATTCACTGATATTGACAAATTGGCTTTCAAGAGAGAAGGTTAGTTCCTACAGAAATCTCAATCAGAGGCTTTTGGAAATAAACCATTTCATGTGTAACCAATGATAATCTTGTTCTGGTAATGGCAAAGATGTTGGAACATTTATTCTTTCAGAAAATTTAGTCTGTTGAGTTGCTATGAAGAAATGAGATAGGTGGAAGCTGGAGGCTGGCATAAAAGCATTAGAAAAGAGAGGGTAGAAGTAGGAACTCATCATGTCCAAGCAAGGGTTAGAAAGCCTCAAACTGGAGAACAGGTACCAGCCTCCCTAACAAAAAATGATGACCAGAAGTAGAAGACAGTGTGCCAAATACTTCACGACTTACAGGAATTATTCCCTTAAACTTGAATTGTAAATCCTTGAATTTACAATTTACCATTCAATCTTCAGAAGACTAATTGCCTCCAGTATTTAAAAGTCCATGCTCTGTCATATAAAGCCCATTTCTTTTGACTAGATCACTGTTATATGTGATATTTAGGTTTCCAACAGAGGTTTCTACATTAGTGTCAGTAAGTCTACCAGGACCTCTTCAATCCTGGGGGAGCTGGTACATTCTCTTCCTGTACTCCAGGATACATGGCCTTATCAGCAACTCAAAACTTTTCATGACAACCTTCTGCAACTTTGTCAGCTGTAAATCTCCAAAGCTATTTTTACCCTACTGACCCCTGACAGTTACTGGAAATGCCACTTTGTAGAAAAATAGATAATGAAAGCAAGAAACCTACCCTGGCCCTGGTCTAAGTCTTCTCCAGGTGCTGTCCAAGATAAAATCACCTCTTCTTCCTCTTTTACAGCTTCCAGGTCAATAATTTTGCATGGTGGAAACACATCAGGATGTGGGCCAGCTGGAACGCCCAGCACAGAAAAGGAGCCCCCTGAGCTTATTCTGCTAAAGCCCCACTTTTGCTCCTCCTCACTCCTGCCCACCGATTTTCTTGGGGCATTCATCTGAATATTACCTGTGACATCAAAGAAAAGAATAGCCAAAACAACAAATTACAATCTCCTGGATAGCTTGTTTTTATAGATTATTGACATTTTAAGACCCTATTTCCTTTTCTACATCTTTAGAATAAGTTGGTTTATTCAACAGTTCTTTTATTCATTCAACCATTCATTCATTCAATAAGTATTTTGAGGGCCTATGCTGTGCCAGCAATCATAGACAAAACAGTGTCCCTCACAGAATTTAGAAGTCCTGTTTATAAACACATGTTTTATAATTGTGGCAAATGTTGGAAGGAAAAAAACATAGGAAGGGTGCTATGCCTGTCAATACAGGAGCCGCAGGTTCCATCCCTGGGTCGGTAAGATGTCCTGGAGAAGGAAATGGCAGCCCACTCCAGTGTTCCTGCCTGGGAAATCCCATGGACAGAGGAGCCTGGTGGGCTACAGTCCATGGGGTCATAAAGAATTATACAGGACTTAGAAACTAAGCAACAACAAACAATTTAAAGTGGTATCAAGGAAGTAACATTTAAAGATTTCCTATAGTATGAGTAGGAGTCAGGGAGGTAAAGAGTGGAGGTTAAGAACATTCCAGGCAGAGAAAACAAGCTGAGTTAAAAATCTTGAGGTATGGAAGAGCTTTGCAACATTAGAAAAATTTAAATCAAGAGGAAGATAGTTTGAGATGAGACAGGAGAGAAAAGTTCAGGCAGGACCTTGTGGGCCACTACAATAGTTTTATAGTTTAATCTTACATGCTGTGGGGAAGCAAGGCAGTGATACAGTCACTTTGCTCTCTGACAGGTCACTCTGGCTGCTCTCAGCGGAGAATGGACTAGCATAGCGAGCAGTGAGGCTTCTGCAACGGTCCAGATAGAAGAAGATAGTAGCTTGGGCTGGTGACAGCAGTGGAGGGGAGGCAAGTAGGCATTTTTAGATGCATTTTGGAGATAAAAATCAGCAGTCTGGTTATGCATTTGAATATGGAATGGTAAAGGAGAGAAAGTTGGTGAACAAAAAGAATAGCTCCCACCTTCCTAAAATGAGCAAATGGAAAGACAAACAGCCTAAGAAGAGAAGACAAATTTAATTTTCAAGGTTTGTGGTCCCTGTAAATCATCTAAGTGATGATGTCAAGGAGCCAGTTAGACATAGATTTTAAGCTCAAAGAAGAAGTTTTAGCTACATTTAATAATTTTGAACCTCCAAATTTGGAAATTATCAGCATAAAGATGTTATTAAAGCCATGTAGGTTATTGATATTACCCAGTAAGAATTTCAGCTGTAAAAACAAATAGCATTTGCTGAGTGCTTGCTATATGTCAGGCACTTTTTAAAGTACCTTCCGTGTATCAACTATTAACTTTTTCAGCAATGCTGTGAGGAGATCACAATTACTCCCATGTTTATAGATGACGAAGCTAAGCATACAGTCTAAGTGACTTGCCCAAAGTCACACAGCTAGTGAATAGAGGAGCTAGATTTCAAACTCAGGCAGTGTGGCTCCAGATAGAACAGTGAGAAGCTTAAGACTAAGCTCTGATAATTGCCAACACTTAGAGGCTTGGTAGAAAAAAAGGAGGGGAAAAAGAGCCTAAGAATAAAAATTCCAGAGAATAAGAGGTAATTTGGAGAGTGTGGTATCATAGAAACCAGGAAATGACAAAGAAGAAATCAGTCAGCTGTGTCAAGAAAAATGAGGACTGAAATGTATCCTTTGGACTTAACAGCAGGTGGCCATCGGTAACCAGAGCCAGAGCAATTCCAGTGGAGTCATGGTCACGTGGCTGGAAGTCTGCTTGCAGTGAGCTGAATAGTAAACTGGGGGCAAGAATGTACAGACAGATTTAATTTCAAGGAACTAGATGACAGAGTAAAGAGGTGGACAGTAGCTTAAGGGGGACCAACAAAATTTCTTTTTAATATTCTTGAATGCTTTTCAGAGGGATCAGTAGTGTGGGAACGTGCAAGGGAGAGCTCTCAAGCTCTGAATGAGCAGGCTGGGTGGAATCTACAGCAGATTCAGCAGAGGCCTTGGGGAGGAGAGGAAGGGAGTAGTTCCTGCAGTGTCTGGAGATTTGGTTGTGTGAAAACAGAGCAGTTGCCATTTTGTGCCATATTGTGCACGTTCAGGGTCATCACCTGAAAATGAGCTAAGGAATGTTATGTGAACTAGGCATGCTTAGAGAAATCTAAATTTTTCTTTCTGTGCATGAAGTACACAGATAAAAGCAGAGTTGAATATGACTTTTCTATTCTCAGTGTACTGTAGATATTGATATTTGAATCCTTTAAATTCATGGCTTTAAAAAAAATACCAGTCTGTATTCTGCAAGCTCCTTGATAGGAATCTTATTGATTTGATATCAATAAGTCCTGGTATCCCAAGTTCCTAGGACTAAGCCTGTCACTTAGTAGGCTTTCAAAAACGTTGATGTATAATATAAAGGAGAAGATATCTATTTAGAAATGACGTATTACATCTAGATACAAAATCATATCTTGGTAGTAAAGTTGAGTTACCTTGCAAATTGATTTACATTGGTTTTGAAGTAATCCAAATTATTTTAAATATAGGTGAGAGCAAGTTATACTCTAGCAATACAAAAAATATCAGGAGATGCAAATCCACTGTAGCATCTTAATTGTTTTCTACTGAAAAGTACAGAATCATGCTATTGTATAGTCCAAATGATTGGTTATAGCTGCTAGAATACATGTAAGTATTCTTAAAGATTCTGCTGTTTTGCATATAAGAATGCTTCCAAACATTTTTTAAGATTATGTTTAAAGACTACAGCATATTTCTGTTTGTTATACTTTAACCACTGCTTCCTATCAGGAACTACTATAATAATGGTGTTTAAAAGAGATGTGTATGGTCTATGTATTTGGCACTTTGAGGCAGGACATCTTCAGGAAGCCCTCACTTTCCCGTAATATCCACACTCATATTTTCCCAGGAACTCGTTTCCTGTGTGGATTGTTTGGGCTGCTTGCTTCCTTCTTTAAACTGCTAACAACTTTCTGCCTCTTCCTTTTGCCTAAAGCTCTATAGAGAAATATAGGAGTTGGAACTGAGAAAATCAGTTAATCCCCTTGCCTGGTAGTAATTCTGATAAAACAGTCACAAAAAGAGGTCAAAATTATCTGTGGGAATTACCTACTGCCTTCCTGTTATCCACTATCACACATCACTAAGGATTGAAGAGATAGTCAACAAATTATGCACTGACTTGCACGAGTTTTGAAATTCACCTCTCTCTAATACATACACATACACACACTCACTAGAAATACACACACTAAATGATGTTATTCAAATCACAGTGTTTATGATTCTTACCATTTGTTATGTAACCTGGTGCGTACATAGCATGACTTCCTGGAATAGAGTGGGCTAGGGTGCTTATGCTGGGAGAATGGTTGACATGCACTTTCAAGCTATATCTACCATTTACAGGAAAGGAGAAAAAATACCTCGAGTAAATTCCATCATTTTTTATAATATCGGCACCTGTTTATATACATGAAAAAAAAAACTCAAGGTCAGTACTTATCACAGTTGATTACTAACATTTAATCAAATTATTAAAATAAGATTTATTCTCCTTATTTTTCCAATTTTTGGCATATGCTGGCATGCTAATAGCTACTTTTGAAATTATCAGGTGGTTAAAAAATTCCATGGCTCTATAATTTCTCCTTGTGATTCTTTAACCTCTGAAAATTTGTTTTCTAAAAGTGAATGAGTTCTATCTGCTTTAGTGCTAGTAAAGCATTTAATCACCTTTAGAGTTCTCATTTCTATCACTGAAAATAGTACTAGGTTTTCACAGAAACCAAATACATTCTTAAGTCGGTTTATAGTCACAGACCCTTTTGAGGTAAAAGTTTTCTGCTCCCAGTGAATAAATATATATGCACATAAACACACACTTTCATACAAATTCAAGATGTTTATGAATAGCCCGAAGCCCTGATTAAAAAAAGAAACTTTGGTAGTTGATGTAACAATGTGAAATTATTTGATTTCCTCACTAGAGGATACATGGAACTGTTGTTCTCAATTTGAAGAGGCTCACTGACTTGGAGTATGACAGGCTTTGGGATCTGTCTGCTTCAGGAGAATGTGTCTTATTTCTGGAGGCATTCTGAAAGCTTGCTAGACTTTCTTCCATTTGCATTGCTCCTCAGAGAGCCATTCAATTCCAAACCAAGTACATGACTGAACGGCAGCAAGGCCTGGACTCCAGGGCAGCCGTAGAAGGTGTAGCTTAGGCTGGAGATCACATTCACTGTTCAAGTGCAGATGGCCGCATGGGGCAAGCAGCTTGTCCTGTTCTAGAGTCAGTTCGGTTCTCACACCACACACCCAAGCCCTGTACTGAAGGGCTCTAGAATCTCAACTAGAGAGGCAGGGCTGCTTCTTAATATGAGAAAAATGGGAGTATATTTTATTAAAACAAAAAACACTAAGCACTTTATGATCATAGTAGTTTTAGAAAACGTTTTTATGTACTGGAAAGAAACCAGATCTTGATATTTATTGTTCTAATTATTTATAAAGGTCTATCTTTGTTGAGAAATGATAAAGCCAAATCTCTTCCTGCTGTGGTTACCACTGTTACCTCTTTTAATTGCTGAGAAATTAAAGTTCTCAGAAAGAAATGGGAAAGAACACTGACTTGGATCTCAGAGGACTTTTTTAAGGTCTGGATCTGCCACTTAGTAGCTGATCCCTCTGAGCCTCAGTTTTCTCTCCTGTAAAATGGACATAACATCTCACATGGTGATTGTGATGATTACTTGAGAGTATGCATAAGAAAGTCCATTTTAAATTATGATATTTTATTAGTATAAATTTTATTATTGTTCATTTTATTAGCTGATAAATACTATTTCCATTATAAAAATAAGTATTAGAAAACTATATGCAAGTGTGTAAATACAGAGGGAAAATCAAAATTTACACTTTGATGTTTAAACAGCCTTTTCATTGTTTCTTTCATCCGGCTTAAATTTTGACATCAGATAAATAAAATGGTTCCAGGGAATAAATATAAAAGCCTATTGAGCATATTGAGCATAAGACAGCAGGATCTGTTTTTCAGGCCAGCCCAAGTGTATTTTTGGAGTATATACAAAGTGAAAGGTGTGGCCAGAGATAAGCATCAGAGTCTGAAAAGTTGTTTGGATCCATTCCAGTAGGCAGAACAAGAGAATTTCTCTAGTATTGTCTGAGGTGGACTTGAACTAAAATCCTTTAAAAGAACTTTTGCTTCATAAATATCATGCAAGATTGCTATGTCAAGATACTAATGAGTTGTCAAACATGAGGCTCTTAAAAAAAATTTACCTTGGAAACAACGAAGAGAAGGAATATGATTTTACTGGTAGATCAAACATTGGGTCTGCCAACATAAACTTTGAGGTCTATTGTAATTCTGAGAATTTAGATTAGGAAAAGAACAGAACAGGAAAGATAAAACAATAAAGGAGTTTGTTTTTAAAAGTTAACACAAGTTAGTCAGAAGAAGCCCAGCTGCTGCTCTTTGCCCAGCTTGATGCTGTGCTATGAGGTATGATGATGAAATTCTTAACTCTATGCAGAATGAGTGCTTTGAGGCAGAGTTTGGTTTTATTTGCTTTGTTTTTCCAGTGATGGAAAAATCTCTATCCTGATTCTACTAGGCTTACTGGCCTGGTCTTGTGATCAAATAACACATGTAAAACGCACTGGCTATTTTCTCTCATCAACTGAGCTAGTTAACTAAAGAATAGTCTATGACATCTCATGACTCACAAGTTCAAGCATCTCCCTTTTTGGGTTTTCATTTACTACTTAATTGTCTAATCCAATTATTTCAGTGCATAGTAAAACTGGTGAATCTGAGAGGAATGTGGGCATGCCTATTCCCAAGTGACTTTACTGAATGTGCTCAGTGTCACAGGACAAGGGGAAGCCAAGACCTGAATGGTGGGAGACTTTCTCCCTCAGTGCTGCTCACACACAGCCACTCTCAGGAGCCTCAAGAGGACTTTCTTTTCCCAAGTTCACTTTTTGCTTTTGCTGTGCAGATGGAAACCTGTAGCTACTTGGTATGTCAATGACTATGACAATTTGAGAATCTCATAAGGTTAGGGGATAAAAAATATAAATTTAGAGAATTAAAAAAATAACTTCATATTGATATTGCAGCATCAGAACAGCTATTAAGAATGTGAAAAATGACATGGAATTCCTTGTTACCTGCTCCATCATCAAAAAGTTTCAACATCACTGGATCTGCAGTCTCTGGTTCAACTGTAGCAGTTACAGTGGCATTGAGAATGGGATAAAACCCCTTTCTCACAATTGCATAAATCATCAAAGGATGGGGAAAATGGGTGCTGTCTCTTTCCACAAAGGCTTCCACAGTGGCAGGGGACATGGCTGAGCGGGAGGCGCGAGAGGTCACTGTCACTTTCAAGGCTTGAGGAGAGTGGTGGGTATTGTTCAGTGTGTAAGTCCATAGCCCAGGCTGCAAAACAAAGACTTTGTTTGTCAAGAAGAAAATCAACCCTTATTTTAAAGTGCAAGCCTAACTCCAAGGGTTTATTGTTCTTGTTTTGTTGATACTGCATTTTCTAAAATGATACAAAAGAATGTCAGGAAGAGTAATATTGGTTACGAGATAACCAAATTCAGTATTTACATGACTTTCACTGTACAACCCACTTTCTCTTTAGGGAATTACACCCTGAATTTGTTTGTGGGGAAGGACACAACTTGATTCACATTTTTAGAGAATAATAATAAGTGTCAGCTTCAAAGTACTTGGCAAACATTAATCTGAGCTCCTTCACCCGAAAGGAGGTTCAATGTTTTTATTCCTTTTACATAATGGAAAAAATTATAGCAAATCAAGTGGACAATTATGGTTTATGTGGATAACCTGGACTAAAAGGCAATAGTACCTTCCTTCCCTCTACTTCCTTCAAAATTCCCAGACCCAGAAATCTCAAGCAACAAAATCCACATGCACTATAAGGGATCAAGAAAAGGAGTACTATTTTTTAATAGATCAGGATTTCATAATGTCTATGTTGAATTATAGAAATATTGCTAGATGCCATTCTCTTTATCTGCCTGGGCTGCCTGAGGGAAACCTGCAAAAGAATATCTAGAAGAAAAAACTTAAACTACAATGTAGCAGAAATTTGTTCTTTTGATAAAATTGTCCATAAGTATTCCCTTTTTTCCCCATTCCTGCCTTTGCTCCTTCTTAAACCCTGGAAGTAGCAGGAGGAACACAGTGGAGCAGGAGGAAGAGGAGAGAACAATGGGCTAAGGTTTGACTATAATATTAAGATGCCTGAATGCCCTACCCAGCCTTCTTCATTGGGAAACAATGCTTTACCATTTTACAGTGAAGTCACAATTCAAACAACAATATTATCTATCTCTTTTTTTCTGTTTTTAATTTTTTTTTGGCTTTTGTACTCATAACATTAGTAACAGGCACATGGTGGAAACTCCACATGGAAAACTTCTCTGTGGGCATAATAAGTGTTTTAATACAGGGCACCTAATCCAAACAAAGGGGTCAGGCAAAAGCAGCAAGAAGTAGGTAAAGTGTTCTGGTCCTTGTGTACAGGTGTGAAAAGAACATGATGAGTGTGGAGAAAAGTAGGGGCGGAGCATAAGGTATTTGGGAGAAAGGTTAAGAGATAAGCTTGGGGTCAGGGAGTGGGAGGTACAAATAGTATATAAGAGAGGCTCAGTGATATATTGTGCAACCTGGGGAATATAGCCAATCTCTTATAATAACTGTAAATGGAAAGTAGCCTTTAAAATTATATTAAAAATTTTTAATTAAAAAATAATTTTAAAAAAGAGATAAGTTTAGGCAGAAGCCAGAAAGTAATAGGCTTGGTATATAATAATAACCACATGTATTTTATTCTGAGACCATCAAAAAGTTTTGAGTAGGACACAGACTTGATAAGATTTGTGCTTCAGAATGATCACTCTAATAAAGGTGCTTGAAAGGAAGGATGCTGGTGCAGAGGCTGGAAGACCTAGCAGAGGCTATCAACAGTCACATGAAGGGGAGGTGAAGGCCAACACACCTGAAGAGGGACTGCATGCAGGCAATGCAAGAGTGGATCTAACGAATTTACCACCCTGCTTACAACCTTTAGTCGTTCCCTTTAACTGTTCCTCTCATTGACTCCTATATATCCATCTAGCCCCATCACACCCTCCTCTTCTTCCCCTAAATCTCCACTTTCTATGCTATTCTGTATTTCATCCACATCAAACTAGTACTTATAGTTCTGTGAAAAGCCATATTCTTTTTCTATAAGCCTTTCTATGTGCTGTTTCCTCTGCCGAGAATGTCATTTACACCTCTCGCTCCTCAGTCCTCCATATTTCCATCTGGATGTCTTCACTTTCAGGAAGCATACTCCTTCCCCTACTGCCTGCACATGCCTTCTTGGGTTCTGAGTACCCTGTTCTTATTCCTATTATGGCATTTTATTGTAAAACACCTAGAACAAGACCTGGCACATAGGAGGTGTTCCAAAACATATGTACTGCATGTGTTTATATTATAAATTCTAAGTAGAGGGTTTTTTCTTTTTTCTAAGTGTATAGATAAGTATTCTATATAGACTTTGTAAAGAAGGAAGTAAGCAAAAACTTATTTGCACTGCGTAAGTACTAATTTTCACTGTTGAAGTGAGAGAAGGCTTTGATATCCATTTTAAAGTTTTGAACATACCTTAGTCGTTCCTTTTAAATTTTGAACATTCACAAAATTCCCTCATAAATTTAAAGTAGAATTTTGGTATATCAGAATTGATTTCCTTTACACAATGCATTTAGCTCTGTGATTCAGTCGAAAGTTGTGTGCTTGTAACGTTGTCATTATGAACAAGCTTACAACACTTACCTTAGCTGTTCCTGGAATCCAGAGGCGAGCAGTCCGAAAAGCTAGATTGATGATAAAATCATCCATGTTGTATTTTCTTCCATTAGGATCAAATAATACAATCTCAGGGGGACCACTGGTCTGCCATGTAACTAGAAAGGTAGTGTCATTGCCCACACTGTCATCCACAGTAACAGTGTTTTTCAGCTGATGCTGAGGTTTAACATTTTCACCTGTACTTTCAAGCTGTTCAAAAGAATATATAAGTGACAGTTTCCAGCATAGGCATAATCATTCCATATTTTCTTTGTTTTTATGACAAAACTGAGTTGGCAGAAATAAAAACCATTTGATTCTAACATGTCCTAAGTATATAAATTATTTTTCATATAAAAATATTTGCTTCAGCAAAGTATTATAAGTACAGTAGATATAAAATATTTTTGTAGCTAGTACACGTGTCACTTCATTAATTTTTATCAAGAGATTTTAGGTGTTCTCATATTTGCCTCTTATCCATATCAACATTAGCTTCAGAGTAGCAGTTAAAACAAGCTTCTTCTTACTTTTGTTTGTGACTATGCTCTAATTAATTTGTATATAATCTGTCCAGATACCATTATGTATTTTGATAAGAAATCAGACATGGATTTCAGCTGGGTTTTGTACATTAAAAAAAATCATTTAGTCATGATTTAAGCTGTACGCACTTACATTGTGTGTGCAATTGTGCCTTGTGTGTGTGTAGCATATGTAAACTGCATACAGATGACAGGCACTGTGCTAAATGCTTTACATATATTATCTCACACAATCCTTATGAAAGTCCTCTGTTACTGTTGTTCAGTCACTAGTCCTGTCCGACTCTTTGCGACTACATGGACTGCAGAACACCAGGCTTCCCTGTCCTTCACCATCTCCTGGAGCAAACTATGTCCATTGCGCCAGTGATGCCATTCAACCATCTCGTCCTCTGTCCTCCCCTTCTCTTCCTGCGTTCAATCTTTCCCAGCATCAAAGTCTTCTCCAATGAGGTGGCTCTTCATATCAGGTGGCCAAAGTACTGGAGCTTCAGCTTCAGCATCAGTCCTTCAGTGAATATTAAGGGTTGATTTCCTTTAGGACTAACTGGTTTGATCTCCTTGCTGAGGCACTCTCAAGAGTCTTCAACACCACAATTCAAAAGCATCAATTCTTCAGGACTCAGTCTTCTTTATGAACTAACATTCACATCCATACATGACTACTGGAAAAACTACAGTTTTGACTAGACAGATCTTTGTGGGCAAAGTAATGTCTCTGCTTTTTAATATGCTGTCTAGGTTTGTCATAGCTTTTCTCCCAAGGAGCAAGCATCTTTTAATTTCATGGCTGCAGTCACCATCTGCAGTGATTTTGGAGCCCAAGAAAATAAAGTCTGTCACTGTTTCCATTGTTTCCCCATCTATTTGCCATGAAGTGACGGGACCAGATGCCATGATCTTAGTTTTCTGAATGTTGAGTTTTAAGCCAGCTTTTTCACTCTCCTCTTTCACCTTCATCAAGGCTCTTTACTTTCTCTTCGTTTTCACCATAAGGGTGGTGTCATTTGCATATCTGGGGTTATTGATCTTTCTTCCTGAAACCTTGATTCCAGCTTGTGCTTCATCCAGCCCAGAATTTTGCATGATGTACTCTGCATGCAAGTTAAATAAACAGGGTGGCAATATACAGCGTGGATGTACTGCT
This sequence comes from Bison bison bison, assembly GCF_000754665.1. Taxonomy (NCBI): domain Eukaryota; kingdom Metazoa; phylum Chordata; class Mammalia; order Artiodactyla; family Bovidae; genus Bison; species Bison bison. Next base: position 4,111,966 of record NW_011495027.1, on the reverse strand, counting down.
TTCTCAATGTGGAAACAGCCTGTTGTTCCATGTCCAGTTCTGTTGCTTCCTGACCTGCATACAGATTTCTCAGGAGGCAGGTAAGGTGGTCTGGTATTCCTATCTCTTGAAGAATTTTCCACAGTTTGTTGTGATCCACACAGTCAAAGGCTTTAATGTAGTCAATAAAGCAGATGTTTTTCTGAAACACTCTATGTGTGTGTGCGTGGTTTTTTTTTTCCTGTGATCCAACAGATGTTGGCAGTTTGATCTCTGATTCCTCTGCCTTTTCTAAATCCACCTTAAACATCTGGAACTTCTTGGTTCACATACTGTTGAAGCCTAGGTTGGAGAATTTTGAGCATTACTTTGCTAGCATGTGAAATGAGTGTAATTGTGTGGTAGTTTGAACATTCTTTGGCATTACCTTTCTTTGGGATTGGAATGAAAACTGACTGACTTTTTCCAGTCCTGTGGCCACTGCTGAGTTTTCCATATTTGCTGGCATATTGTGCACAGCACTTTCACAGCATCATCTTTTAGGATTTGAAATAGCTCAGCAGGAATTTCATCACCTCCACTAGCTTTGTTCATAGTGATGCTTCCTAAGGCCCACTTGACTTCACATTCCAGGATGTCTGGCTCTAGGTAAGTGATTACACCATCGTGGTTGTCTGAGTCATTAAGATCTTTTTTGCATAGTTCTTCTGTGTATTGTTGCCACCTCTTCTTAATATCTTCTGCCTCTGTTAGGTCCATACCATTTATGTCCTTTATTGTTCCCATCTTTGCATGAAATGTTCCCTTGGTATCTCTAATTTTCTTGAAGAGATCTTTGTCTTCCCATTCTACTGTTTTAGTCTTTTGTCTTAGTCTTTCCTATTCTATTGTTTTCCTCTATTTCTTTGCATTGATCACTGAGGAAGGCTTTCTTATCTCTCCTTGCTATTCTTTGGAACTCTGCTTTCAGATGGGTATATCTTTTCTTTTCTCTTTTGCCTTTTGCTTCTCTTCTTTTCTCAGCTGTTTGTAAGGCCTCCTCAGACAACCATTTTGCCTTTTTCATTTCTTTTTCTTGGGGATGGTTTTGATCACCGCCTCCTGTACAATGTCATGAAACTCCATCCTTAGTTCTTCAGGCACTCTGTCTATAAGATCTAGTCCCTTAAATCTATTTCTCACTTCCACTGTATAAACGTAAGGGATTTGATTTAGGTCATACATGAATGGTCTAGGTGTTTTCCCTACTTTCTTCAATTTCAGTCTGAGTTTGGCAATAGGAGTTCATGATCTGAGTCACAGTCAGCTCCCGGTATTTTTTTGCTGACTGTATAGAGCTTCTCCATCTTTGGCTGCAAAGAATATAATCAGTCTGATTTCGGTGTTGACCATCTGGTGATGTCTATGTGTAGAGTTGTCTCTTGTGTTGTTGGAAGAGGGTGTTTGCTATGGCCAGTGCATTCTCTTGGCAAAACTCTGTTAACCTTTGCCCTGCTTCATTTTTTAATCCAAGGCTGAACTTGCCAGTTACTCCAGGTATCTCTTGACTTCCTACTTTTCCCTTCCAGTTCCCTATGATGAAAAGGACATCTTTTTTTTGGTGTTAGTTCTATAACGTCTTGTAGGTCCTCATAGAAAAGTTCAACTTCAGTTACTTAGGCATTAGCGGTTGGGCATAGACTTGGATTATTGTGATTTTGAATAGTTTACCTTGGAAAGGAATAGAAATCATTCTATCATTTTTGAGATTGCATCCAAGTGCTGCATTTTGGACTCTTTTGTTGACTATGACAGGTACTTCATTTTTCCTAAGGGATTCTTGCCCACAGTAGTAACTGTAATGGTCAGCTGAGTTAAATTTGCCCATTCTGGTCTGTTTTAGTTCACTGATTACTAAAATGTCAATATTCACTCTTACCATATCCTGTTTGACCACTTCCAATTTACCTTTATTCATGGACTTAACATTCCAGGTTCATATGCAATATTGCTCTTTACAGCTTTGGATTTTACTTCCATCACCAGTCACATCCACAACTGGGAGTTGTTTCCACTTTGGCTCAGCACCTTCATTCCTTCTGGAGCTATTTCTCTGCAGTTCTCCAGTAGCACATCGGGCACCTACTGACCTGAGGAGTTCATCTTTGAGTGTCCTCCTATCTTTTTGCCTTTTCATACTATTCATGGGGTTCTCAAGGCAAGAACGCTTAAGTGGTTTGCCATTCCCTTCTCCAGTGGACCACGTTTTGTCAGAACTCTCTACCATGACCCGTCTGTCTTGGGTGGCCCTACATGGATGGCTTATAGTTTCATTGAGTTAGACAAGGCTGTGGTCCATGTGATCAGTTTGGTTAGTTTTCCGTGATTGTGGTTTTCATTCTGTCTGCCCTCTGATGTAGGAGGATAAGAGGCTTATCCTGAAAAAAATCTTCCTACCTTTGATTTTCTCTTTAATAATATGAAATTTAAAAAATGCTTAGCAAAAGTAAACACAAAAATTTAACAAAACATTGTTCATGTGTTCATATTGTTCACATTGTCCTCAGAGGGCATAACGAGCCCTCTGAGATGAGTGCTGTTGTCACTCACATTTCACAGATGAAATCATTGACACTTAGGGAACGAAGCTGCCGCACAGCAAGGAGGTGAAATGCACATAGAGCCCAGGCTAGCTGACACCAGATCCTCTTCATTTCATTGCTGTGCATTCACAAAGGATACAAATCTATACATAACTTTGAAAAATTATATTTATTAAATAAATACATTAGCAACACTGTAAAGTTGCTCAGACTTGTAAAGAACATAAAATTTTATTGGTGAATAACAGCAAAGACTTGAACGGTTCTATGAAGACCTACAAGACCTTTTAGAACTAACACCCAAAAAAGATGTCCTTTTCATTATAGGGGACTGGAATGCAAAACTAGGAAGTCAAGAAACACCTGGAGTAACAGGCAAATTTGGCCTTGGAATATGGAATGAAGCAGGGCAAAGACTAATAGAGTTTTGCCAAGAAAATGCACTGGTCATAACAAACACCCTCTTCCAACAACACAAGAGAAGACTCTATACATGGACATAGCCAGATGGTCAACACCAAAATCAGATTGATTATATTCTTTGCAGCCAAAGATGGAGAAGCTCTATACAGTCAGCAAAAACAAGACCAGGAGCTGACTGTGGCTCAGACCATGAACTCCTTATTGCCAAATTCAGACTGAAATTGAAGAAAGTAGGGAAAACCACTGGACCATTCAGGTATGACCTAAATCATCCCTTATGATTATACAGTGGAAGTGAGAAATAGATTAACGGGCCTAGATGTGATAGATAGAGTGCCTGATGAACTATGGAATGAGGTTTGTGACATTGTACAGGAAACAGGGATCAAGACCATTCCCATGGAAAAGAAATGCAAAAAAGAAAAATGGCTGTCTGGGGAGGCCTTACGTATAGCTGTGAAAAGAAGAGAAGTGAAAAGCAAAGGAGAAAAGGAAAGATATAAGCATCTGAATGCAGAGTTCCAAAGAGTAGCAAGAAGAGATAAGAAAGCCTTCCTCAGTGATCAATGCAAAGAAATAGAGGAAAACAACAGAATGGGAAAGACTAGAGATCTCTTCAAGAAAATCGGAGATACCAAAGGAACATTTCATGCAAAGATGGTCT
>NW_011495027.1:4105992-4108042 GCF_000754665.1 Bison bison bison | reverse complement strand
AGATGGCAAGAATACATAGAAGAACTGTACAAAAAAGATCTTCATGACCCAGATAGTCACGATGGTGTGATCACTGACCTAGAGCCATACATTCTGGAATGTGAAGTCAAGTGGGCCTTAGAAAGCATCACTACGAACAAAGCTAGTGGAGGTGATGGAATTCCAGTTGAGCTATTCCAAATCCTGAAAGATGATGCTGTGAAAGTGCTGCACTCAATATGCCGGCAAATTTGGAAAACTCAGCAGTGGCCACAGGACTGGAAAAAGTCAGTTTTCATTCCAATCCCAAAGAAAGGCAATGCCAAAGAATGCTCAAACTACCGCACAATTGCACTCCCCACTCCAGTACACTTGCCTGGAAAATCCCATGGATGGAGGAGCCTGGCGGGCTGCAGTCCATGGGGTTGCTAGGAGTCGGATACGACTGAGTGACTTCACTTTATCTTTTCACTTTCATGTATTGGAGAAGGAAATGGCAACCCACTCCAGTGTTCTTGCCTGCAGAATCCCAGGGACGGGGGAGCCTGGTGTGCTGCCATCTCTGGGGTCACACAGAGTCGGACACGACTGAAGTGACTTAGCATAGCATAGCATAGCACACGCTAGTAAAGTAATGCTCAAAATTCTCCAAGCCAGGTTTCAGCAATATGTGAATCGTGAACTTCCTGATGTTCAAGCTGGTTTTAGAAAAGGCAGAGGAACCAGAGATCAAATTGCCAACATCCGCTGGATCATAGAAAAAACAAGACAGTTCCAGAAAAGCATCCATTTCTGCTTTATTGACTATGCCAAAGCCTTTGACTGTGTGGATCACAATAAACTGTGGAAAATTCTGAAAGAGATGGGAATACCAGACCACCTGACCTGCCTCTTGAGATATTTGTATGCAGGTCAGGGAGCAACAGTTAGAACTGGACATGGAACAACAGACTGGTTCCAAATAGGAAAAGGAGTTCGTCAAGGCTGTATATTGTCACCCTGTTTTTTTAACTTATATGCAGAGTACATCATGAGAAACGCTGGAAGAAACACAAGCTGGAATCAAGATTGCCAGGAGAAATATCAATAACCTCAGATATGCAGATGACACCACCCTTATGGCAGAAAGTGAAGAGGAACTAAAAAGCCTCTTGATGAAAGTGAAAGTGGAGAGTGAAATAGTTGGCTTAAAGCTCAACATTCAGAAAACGAAGATCATGGCATCTGGTCCCATCACTTCATGGGAAATAGATGGGGAAACAGTGGAAACAGTGTCAGACTTTATTTTTCTGGGCTCCAAAATCACTGCAGATGGTGACTGCAGCCATGAAATTAAAAGACGCTTACTCCTTTGAAGGAAAGTTATGACCAAACTAGATAGCATATTCAAAAGCAGAAACATTACTTTGCCAACAAAGGTCCGTCTAGTCAAGGCTATGGTTTTTCCTGTGGTCATGTATGGATGTGAGAGTTGGATTGTGAAGAAGGCTGAGCACTGAAGAATGATGCTTTTAAACTGTGGTGTTGGAGAAGACTCTTGAGAGTCCCTTGGACTGCAAGGAGATGCAACCAGTCCATTCTGAAGGAGATGAGCCCTGGGATTTCTTTGGAAGGAATGATGCTAAAGCTGAAACTCCAGTACTTTGGCCACCTCATGCAAAGAGTTGACTCATTGGAAAAGACTCTGATGCTGGGAGGGATTGGGGGCAAGAGGAGAAGGGGACGACAGAGGATGAGATGGTTGGATGGCGTCACTGACTCAGTGGACGTGAGTCTGAGTGAACTCTGGGAGTTGGTGATGGACAGGAAGGCCTAACATGCTGCGATTCATGGGGTCGCAAAGAGTCGGACATGACTGAGTGACTGATCTGATCTGAACAGCAAAGACATTGTGGGTTATTTGTCCAAACCAATTTCACAAGTGTTCCTGGTTGCCTACTACTGTGCCAAACATACTCTGTGCTGCACTCCGTACTGTTGAAGGGGATTAGATATAGTTTCTGCCCATAGTCTAATGGGGCTAATGACATGTAAAGAATGGGGGATAGGTGGCCATGTCTGGAAACTAATT
>NW_011495027.1:4103744-4105892 GCF_000754665.1 Bison bison bison | reverse complement strand
GTCATATGAACAGTGTTTTGTTAATTTTTTTCTTTTACTTCCTGAATATTTGTTTTTATTTCATATTGATAAAGAGAAAATCAAAGGTAGAAAGATTATTCAGGAGAGCAAATTGTACCCTAATCTAAAATATATATTGTCATTTAAAATTCATCTTTTTCCACATCTAATGATAGAATTGTGATCATTGCTTTTACTGTGTACACATAATCTTCATGTTAAATGTTTTCTTAGAATATTTTACTGACTTCATTGCTCCCATCAAGCCATTGACTTGAGAGGTTCATTCACCATCTGTGAGATGACTTGTAGGTCTGAGGAGTATAGACATCAGATAAAGATGGAGCCTGGTTCTAGTGATGTCAAGAAGCTCATTAAAAGCCTTCTTTTAATTTAACAAGGACTGTTACCTATTCAGATAAGGTTAGTGAGGCAGTCAGCACAATTCATCTATTTTTCTTGCTCCTCTTTCACCCATCTGTAAACAAAATACTGAGGAAATTCTGACCTGAATGTGTTGTTGAAAAATGTCTCCGGTTCCTGAGGAAATTCTACTGAAAGCATCAATCATGCTATTGGAAGTGGATTTATCTGGAACAAAGAACCTTAAACCCCCTGAAACACACAAGTGGGATGTTAGCTGTTAAAATGTAAAGCAATACAAAAGATAAACTGATAGGCCTTTCCTAAAAAACTTCCTTTGCCTAAGAGGGTGAGTTTGGGGAAAACAGGAGCTGTGCTTGGCTTTCTATACAAGGCATCCTGTACAATCACATGGTGAGTGGATGGCCGAGGCAGGTGGCTTTGTCTCTTCTATTAATGGCTGTAATTGTAGGGTCTAGAGCTCTATCCACTATGCAATAAAAACTCAATAAATATTTATTGAATTCAATAAATATTTAATGAATATAATTCATAGACGATCTAGGTTAATTGCTATCTATTTATATCACTATATGTTTACATTTACATTCTGAAAACATTATTTTCAAACATAATTCAATAAAACCTAATTTTCAAGTTAGCATACTCCTTTTTTATTGAGTATAAGATAAAATTATCTTATGCCTCATTTAAAACAAAAAGATGTATGTTTAGTACTGCATGTGATCTTATCATAGAAGTTAGTGCATTCAAACATACTTTTAGCCCCATGATTTTACATACTCAGGTTGGTTTAACAAAGAAGTAGTAATAATATTTTCATTAGATGTATATAATTGGCAGTTTCTAAGAAAAGTACAAAAAAGTCAGCAAATTTTTGACAGAATTTAGCACTGAATTGTGTTTTTTTGTAAGAAAACTCTTTATATTTTTTTCTTTCAATTAAGCCCTGTATTTTGTTCACATTATATGCGTTTCATGGCTGTTCTTGGAATATCCAAGTTGAAAGGAAGTTCTCTAGCATATGTTCCCAGGGATTTACTTACCTGTAAGATGGGACAGTTCCTCCAGGTTTTTGATTGTAGATGAACCCAGGGCAATGGTGTGGATAGTTGAGCCACTGCTGAGAGCAGTGAGGAAGCAGTTGCTGATATGCTCATCATCTCCACTAGTCACTAATATCATCACAGAGCCAAAGGCTTTTCCATTCAGTTTTTCAACCACCTGAACACAGGGTATCAGTCATTTAGGAGGAGATGTAATTCAGATTGCCTTACTAGGCAGAAGAATTCACTTTCATTGCAAATTCCCCATAAGTGGGGCTTCTTCCTCTTCCAGGTCCTCCACAGCTCCCTGCACTCTCCATGCCCATCTGTGCTCAGTCCTTACCTCACCCCATCAGAGCCCCTGCCACCCTACACACCATTGTCAGCTTACTCATGGATAGGGCTTCTTCCTGTTCAAATCACTATGAGATGCCCTAGTTTAGAACAGTGTCCATCGTAAAGGATATGGGAGAACATTATAGTGTGAGATCCTTGCTTCTGAGATCCAATAAGTGGCCAATAAAAGGACCTAGAGCAGTGGCTATACATTAAAATAAGATGAGAACTTTACAATTTTTAATGGCCTGATCATACCCAAAACGAATTAAAACAGAATCTCTCAGAGTGAGACTGAGATATCAGAAGTTTTGTATCCCCAGGTGATTTTGATGGGAGGCCAAGGTGGAGAAACACTTATGGGTGAGCAGCAACAATTGCA
>NW_011495027.1:4081690-4103644 GCF_000754665.1 Bison bison bison | reverse complement strand
ACTAGATATTTAACAAATGGTTGTATCCTCAGTGTCAAATCCAAACTTATGGTGATTTAGATGAACTCTGTTATTCTTGAAACATACCTCTGACTTTAATTGATATTCATATGCTTAAGTTCTAGTATGACTGTAGGCAGAAGCCAGACATGCTGATTTTGTTTAGAAAATCCAAGGATAACAATGGCCACAGTCCCAGAATAGATAGGGACAGTGTTAGAAATTATTCAGATGATGCTGATGTCCCAACCTTAACCATTGTATTCATTTATTTATTCATTGTTTCAGCAAACATTTCTGAAGCAACTATTTAATGTTATATGCCTTTTACTAGGTGCAGGGGATTAAGTGATGAGAAAGTTGTGGTTCCTGATCTTAAAGGTAATCCACTATTATTTTCCTATATTTGACACTGTGATGACGTTGCAACAGATTTCCCCAAATCAGAAGCAACCTCAGATATGAAGTGAGAGAAAGGAAAGTGATGGTGATCCGAGGCTTAGGGTGCTCTACTGTACCTCAAATCCTTTCTTCAGCCCTGAGCAAACACTGGTTTCTGCTTCAGCTGACACGGCGACAGGCAGATATGAAACCAGCAACTTTCGGTCATCATCATTGTTAATTTGGTGTAGCTGGGCTCTGATCTCCCCTTTGCTATGAAAACTGGCAATGCCCACAAAGGTATGAATCTCAACAATCTGCATCAAGTAAAATTCTGCTGCTTGTTGCAATTGAAGGAGTCTGTCAGCCTATGTTTCAAAAAGGAAAAAAGAAAGATAATAACATTTGGTTGGTAGACAAAAGTATAACTTAGTAATTCAATTAGCAAATATCTCTGCTAATTTTTTTAAAGATGTCAGATTATGATTTTTGAGCTGTAAAGATTGATATGATGCTAGAATATTGTTTGATATTGCAGGCTCAAAAATGAATGCTTTTCGGGGAGGGTGTTGTGATTTGGAACTCTGCCCCCAGGATGCTGTTCATACTTTACCATTCCCTAAGAACACATATATCCACTGTTTCTCTCCTATCCGAATTCAAAGATCTGTAGAACCAATAGAGAATTGGTTTGTAATGTCTTCTTTGAAAATTCATCCTGAGTAAGAGGAAACATTGCAAAGACCTTACAGTAGAGAGGAACAGCAGTCAGGTATCTGTCCTAGCACTACCCTCTGTTACCATGTTTATCTTAGACTGGGCATCCCATCTGTAAATTGGAGGAATAATATTCTTTCTTACTTATTAAAGTAGAATTACTGTGAGGATCAACTGAGGTATGTATATGACAATAGTTACACCTTGAAATACTAAGTATAAAGTAATACTAATATTACTGACTGCGTTTGGGCAGGTGATACTAGTGATCAATTCATTAGGGTCACTTGTCTTGGAGGCTGCAGGAGCAACAAGCCGAGCTCAGAGACCAACTGTTCAGTTATGATTCTGGTCTCTGTCTCCAAACTACACGTCTCCCTTAACATCTGGACCTGCTTTTCACACTGCTTAGGAAATACCACTAATTTAACATGCCATAGGCATTTCAGAATCTATACACATTGAATTCATTACCCTCCTTCCTAAATATTGTTTCTTTCAATATTGAGAGGTAAACTGGTAGAGTGGATAAAACAAAGACTCTGAATATGCCTTCAACTTTTACTAATAGTGTGACCATAGAGAAATTACTTATCCTTTTTAGCTGCAGTTTTCTTATCTGCAAAATGGATACATAGTTAGCATTCAGTAAATAGTAGCTATTGCTAATATCACAGTCATGACCTCTACTTCTAACTAGTGAAGCCAGAAACTCGAAGCTCTCTCTTATTACTCTTGTGTTACCAGCCTCCATATCTGAGTGGGTAGCCATTCCTTTCTCCAGGGGATCTTCCTAGCCCAGGGATGGAACCCAGATTTCCAAAACAACTGATCCAGAAAATGCAAGAGGATAAACTCTTTCTTAAAGTATTCAATACTATAATAAAATAACAGTTGCCACTTATAAACCAAAAACTTAATATCAACTACCTCATTATCCTCTCAACAATCCTATGAAGTAGTTAGTAGTGTTCTGGTAAATACTAAAAAATGGCTTTCTGGTCAAAAGAGAGAGGGGGGAAATCCTGGGTTTCTTGCAGTTTCTGTGGGGTAAAATATTCCCACTGTGACTGGTTTAAGTTGTCAACCTGATGTCACTGAGTGCACAGTTGGGAAGAGATATGCAGGAGCAGACATAGAGATAGGATAGACCAGAAAGAACCTCAAGAGCCTGTATCTGGGATCAGCAGACATTTTCTATAAAGGATCTGATAGTAAACATTTTAGGTTGGGTGGGACATATATTCCCTTCAGCAACTACTCAACTCTGCTATTTTAGTACTAAAGCAGCTATGGATAATATGTAAAAAAGTGTTGCTGTCATCTAATAAAATTTTACTATGGATGCTAAAATTTGAATTTCATATAATTTTAATGTGTCTACTTAATAAACCCATTCTTAATTTGCAGGCAATGCAAAGCAGAAAAAATAGTAGAAAAATAATTAGGAACTAGTGTCAGACTTTCTTTTTTTGGGCTCCAAAATCACTGCAGATGGTGACTGCAGCCATGAAATTAAAAGTTGCTTACTCCTTGGAAGGAAAGTTATGACCAATCTAGATAGCATATTCAAAAGCAGAAACATTACTTTGCCAACAAAGGTCCGTCTAGTCAAGGCTATGGTTTTTCCAGTGATCATGTATGGATTTGAGAGTTGGACTGTGAAGAAGGCTGAGCGCCGAAGAATTGATGCTTTTGAACTGTGGTGTTGGAGAAGACTCTTGAGAGTCCCTTGGACTGCAAGGAGATCCAACCAGTCCCTTCTGAAGGAGATGAGCCCTGGGATTTCTTTGGAAGGAATGATGCTAAAGCTGAAACTCCAGTACTTTGGCCACCTCATACGAAGAGTTGACTCATTGGAAAAAACTCTAATGCTGGGAGGGATTAGGGGCAGGAGGAGAAGGGGACGACAGAGGATGAGATGGCTGGATAGCATCACTGACTCGAAGGACGTGAGTCTGAGTGAACTCTGGGAGTTGGTGATGGACAGGGAGGCCTGGCGTGCTGCGATTCATGGGGTCGCAAAGAGTCGGATACGACTGAGTGACTGAACTGAACTGAATGAATTTTGAGCATTTATTATGCTTATTTCAATATTTTATTTCATTATAAGTCTACATAGTTTAATTTTTAATAATGGCTGCATTTACAACTTGCAAATTTCCTAAAAATTTAACAGTTGACTCCTGTGAGTCAGTATGAACTGGCTCTGTACCAACAATGAAATAGGTATTGTTGTTTCTGTTTTACCAGTTGAGAAAACTGAGCTTCCCGAGAGGTTATTTGCTCCTGATTACACAGACAGTAAGTGAAGGAGCCAGGACTCAAAGCACATCTGCCTGATTCCAAAGACAAAACCTCTCATGGGCTTCCCTGATAGCTCAGTTGGTAAAGAATCTGCCTGCAATGCAGGAGACCCCAGTTTGATTCCTGCGTCAGAAAGATCCACTGGAGAAGGGATAGGCTACCCATTCTAGTATTCTTGGGCTTCCCTTGTGGCTTAGCTGGTAAAGAATCCTCCTGCAATGTGGGAACCCTGGGTTCGATCCCTGGGTTGGAAAGTGCCCTGGAGAAGGGAAAGGCTACCCATTGCAGTATTCTGGCCTGGAGAATTCCATGGACTGTATAGTCCATGGGGCTGCAAAGAGTCGGACACGACTGAGCGACTTTCACTTTCAAATGTCTAATACTGCCTAGGAATTATGGAGCTTTAGAGAGTGGGTTTCTGGAAGGCTGCTAGATTAGAGATGACTGAGACATGGTTCTCTGTACACAATGACATAGAAAATATACATGTAGTGGATATGCACATTTAACTGCAAACTCAGTCTATTGCCTCAGGAAGGGTGTTTACCAGTGAGTGGAATGTGGTCACAAAGGAGCCTTCAGTTACATGTCAGAGTTTTGTAGAGGGTTTTTGTTGGAAAAGATTGCAATTAATAGCAAAAATAAGGGCTGGAAATTACTTGTACACTTTATTTATCTGCATTATCTCAATTTCTGGGCCACATTCTGAATCTGCTTCTCTCATGCGCAAGAAGAGATGATGCCCATAAATATTCCAAACGTTTGCCCTCACATTTCCCTGCCCTTACCCTCTGAAAAGAAAAGAAATTAAAAACTGATAGAAAAAAGGGATGAATGGTTTACAACCATTTTGGTTCAGCTGTTACCTCTGCCATCTTGCTGGACACATCCAGCACTAAACAAACCACTCTGTCACCAGCCTGTGCAAGAGAGAAAGTGGGAGGAGGTGGAAGCTCCGTCCCACTCATGGGAAGACTGTTTACAAAGTCGTCAGAGTCTGTGATTACATCCCAGACACTTCTGAGGCTGCACATTTGGTTCTGCATGTTTGGAGCTTCTTGGTTGTGGGTACTTGCATTACAGAATTCAACCACCTAGAAAAAGAACAAAATAAAAGTACTTAGAAAATAAAAATACTCCTCTCATACTAGACATACTTCTCATTCTCAGACAACTAAAAGTAAAAGGAAAGGTGAGCTGAAACACGAGAAATCAGAAGTGCTACAGCAATGTCCATCTTACTTCAAGAATGCCATTTCAAAAATAAACCTTGATGCCCTTTGCTTCAAACACTAGCACCCTTGAGGTATTGTGGTCAATCTCGAATAAATTTTACTTGCCCTTAGATAACAGAGAGAGTAGACCATGTATAAATAACTTAGTCTTTAAAAAAATAAAACCCAATTCTCATTCCTTAGCATGATAATGTGTTAAAGAAAACACCACAGGAGATGTTATCTTGGTCAGCTATTCCTTGAAATCATATTTAATAACCACTGTATCTCTATCTATTGATCAGTCAACATATATTAAGCTAGTTCAAATACTGATCTATGTAAGAATAAGATAAGGAAAAAAGCAACTGAAATCTATTTCCTGATCTTCCCCTCATTTGGAGATATGGCCATAATTCATGTAAAAATACTAAACCTATGGCAGTACTCCTTTTAAAGGCATGATTTGCATTCCAAAGTAATGTGTTATCGACTTCCCAGTGGCTATATTCCTATGAAGAGTAGATGCTTCCTGCTAATAGAGCCATGGAAGCTTAGAGCTAAAATTAGAAATCTTTTTTTGTTTGTTTGTTTGTTTTTATGTTTTATTTTATTTTTTGACTTTACAATATTATATTGGTTTTGCCATATATCAACATGAATCCGCCACAGGTATACACGTGTTCCCTATCCTGAACCCTCCTCCCTCCTCCCTCCCCGTACCATCCCTCTGGGTCATCCCAGTGCACCAGCCCCAAGCATCCAGTATCGTGCATCAAACCTGGACTGGTGACTCGTTTCATATATGATATTATACATGTTTCAATGCCATTCTCCCAAATCATCCCACCCTCTCCCTCTCCCACAGAGTCCAAAAGACTGTTCTATACATCAACATCACTCGTTATCAGAGAAATGCAAATCAAAACTACTATGAGGTACCATTTCACACCAGTCAGAATGGCTGCGATCCAAAAGTCTACAAGCAATAAATGCTGGAGAGGGTGTGGAGAAAAGGGAACCCTCTTACACTGTTGGTGAGAATGCAAACTAGTACAGCTACTATGGAGAACAGTGTGGAGATTCCTTAAAAAACTGGAAATAGAACTGCCTTATGATCCAGCAATCCCACTGCTGGGCATACACACTGAGGAAACCAGAATTGAAAGAGACACGTGTATCCCAATGTTCATCGCAGCCCTGTTTATAATAGCCAGGACATGGAAGCAACCTAGATGTCCATCAGCAGACGAATGGATAAGAAAGCTGTGGTACATATACACAATGGAATATTACTCAGCCATTAAAAAGAATACATTTGAATCAGTTCTAATGAGGTGGATGAAACTGGAGCCTATTGTACAGAGTGAAGTAAGCCAGAAAGAAAAACACCAATACAGGATACTAATGCATATATATGGAATTTAAAATTAGAAGTCTTATAGACTCTCTAATCTTGAGTCTAAGTTCTTAGAAAATGAGCTGAAGTTTCAAAAAGTTAACAATTGCGTAAAGACACAAGTTTCTTAGTAGGATGGGAAGACAAGATAGAACCTGTTTGTTGTTGTTCGTTTTTAACTTTTTAAATTTCATGACTATGGTTAGGAGATGGTGAAACTTTTCTGATGATATTAATGAGTAGGGCTTTCAAATGATCACAAAGAGAATACTAGCCACAAACAATGTGCATTAAATAGCATGGAATTAGCTTGGCTTCAGATATTGAAACTGTAAATTAAAGCTATAATGAATTGGATAAAAAATATGAAAAGTCACCTTAAAGTTACAGAATGACTCTTAGCCTTGACTAAAAGTGGACTGAAGGGGAAAAAAAAAAAAAAAACCTATCTGAAAAAATGAATGTGTCAATCCAAGGAACATTGGGTCAGCCACAGAGACAGAAAACTTCACCAGAACACTGCCCATAGTGTTCCCAGCCTGTTGGAGAGGAAATGACTCACAGAGATGATGAAGTTGGGAAAATGTATCAGGTTATGAAGGCTGATGGAACTAAATCTCTGAATCTCCTAACTCCCTTCTTTCTGATTTCACACTCTCAAAGTCAAAGCAGGCCTCTGGGTGGAATTTGGCTATTCCATGATAGTTCCTTCAAATAGAAAACGAACTGACTAGAAGATGCAAATGTCAGATCTCCATGACAGAGTACTCTTTTTAAATAATAATATTAAAAATGTGTTCTGGATTCCTACACATTTCTTGTCAGTTAGTGGGGAATGCTGACAAGATTGAGTTTTTGAACCTGTAAAGCTAAGGGTTAGTTGACTTCCCTTGGTAACAATAGACTTTTCAAATTCTAGAATACGCAAAATGAGGGAAAGAGAATTAGGGAATTCCATATAAATAAAAATGGTTTTCTATCTCAAATGTGAGAAATATAATCATAAATTACATCTCTGTCATTAACCCCTGGTATACTTTCCCATAAAAGGATACTGGAGAACCACTATACAAGAAATTTTTTGAAGACTCCAGGATTCTCCATTTTCCCTGGAGAGCGAATAATCACTTTTATAAAGGAATCTGTTTTTACTGATCACCTTGGATTGTGTGTGTGGGGTGAGGGGGATGCTGAGGTGTTTTTTTTAATCTGTAAAGTAAAAACTAGATTAACTCTAAGGTTCCCCAAGATTTAAAATGTAGTGAATCTTAATTACCTTGTTGTTTAAATACTTAAAATATATCAGTCTATCTTGGGAAAAGGTGGGGTCTTGTAGGAGTTTGCCATTCTAAGATCATACTTACAGAAGATAAACTTTGCATGAACATTATCGATGAAGTTGCATTTTGGGTGCTATTGTATATAAACATGCATCCTTCTTGGAAAATCTTGCTAATAATACAGTTTTCTTGGGGGCAGGGACCTTTCTCACACACAAAAATACCTGCGATGTCAGATGAACACCTAAAGTAGTAAGAGAAATTGGTTTGTTTTATAAAAACTTATGTTTCCTTTTCATTGGTTCATAAAATAATTTGTTTTAAGGATTGTAGATTGCTAGATACACATAAAACATTTTTAAAGCTATAAGAAAGGTCATTAATTTATAAATGCACTTCACTTTATTTTCAAGCATTTGATTCTGATGAGAAGCTCTGTTTTGCCAAGGGCTTTCCCAACTAAACAAGGTCGAAGCAAAAGCTACTAGGAAATCCCCATGAACTTTTGGAGGCCCTAGGAAAGCATGAGTGGTGATATCCTGAAGCAGGGCTTCTTTGAGCTCATTGCCATTGGACATCAGAGGAAGAAGAGAGTGAACATGTAATGATGATAAAGGATTCCTTCTTAATTTAACAGTCTCAATACTTTCGATGGGATGAAAAACCTATAACTTTCAGGAGAAGAATCAGTATCTACCAAAGTTACAACTGAAATTGCCCTATGACCTGGTAATTGTTAGAAGCTGCTCAATACATACACAGATCTGCCTGTATAAAATGGAAATAATATATATATCATTATGACCTGTAGTAATAACACATATTGTGAAGTTAAGTCACTCAGTTGTGTTCAACTCTTTGTGATCCCACAGACAGTAACCTGACTTTCTCCTCTGTCTATGGGATTTTCTAGGCAAGAATACTGGAATAGGTTGCCATTTCCTTCTCCAGAGGATCTTCCTGACCCAGTGATTGAACCCAGGTCTCCTGCATTGCAGGCAGACTCTTTACCATCTGAGTCACCAGGGAAGGTCATGTGTGTGTGTGTGTGTGTATATATATATATATATATATATATATATAATTACAATCTGTAATAATAACAGACATTGTGAACAACTCATTTGTTTAACAATGAGGGACTGGTTGAAAAATTATGGTATATCATACAGTGGAACACTATGCAATTAAAATAAAAAAGTGAAGAAAACTATGTGTTAATATTTATTTCAATTTTCCTAAAAAAACACAAATAAGGTGGGTTACCTAGAGGGGATGAAAGAGAATAGGGTGAAGAGAGTGGTGGGAGCATGATATATAAGAGTATAACTTTTTCTATTGTTTTGATATTTGACCACAGAAATATTTACAAATTTTTAAAAATACAATAAAATTTCAAAATTGTCAGTTAAGTTTTAGCTGCCATTATAAACGATTTTAGAATCAAAAAATAAACAAGGAATTTTAAACATGTGAAAAATCACTAACCTTGTTACTTCAATTTGACTTTGCCCATTTATGTAGAAGGGTTTCTCATTGTTATATTCATCAAATACACCCCAACGGAAATGGGCCCATTCATGAACAAACACTCTGCCTGTGGAAGGGAGAATTTTTGTTTTGAGTTCCTAAAATTACAGCAATGGACCTTGCTAGTCATTGACGATATAGTATCAGCTGACTATATGTACTCGTTCTGAATGGTTGAAGTGCAATTCTTCCTTCCACTTTCCTCTTCCCCACCCCACTCCCATCTCCTGCTTTATTCCCACCACCACAAAAAAGGGAGCATAAAAATACGTTTAGTGTTGTAAGTGTAAACCAGTGATTTACCTGTTGCACACCTGTTAGAAAGTAGTGAGGAATCTCATATCCTCTCATTTCCCTAATGAAGCTGCCTAACAGATTTCTATTTAGCTTCATACATGCCTATAAGTTCAGGATTCTGGGAAAGGAAAAAAAAAAAAAACAAACCAGTGGACTGAATGTTTTAATTCAATGGACTGAATTTTTATGTCCCTCCCAAATTCATATGTCAAAATCCTGACCCCAAATGTGAAAGTGTTAAAAGGTAAGGCCTTTGGGAGTAATTATTAGATCATGAGGTTGGAGGTTGGAGCCCTAATAAATGGAATGAGTGCTCTTATCAAAAGACCCTAGAGAGTTCCCTTCTTCTTTCTGCCACGAGAAGACACAGAGAGAAGATGGCTGTCTGTGAACCAGGAAGTGGGCCATCATAGACACCAGTTCTGCTGGTGCCTTGATCTTGGACTTCCAGTCTCCAGAACCATGAGAAATTTCTTCTGTAAGTAAGCCTCTCAGTCTATGATATTTTGTTATAGCAACCAAAATGGACTAAGACACCAAAAAAGCAAATAAAGCTTTCCTGTTTTTCAGTCTGTTTTATGCAGGCTTGCCTGCTGCTTTTTTTTTTTTCCTATAGATAATTCTGTCTGGAGCAAAAATTAAAACCCTGGGGCCAGGGAGGGAGGAAGGAGCCAAAAGAATCATAGAACCTCCTCACCAGGTTGGATGGTCCTTTCTCTTTCATTATATCCCTGATTCTCCATGTTTATCTCCAACTCTTACTCATGAAAATCTTCATCATCAGCATCGTCCTTTATAAGTTCCTCTCTACCTATCTAAATCTTGCATTTCTTTCAATGTTCAGCAAAACACTGACTTCCTTAGAATTTTCCAGATTAACTCCCCTCCCAAAGTACACTTTCTTTACTGAATACTTTTAAGACCTGGGAAGGCAGGAAATGTTTGCTGAGTTGACTCAGGCTGTGACCTATTGTGCAATTTTGGGACCTTGGGACAAATGAAGGGAGGGGAACAGTCTAAAGCTGAAAGTGTTAAGGAAAAGTTTCTGCCTACTCATGGAATTTAGAAGTGCTGGTGAAGTCATATATTTGTACAGAGATTATCAGCACCTCATAGTTACCAGGAAAAAAAAGGCCTTTTCTATAAGGTGTTTTATAAAGTGTGTTTTATGGGGTGCGTGGCTCTACTTCCTGCTAGTTATACAGAGGATAATAAAATCTGTTTGGATTTAAATGGGGGTAAAAGTAAAAACAACATTTGAATGGCACTACTGTACATTGCTGCTGCTGCTAAGTTGCGTCAGTCATGCCCGACTCTGTGCGACCCCATAGACCGCAGCCCACCAGGCTCCGCCGTCCCTGGGATTCTCCAGGCAAGAACACTGGAGTGGGTTGCCGTTTCCTTCTCCAATGCGTGAAAGTGAAAAGTGAAAGTGAAGTTGCTTAGTCATGTCCTACTCTTCGAGACCCCGTGGACTGTAGCCTACTAGGCCCCTCCATCCATGGGATTTTCCAGGCAGGAGTACTGGAATTGGTTGCCATTGCCTTCTCCGACTGTACATTAATCACAAGCAAAAAATTAAGAATTGAAAAGTTAGCCCTCAACTTGCTGATTTTTTTCTCACCAAAGTTTCTTTCTCAGATCTCATCCACTAAATGCTGGTCTCCAAACCTGTGACACTGACTTCTCTGTCACACTCCAGTCATCCTTCTCCAGCCACAGTCTAGGCCTTTCCAAGCACAGTCCACTGTTCCTCACACTCAGTCACCTAAACTCAGACTTGTGGATTTCCCCTTTAAACTGCTGTCTTTTACTTCTGACAAAAACCTAATGTATTCCTTAATGCTGCTGCCCACACACACACCCATTGCCTTTCACTCTGAAGCAGTTCTGATCTCTATTTCATATTTTTCCACTCTCTGGACTATCCTTGCTTAGAGTTTTTAGGATTAAATAAAACAACACTTAAAAAGCAAATAGCCCAGCACTTGGCACAGAGAAAATTTTCTTGTTTTCATTACTATCTTTCTTGTCCTTCCCATTTCCCTGCTTGCAATCTTACTCAAGCCTCATGGCCTCATGCTTGGCCTTCTAGTTATTCTCTCGCAAATCCAGTTTCTTCCTCACTGATCTGAGGAAGCCAGATTATCCACACAGCCACATTCAGCTTCTGAAAATCCTGCTTGGATGGTTTCATTCCTATGCTTGCAAGCCTGCAGTGGTGATTCCTTAACCTGGGCATTTGAGGCTCTCCATTACCTATCCCATGTGGATTTCAGCATTTTCTCCCACTATTCACTGCCCGTAATCTCTCTGCACCGTCAGTGGGGTCTATTGCTTTCTTCTCTCAAATATGCCCTGGGTTCTTCTGCTGCCACAGTTTTATTCATACTCTTCCCACTCTTCTCCCTCTTCTTTCCACTCATCAAAATGATATTCAACCTTGAAGATCCTCTTGTGAGAGGATCTCTAGCTCAAATGCTCAAAATACTTTCTCTCTTTGCTGAATTCTCAAAGAGCTCCCTGTCTGGGCCACTAATCTGGTGCTTAACCCTTTCTGGCTCACTTTGATTCTTATCTTTTTTATGGGCATGTGGCCTATCTTCTCATCCAAATAGTAATTCCCCAACAGGTTTCAGGTTCTCTGAATCCCTTTCAGTACTGAGCACAATATTATAAATAGTGCTGTACATTGTCTATTTCTTGATTGATCACACTTACCTCGTGATCCATAGCCAGCTGTTAAGCCATCATTTAGTAGAAATTTAGATGTAAAATGAATATATTTTCCCTCTTTTCCACATCCTCTGTATTGCAAGGTGTATGGATCATCACCATGTGCCCCATACCAGTCAGTTACTATGACATTTGCCTAAATTAAAAGAAATGCCTTGTAATACCATGTATCTTGGCTGTGATATTGGTGATACTAATATCTACATTTGTTAAAACACATTGAACTGTACATTTAAGATATGTGCATTTTTCCTGTGTGGTTTATATCCCAATTTAAAAACAGATTTTTAAAAACATATGCCTTTAGATGGAGTTTAGAATGAATTCACAATTAAATGTCAACACCAATATCTGTCACTTTCAAAAATGTGTACATTTTAAAAACTTAACAGATTTCCATGGAACTTCATTACTGTCATTTGACGTACCCATTTTCCAGATTAAAATTTTCTCAGAAGTCAAAACGGTAAAATTCTGACATTAGGTACACTGTAAAATGTAATTTAAATATTCAAAGAAATTTTAAGAGCATTTACACATCATTTAGAGCTGTACTGTGAAATGGTATAGCCTTTTGTGAACAACTTTCTGTAGGTTGATCCCTTTTCCTTTTATTCCCATAACCAATCAGATCAACAAAACAATTTTTCTGTTGAAGTTATATTTCATATTGTACCCTGACCATTTCAATTACTATTTATAAAACACATTATTTTAAGTTGGAAACAAAAATAAATATCTATTCCAATAACCATCTAGAGAACACAGTTTTATATACAACATTGTTTTTAGGAAGAAAGATAATACATTGTCTCAAGAATTGCTCTTAGAAGTTGTCTGGAGACTTGTTCTTAGAAGTTGAGTATCTATCTGGTTAATTTCTTTAAAGCTGATTTTGGAACAATAGATTTAATATAATCCTGTAAGTGTATGGGCTTCCTTCGTGGCTCAGCTGGTAAAAAATCCACCTGCAATGTAGGAGACCTGGGTCGGGAAGATCCCCTGGAGAAGGGAACGGCTACCCACTAGTATTCTGGACAGGAGAATTCCATGGACTGTATAGTCCATGGGGTGGCAGACAGTCAGACACGATTGAGTGGCTTTCACTTTCATAAATGTGTGAATATATATATATATATGTCTATATATATATGTAATGATCACTATAAAAGTACTACATGTGTACTGGTGTGTGTGTGTGTCTATGTACACACCACTGAGGAATAATGAAAGGTAATGTTTTCATTTTCCATATTTCTACATTGTTTTTTGCAATAAGCATGAATTATTTTTATAATAATTAACATTTATTTTTAGAAATGTAAGAATTCAGGCCAAGGACTTTTCAAGGCAACACCTGTGAAAGAGCTAGAGTCTTGTCCTAGAAGAGTCTTCACGAGGATAAAACCTCATTTCTATGTCTGGAAAGCTGTCCTGAAGCAACAAGGAAAGAGTGCTCAGCATTGAATGGAATACTCAGCTGTTTGGGGTTATATTCTACTTATAGGCCATATTAAGTTTTTACCTACTTTTCCTAACCCTATCCCCACCCTCTGCTGCCTACCTACACTAGACTGTAGATTCACAAGGACAGGAACTATACTGCTTTTCCTTGTGTCCTCTGTCATGCCTCACATGGTTCCTGTATATAATGATTATTCACTAAGTGCTTGCTTGGTTAACATTATGAGATTAAAAGAATTGGTATCTAGCAGATATATGATTCAGTGATTCTTTCCTTTAATCTTTCTGTTCAGTCATCTTTGCGTTAGTTATTTATTTGTCTTCTCCATTAGGATAAGAAGTACCACCTGATTTTGTTGTTGGTTAATGCCAATACTTTTTTGTTCCACTAAAGGCCAAAGTGATTAACAACATCTGTGTAAGATAACTGGTGACAGCCTAGCTTAGAGCAAAAAGCACAGGTTTTGGAATCAAATAGGCATGAATTCGGAGAAGGCAATGGCACCCTACTCCAGTAATTTGCCTGGAAAATCCCATGGACGGAGGAGCCTGATAGGCTGCAGTCCATGGGGTCACTAAGAGTCGGACACGACTGAGCGACTTCACTTTATTTTTTCACTTTCATGCGTTGGAGAAGGAAATGGCAACCCACTCCAGTGTTCTTGCCTGGACAATCCCAGGGACAGAGGACCCTGGTGGGCTGCCGTCTATGGGGTCGCACAGAGTCGGACACGACTGAAGCGACTTAGCAGCAGCAGCAGCAGGCATGAATTCAGATTGCTCTTTAATTTACCAGCTGTTTGACTTGGGATAAAATCCTTACTGTATTTGAGCCTCATTTTCCTAATTTTTGATAATAGCAACTAACAGCAACAATTTTAGGTGTGACTGAGAACTAAGCAATATATATATTAAGCAATTAAGCAGTTATATGGAATATGTAGGAATATATACTATAGAATATAATAATACACCAACAATATAATAATATAATGTTAATATTGTAATAATTATATATATGTGTGTGCATATATATATAGTCTGGCATTTGAAGTGAAGCGAAGTGAAAATCGCTCAGTCATGTCCGATTCTTTGCGATCCCATGGAATATACAGTCCATGGAATTCTCCAGGCCGGAATACTGGAGTGGGTAGCTGTTCCCTTCTCCAGGGGATCTTCCCAACCCAGGGATCGAACCCAGGTCTCCTGCATTGCAGGTGGATTCTTTACCAGCTGAGACACAATAATATAATAATACACAACAATATAATAATATAATATTAATTTTGTAATAATTATATATATGTAGAATTTCTGGCATTTAATTGAAGTTTAATAAACATTATCTCTCTTCTTAGTTTATCCCAGTGCCTCTGTCTCTCTTATCTCCATGTCTGAGCCTCAAATGCTTTCATTTGGTTATAAATCAAATAGTTTTAAGAGCCCCTTTAACTTTTTTAGGACACTGGAATGCCTATAAAGATTGCTATTAATATATTATTCGGTTACTGAGGAATAAACTTCAAAAAAGAGCTAAGAATTAAAACAGCCTTAGGAAAATTCATGCCAAGTGACACAAATAAGGAAAAGGGGAAATTGCTGTAATCCAGCCCTTCTATTTGAGCTGTCATTACAGATCTCGAACCCAACCCATTGCTAACGCCCTGAGCTCTGTCCTCAATGCCTCTCTGCTCCTGCCCTTTCTGGTAGTTGCCAGGACTCTTTTCACAGTAATCTCAAATAGTCATTTGCCAAATTTATTTAACATTTATTTGTAGCTTGTTCCCAGTATGTGCCAGACATGACCACAGGTGTTTATAATTTTCGGCTTACGAGAGTCCTTGAAGCTTAAGTTTTTTTTCTTTATTTTTTGGTTGGGAAAGAAAAGTTAGTCATGCCTCTTACGCTGCTTTCTTCCTTGCTTCTCTCAACATACTTCTCAAAAACAGTGATCCGGTTGAAATTCTACGAATTTGCACTCTTGTGGGATAGGAAAGTCAAATTTTTCTGTGTGAGTGGCTTAGGCTTCCATGTGGACATGCATGTTTATTGCCCTTGACAGGGTGGGAAATGAAGATACTCATAATTGGAATCGTTCCCTTTACATCTCATACTCAGTAAAACTAGTTCTTGGTCCTTAACCAAGAATTTCAGAAAGGAAGGACTCTGTAAGTTAAGAAGTGCAAGAGATCGTCTGCGAGGAAAGAGATCATCTGCGAGGCTGCTTGGGCAATGGCATTTTGCTTATTTTTTACTTCACAATTTTCATTTATTACATGTATGTATTTTCATACATTTTGTGCATAACAATCTTTTCAATAATATTATTTGTGTATTAATAGCAATGATTTGTTATTGCCTAAAGTTTGAACACATTATATTGTATTTTCTTCTTCAGTTGAATTCACTTAATGAAATCCTGAATTCTTACCTTTTCGTATGATTCTTGTTTTACTTTGCTGTAATTACTAGCTTTCCATGTGGCAGGTATTAAAATCTTTACATTTCTGAAAAACACTCTTCTCTTGGTAGCATTGAATAGGTAAAAAGAAGCTTCAGTTATCATTTCCTATAACCAAATAAAAGTTTATATTATCACTGTGAATTCTTAATGTTTTGGTTTTCTAGTTATACTTGAATAAGTAGTAACAAAAATAATGAAAATATTTTGAAGGAGCCCATTTCTTTTAGAGACAGCATTAGATTTGGGGAAAACTTGGAAGCAAAATAAATAAACTTCAAATGCTTATCTGAGAATTTAGGACACTAACTGTGTGTCTCGGCTTGCCCATATAATTTTCCCAATTTTGTAAAAGAAAAGCTTTCACAAAGCTTTCTAAGCTTTCACTGAACAAATCTTTTTTATGTCATACGTGTGGGCATGCCCAAGACCACACGTTATGACAATACTAATTTCATCAAAGGGAGACTCAAGTAATGGAGCTGTGAGCCTACACCTTACCATACTAAGGGGAAAATAGTCAAGTTACTTCACAGGACAGTCAGGTGAAAAGAATGTTGCTCGTTGGTGCTCCATCCAGACTCTCTTTCTATCTGAGAATTCCCACCCTCAGGATGGACTTCAGCAACATGATTTTAATAAGCACAATCATACTTCTTCATCAGCCACGCATCTGGTCTTTGTTGCCACAATGGGTTATTTTTGGAGTTTCTGCCCCCAAAACAGTCAAGTAATTAAACACAAAAGCTAAAATTAGTAGTAACCAACAACAGATAAAAGGTGGCTAGGTAAACAGTATGTAAGCTGAGACTACACAGAATTAGGTGAATGAATTGGCATGGCTTTAATTATAATTTTTTTGCTATCTTTGAGAAATACCCCTTTCTCTGCTGCTCAAATACAAACTAGGCAGTGTTGTTAATTTCGTACAAAAGGCTAAAGGTCTATATGAATAAGATGATGGTTTCAATTTCATATACACCACTCACCTTAATGTTTGGGATGAGGTTCTGATCCTCGGATACCTGAGGATTGACTGCAACAAGTAATCCATCGTACCCATTGTCTCGAAGCTGCAGTCCAGCTCCCAGAAAGAGGAATTCTGGACTGAAGGCCACCAGGAGAGTCACAAATTTCAGGCTGCAAACACGACCTTCACTGTCCCTGTGGGTCATGTTGAGAAAAACCTCTGGTTCAGTCACACTGGTCCTGCCAGGTACATTGTGCCAAGTTGTTAATGGCGAAGCAGATAATTTCTTCCTGAACTTGGAAGAGCTTAGAGTCTGTGATGAAGGTGGTGCCTTCTTTGCAAAATCTGGGGTGGATCTAAATGAGACCTGTCTCTGCAAGTCCTTTTTCTCTAGGCGATGCCACACTTGCCTGTTCTGTGGCTGGGCTTCCTCCTGAATCATGGTTGGGCAAGAAATCTTCCACCCCTTACTTATTTTATGTCTTCTCAAAAGGAATAGGAAAATAAGGCAAAAGGAGCTTCAAAGAAGGAGGGCTGGCTGGCTGGCTGGGCTGGGAATCAGAGAATCTGGGTTTTTCCATCCACTTTTACTAGACACACAGAGATCTATTTTTCTCTCTTCATCTTTGAAAACTTCCTCCATCAGTCAGAGCAACTACTTCCCTATGGCTCTCAGGTAATTTTTTGTTTGATGGAAGATTCCTTTGTCTGCTTATTTTGAAGATTCAAAAATCCATCCTGTAACCCTCTCCCTGAGACCCTTAGGTCAGCTGATGACTGGAGGGAAGGGATCGGGTATCCCCCGGGGAGGGCCAAGTGCCAGGAATCGCATGCCTGTGCGGCCACAGAGGCCGTTCCTTCTGTCCTTGCTGCCTTTTCTCTCTGAATCAAGGAAAAGAATGGATTTCTCTTTTAGCAACTCTCTCCTGAGAGCAAGGCTGTGCCTCAGTCAACCTTCTATTTCTCCAATAGCTCTCACAGGATCTGGAGGATAGTAGGCCTCACAAATATTTTATAGGCGATTAATGTTACCTGATAATTATATAATGCTTTAGAGTTTACAAGTGAACCCACTTAAATTTCAATTCCCTAGAATAGGTATAATTTTTACTACTATTTGTCAACGAAGACATTGGGTCTCAGACAGATTATGAAAATTAGCCAATGGGGAAGGGAGCTAATTTTATCATGTGCTGGGTTTTATCATTTCTGTCTCACTGGTAACAAAACTGAGATTCAAACTTGTTCAAAGCTGTGTGAGTATTATTACAGGGTTAGAATGAGACCGACTGACTCTAGGTTCCAGGTTCCATTTTCTACTGAACCATGTCTCTATGTTCTCAAGAAACTAGAAATGAAGTGTTAAGAGCTAAAATGTTGAGGGATATTGAAGGGAATTTGTCTTTTACTGTCCTTCTGTTTGTAAACTTCCCTCCCACTGCTTCTCGCCTGCTTTTCCTACAGATTCTTTTACTGCCCTGGGAGCCTGAGCTGAGCTCTCTACCACCTAGAATCCTCTCTTTCACTCTGTCAGTGCATCAGGTACCTCCCCTGTGAAGCATGATCATGGCTACAGTGTCACATTCATATTGTGTTACCGGCTGCCTGCTTCCTGCTGAGGGGCTTATGACAGAGGGACCCTGCCTGTTTTTCTCACTACCTCCTTAGTACCTAATTCAGTAAATACTCAATAAATATTTGTTGAATAAATCAATGAACAGAGTCAGAGAAGTAAAGTAAAGCAGAATAAGAAGCAGCCCTGGATTATAGTGTGAAAATAATCTCCCCAATTTTAAAAGTATCTCTTTCTCTGGAACCGTTTCCCTCTTGATTCCTCTTAAAAGAAGTAGCTTGGGTTTTGGTGCTCTCTTGGGGGTGCTGGAGAACGAATGTCACTGGTCACCATGTGGCTACCAGAGTTGCTCATGCTATAGCTCAGAGGTCAGTTGAGCTGTCTTGTCTTCTGGGGCTGATTCACAGCCATTTTTTTTCCTCTCACTCATGCTGTGTCTGAGTGGAAACTACCAGGTGTGGCAACTTCAAAGGCTTTGCCTGGAACTGTGACTCATTGACTGCAACAATGCACTTTATTGTCAGCTTTCCTTGGCATTTAATTTTCTTTTACTAATCTCTTATACTTTCAAGAAAAACATTATTCCCATCAGTAAAGCAATATACTAAAAAATTAAATGCGTAAGCCACATCATGACAGTAGCTTTTTGCCACAATCAGGGAAGTTTCTTCTTACCACTGTGCACACTTATGTGAGTTGTTCACTGGCTAAGGTGGGAGCTGAGGGCTGACATCCAGCTCTTTCTCTACTTACTTGTTCTTGTCAACAGTTACAAAGGCTCCCTTAGAATGTAGGGGTGGAGAATGTTGGCTACAGAGTGCATGCAATGCTTTATAAAGAACAATCATAAGTGAGCAGTTGTATCCAACGTCATCTGGTCTAAAACCTGAAAAACACAGGCAGATTTTGCTCACCTTGGGCTGAGAGTCCAGGTATGACATCCATTCCTGTCTATCTGCTTTTTGATTCCTTGGTTCTGGAACCTAATCCCTAGGTCTGGCCACTTGGCAGGATTCCACTCTCATCACCTGCCTCTTCAGATTCCTAGTCCCTGGACTCCCCGCCCCCCCTTTTTTTTTCAACTGTGTCTTGGGAGTCATATTCACTCCTGAAAGCCCTTTCCCATGGCCTCTGTTCTGACCTACCTAAGAACACTTTCTACTCTCAGAAACCAGACCTGGGGCTGGGCTGGCTGAGTATCTCTTCTTCCTACCTTCTCTTCTGACCACGCTGACCCTACAGGAGACAAAACGAGAAAGCTGGCAAATCCTGACTTGACTAAGTGACTTAAAGTCATTCCTGAGCAGTGTCCACGTCCTATAAAGTGTGAGACCTTGTCAACAACAACAAAACCCCACATTATCCTTTCATTCAAAAAAAAATCTGCTCCTATAGATTTTATGATATCTGAGAACTGAAACAAACCTGAAGTGAAGAAAAATAGGAATACAGTGTTTAAGCATTTATTTCAATGTTATATACATTTTAAGATTCTACTGTTTTTATCTGTTTTCAAGAAAATAAGAGTTCTTCAGTTTCAGTAACTGAAGAATCTAAAGCACATTTTTGTTCATTGTCTAAATCTACAGTTCAGGCTGATCCCAGAAGGCCTCTCTGTTTTCTCATGGAATCTACAGGTAGAGACCCATAATCAAAGTGAGTTAAACATGCAGTTGGGGTCAGAGAATCAGGAGATCTGACATCTTGAGGAGTCCCCAAAAGCTTTGAATAATTTTCTCTCAGGCTTTTGTTTCAGCTTGTCAGCAATCCCATTGAGAAGAGGAAAATATCATCCTCTGTGTGTCTTGGCTACAAAGCTTATGGGCCACTTCAGTTTTGCAGTGTTTTTGAACTAAATCAAAACACAAGGTAAAAACAGTTGTAGACTAAATTTGTTTTAACTTTTTACTTCATATTGGAGTATAGTTGATGAACAATATTTTGTTAGTTCTAAGTGTACAACAAAGTGATTCGATCGTGCATATGTGCATGTATCTATTCTTTTTCAAGTTATTTTCCCAATTAAGTTGCCCCATAGTATTGAGCAGAGTTTGAATAAAACATAGACCTTGCTAAGGACTAAGATGGCACATTGGACACCTGCCTTATCCCATTTTCTTTACAGTTACTCTCATTTTCAAGGCAAAGGAGTGCAGTGGATGGTGCAAATAGGGTCTGGGAAGTCATTTGTGTTTATTGAGTCACCACTTTGCCAAAGCACAGAGAGCTTTCACTTCATTTCTCATTTCTTGAATTATCCCCATGCAGTCTTTCACCTCTGGGATTTTGCAACAAAAAACTAAGATCATGGCATCTGGTCCCATCACTTCATGGCAAATAAATGGGGAAACAATAGAAACAGTGGCAGACTTTATTTCCTTGGGCTCCAAAATCATGGTGGATAGTGACTGCAGCCATGGAATTAAAAGATGCTTGCTCTTTGGAAGAAAAGTTATGACAAACCTAGATAGATTTTAAAAAGCAGAGAAATCACTTTGCTGACAAAGTCTGTATAGTCAAAGGTATGGTTTTCTCAGTAGTCATGCACAGATGTGAGAGTTGGGCTATAAAGAAGGCTGAGTACTAAAGAATTGATGCTTTTGAACTATGGACAGCAAGGAGATCAAACCAGTCAATCCTAAAGGAAGTCAATCGTGAATACTCATTGGAAGGACTGATGCTTAAGCTGAAGCTCCAATACTTTGGCTATCTGATGCAAAAAGCTGGCTTTTGCATCTTGGATCTTGGAAAAGGATATTGGAAAAGATTCTGATGCTGGGAAAGATTGAAGGTTGGAGGAAAAGGGGGTGACAGAGGATGAGATGATTGGATGGCATCACGAACTCAATGGACGTGAGTTTGAGTAAACTCTGGAGATGGTGAAGGACTGGAAAGCCTGGTGTGCTGCAGTCTGTGGGGTCACAAAGAGTCGGACACAGCTGAGAAACTGAACAACAATAACTCCACCCTCATGATGGCAATAATGAAGATGATTTTGTGCACAAGAAAACCCTCCAAAATTTGCCCAAATGAATGGAAACAAGAACTACTTTTAATGATAATCCAAGCTAGTGATAAAGAATCTGCCTGCCAGTGCAAAAGACTAATAGACATGGGTTCAATCCCTGGGTTGGGGAGATCCCTTGGAGGAGTACATGGCAACCCACTCCAGTATTCTTGCCTAGAGAATCTCATGGACAGAGGAGTGTGGCAGGCTATAGTCCATAGGTTCACGAAGAGTTGGTCACGACTGAGTGACTGAGCACGTAGCATAATAAAGAAAATGTGAGAAAGGTATGGAATATTTTTCATTTGCAAAAAATTCTATAAAGTTGCTTTCTATAAAATATTGTTCTATCTATTATGTACCAGATAGTGTATCAGTTCAGTTCAGTTCAGTCACTCAGTCGTGTCCGACTCTTTGCAACCCCATGAATTGCAGCACACCAGGTCTCCCTGTCCATCACCAACTCCCGGAGTTCACTCAGACTCACATCCATCGAGTCAGTGATGCCATCCAGCCATCTCATCCTCTGTCGTCCGCTTCTCCTCTTGCCCCCAATCCCTCCCAGCATCAGAGTCTTTTCCAATGAGTCAACTCTTCGCATGAGGTGGCCAAAGTACT
>NW_011495027.1:4079903-4081590 GCF_000754665.1 Bison bison bison | reverse complement strand
GGCAGCTCACCAGGCTCGCCGTCCCTGGGATTCTCCAGGCAAGAACACTGGAGTGGGTTGCCATTTCCTTCTCCAATGCATGCAAGTGAAAAGTGAAAGCGAAGTCGCTCAGTCGTGTCCGACTCTTAGCGACCCCATGGACTGCAGGCCACCAGGCTCCTCCGTCCATGGGATTCTTCAGGCAAGAGCACCGGAGTGGGGTGCCATTTCCTTCTCCCCTTCTTCCCTAGTTTCCCTTTTTGTTTTCTTCCTGGTCTAATTCTGTCCTCAATACCTCTGAGAAGCCCCGGGCTCTGCCAGATTCCTTGACTTCCCCTATTCCCACCAACAGGGGGCAGTAAATTTTTCTGTTTTCCTTCTCTCCTTACGCTGCTTCGGCTACTTCATTTCACCCCACCAGACAGACAAAGAACAGGAATCAACATTAACCAGATCCGCAAATGGGGATTAGGGCTCCGCCTTCTGTTTTTGGAGTATAGGTACCTGTGGCTCTGAATCCCCAGGCAAAACTCTCAGCAAACAAAATTAGCCTGCACAGACCTTCTAGAGTAGACCAAAAGATACTTGGCATAGTGCTTTTCAAATTTAAATATTCCTGAGAATTACCTGTTCAAATGCAGATTCCAACTCTGGAGGTCAAGGTAAGGTCTATAGTCTGCACTTTTATTCAGCTCCCAGGTGATGCTGAGGCTGCTGGTCCTTGGGCCACACTTCATGATTACACTCCTTACACTAGAAAGAGGTAGTCTGTGTAGTCTTTATTAATTCTTATGGGAAAGGCCTGTGTTTTCTTCAGAACTCAGGAAAAAAATATTGCATTAATTATGGATTTTTGTGGTAACACCATTGTTTTCTCTTTGTAAAGAAACAACTACTAAGTACAAGGTTGAAATTAACAACATCAACACAGATAGCTGGGTTTAATAGCTTACACCGTGATTGGCGAATGGTGCCACCGGATTCGTGGTCTCCAAAGGAGAAAATTTAACTCCTGGACCAAAGACAGTCTCCGTCACTCAGAGCTTTGTGCAGATTTTATTTAAAGAGAAAGCGACAGAAAAAGCTTCTGATATAGACGTCAGAAGGGGGAAGGAGAGTAGCCACCTCACTAGTTTAAGGGGGCCTCATATACTTCTCAACTAGATGTTGAAAATAGATAAAAAGAATACCTCAAGGTTGTAAGAATTTCATCAAACCCTTTCCCAAGGCATACATCCTGAGATAACTTTGGCACAAGATTAGCCAAGGAGAACAGTTCTGGGCAACTGACTCTGGGTGAGACATACTGTTGCTGTGTAATCAGGGGCACCTCTTGAGAAACAGGTTCCCAGGCAAGATGTGTTAGAATTATAATCATTAACATAGAGCCTAAGAAAAGCCAGAGATCAAATTGCCAACATCCGCTGGATCATGGAAAAAGCAAGAGAGTTCCAGAAAAACATCTATTTCTGCTTTATTGACTATGCCAAAGCCTTTGACTGTGTGGATCACAATAAACTGTGGAAAATTCTGAAAGAGATGGGAATACCAGACCACCTGATCTGCCTCTTGAGAAATTTGTATGCAGGTCAGGAAGCAACAGTTAGAACTGGACATGGAACAACAGACTGGTTCCAAATAGGAAAAGGAGTACGTCAAGGCTATATATTGTCACCCTGTTTATTTAACTTCTATGCAGAGTACATCA
>NW_011495027.1:4079445-4079803 GCF_000754665.1 Bison bison bison | reverse complement strand
TCCGCTTCTCCTCTTGCCCCCAATCCCTCCCAGCATCAGAGTCTTTTCCAATGAGTCAACTCTTCGCATGAGGTGGCCAAAGTACTGGAGTTTCAGATAGTGTATAGTATCATGCCATGTATAAGATATTACTACCATTTTTTCAGAGAAGAAAAAAGAGAAAGCAAAGATGTAGGGGAAATTATTTTAAAAGATGAAAAATAACCAGAGAGATTCAGAACAAAAGCAGAAGTATAAAATCTTGACTCTGTTCTTCCCTGCTGCTGCTGCTGCTGCTGCTAAGTCGCTTCAGTCGTGCCCGACTCTGTGCGACCCCATAGACGGCAGCTCACCAGGCTCCGCCGTCCCTGGGATTCTA
>NW_011495027.1:4062694-4078642 GCF_000754665.1 Bison bison bison | reverse complement strand
AAGAGGAGAAGGGGACGACAGAGGATGAGATGGCTGGATGGCATCACTGACTTGATGGACATGAGTCTCAGTGAACTCCAGGAGTTGGTGATGGACAGGGAGGCCTGGCATGCTGCGATTCATGGGGTAGCAAAGAGTCGAACACGGCTGAGCGACTGATCTGATCTGA
The DNA here is from genome assembly GCF_000754665.1 of Bison bison bison. Classification (NCBI taxonomy): domain Eukaryota; kingdom Metazoa; phylum Chordata; class Mammalia; order Artiodactyla; family Bovidae; genus Bison; species Bison bison. The sequence continues at coordinate 4,078,473 of NW_011495027.1, read as the reverse complement.
TCTAAGAAAAGCATTTCTGTGAGTAAGACATTGTGCTATGTGATCATTAGCTTCTAAAGAAAGGCCAGTTCTTGGGCAAGATACATTGTTGCACAAGGCATAAGGAAAGCATGAGGGAGAATGTTCACCTCCTCCTTAAAGGGCCTTGGACTGCCTGCCTAAGCTTTAACTCTTTCATTCCCCCGGTTTTCTTTTAGCAGAATATGGTTGCCAGGGAAAGGGGCAGAGAAAGCTTTCTGTAACTTCTTCCTGCTGATAAGAGGCACAGACCCTAAATTGTTGAGGCAACATATTCTCCTTACCCTCATATTGAGGATCTCTGATCCAGGGGCCCCAAGTAATAGTTGGAGGAGGCTGTGGCAATCATAGGAGCTTGAACAACCATTTGTAACTTAAATGCCTCAAGCTGCTTAGATACAAAATTCATTATACACTTACAGATATAAGGAGCAAACAGCAAGAATAAGATGATTACAATTATTACAGTCAAGATAGTTTTCCACCAAGGAGAGCTTGTAAATCAAAATTGTATCTGTGATGAGAGTAGAACATCAGGGGAGTCCCTTTTGAAGTGTGACCAGAATTTCTTCATCACCTTTACTTTGGGAAGCCACTGTACCCTTTAGAAAGAACAGACTAGACAAGTAGATTAAAAAGGCAGAGACCAATAATCAGTAAAAGAATTATTGTAGTTAGCAGTCCAAGCAAGAGTAAGAATCAGGTCACATTTGGTAGTAACTTTAATCCTGGTCTAGATAGAGTCAGCACTTGGGCTGCCCTGTTTATGAGAATGGAGCCATTTGGCGTGTTCATACACATTTTGAATGTAGGTATAACAAACCCAGTTAGAAGTAGTTGAAAGAGGGATAACCTGAATCTTAACAAAGTAAATCTTACCATTTCTTTTCAGAAGAACGGGTCTGAACCCCAATATAGACAGCTATTTTAGGGAGACTTATAGCCAGGTAGCCAGTTGTCTAAGTTTGTCCAAGTAGGCTTCAGCCTCTTTATTGCGGTATTAACATATAAGCCAAAGTAGTTGTCACCATTAACAATTTCAGTGTTTTTCTAGGTATGAGAAGATGAAAGAATTTGGGCTCAAGAAATCTTTGAAAATATTTGAAGGCATATCTGAAGGCCTGTTTTGTCCACTTTTATCAGAGCACAGAGTGAATGTCTAATTTCTGATTTTCACCCTGAATTCCATTCAGGGGATGTTGAAGGTCAGCAGCTGTAGTGTCCATGATTTAATCTTTGGCATAATTTAACTGGCAAGTGTCAGTTTCCAGTCACAGGGCCCCTTTATGGCCATGAGTATGCCCATGGTTCGGAGGGCATTTCATGACCATCTTGTCCCACAGTGCTGGGAAGGCTCATTCCCAGGTCTGTTGAAGGTTTCACTGATAGGTCACTCAGTGTGCTGTTACTCGACTAGGCCCTGTGAGTAGCAAAAGTCTCTGGACCACACCTATCTCACTAGTCTGTTGGTCCAGGAAAATATTCCTTCTTGTTGCTTTTTCTCATATACAGAGTCACACCATTATAATTATGAATTTCATATGGAACTATACACCATCATTATATCAGTGGCTCAGTCACACACTTGATAATGTAAGGGACAACACTTTTGCAACAAGCAGTATAGAAAACAGTATATTTAATAGTAATAGTCAAGGCTATAGTTTTTCCAGTGGTCATGTATGGATGTGAGAGTTGGATTTAAAGAAAGCTGAGCGCAGAAGAATTGATGTTTTTGAACTGTGGTGTTGGAAAAGACTCTTGAGAGTCCCTTGGACTGCAAGGAGATCCAACCAGTCCATCCTAAAGAAGATCAATCCTAGGTGTTCATTGGAAGGACTGATGTTGAAGCTGCAACCCCAATACTTTGGCCACCTGATGCGAAGAGCTGACTTGATGGAAAAGACCCTGATGCTGGGAAAGATTGAGGGCATGAGGAGAAGGGGATGACAGAGGATGAGATGGTTGGATGGCATCACCGACTCAATGGGCATGGGTTTTGGTGGACTCCAGGAGTTGGTGATGGACAGGGAGGCCTGGCATGCTGTGGGTCATGGGGTCGCAAAGAGTCGGACACGACTGAGTGACTGAACTGAACTGAATAGTAAAATCAGTTCAGCAAATAGTAAATAGTAAAATAGTAAAAAGTAAGAGCTTAAGTCAAGAACTTCCATTAGGTATAGCCCAGTGACATCTCCAGGTCATCTGACTTAGTTTGTTAAATGACTCTGGCCTATTGTTAATCTCCTGGTTGTAGATCCTGGAGCATCTGCTGCTGTTGCTGCTGCTAAGTCACGTCAGTTGTGTCAGACTCTGTGCGACCCCATGGACGGCAGCCCACCGGGCTCCCCTGGATTCTCCAGGCAAGAACACTGGAGTAGGTTGCCATTTCCTTCTCCAATGCATGAAAGTTAAAAGTGAAAGTGAAGTCACTCAGTTGTGTCCAACTCTTAGCGACCCCATGGACTGCAGCCCACCGGGCTCCTCTGTCCATGGGAGTTTCCAGGCAAGAATACTGGAGTGGGTCACCAGTGCCCTCTCTGAGCATCTCATCTTTATTCAAAGACTGGTTACTGAGATAAACTTTAGAAAAAAACTCAGAGTGCCTTTTGTAATAACTTAATTAAACCTCTTACCAATATATCATAACCACAAGGAACTGTCTCAGAAGTGAATCTTAGTATATACAGACCTTAATTAACAAAACTAGAACTTAATATTCAGTGAAACATAATAGATGCCATAAGCCTGACATCAGTTGGGTGGATTTTTCTTTTAGACCTCCCCAGTATATTTTGAGGTTTATACCTGATAAGCCTCCAATTTCTGGAGAGATGAGGCAGAGAGAAAAAAGTTATAATTTTACCAACTGGTGTGTATCACTAAATTGTTTTAAACCATTAGTAACTTGAAGAGAGGAGTTTCTTTATATCTGTAAACAAAGATTAGAAGCCAGTAGTATGTCAGACAAAAAGTTATGAAAATTGTAATCATATTTAGCAGTTTATTCAGTCCCATGTAACCGATCCTTTTGTTCTGCCGTCCTTGCCTGACAACTGAGGATGCCTGTGAAAATGATAGTCTCTAAGAAGCTCATGAAGTTTTTTATGCCAATGTCTGTGTGACCTGTCCAGCAAAGTGGGTGTCCCAATCACTGAAAATTGCAGAAAACACATTTTAACCATTTTTTTTCTCTCTTGTGAGATATTAACCCTGAAGCCAGGAAAGGCTTAAAAGTGGGGTTTGTCAGGGAGCTTAAACTTCCCATAGTCCTGACTGTTTGGTTTATAGCCATTGTTTATCCATTTTAAATTCCCTGATGAAGGGTTAACTTTGTAGAAGCAGAATGAGCTTTGTCTATGTGTGCCATAGTCTCCACAGATCATTATGAAATAACACTCATTCATTTCATCAAAGTAACAAAAGATTTTAAAAGCATATTTGAATCACTTAAAGACAAAGAAATTTATATAGTCTGTTATCAAAAGCCATATTCCAAGAAGACTTTGTTCTTTTAAAGGGGAGAGAAAAACAAATTCTAGTTTGGTACCACTTTACATTCACAGTGAAACAATAGTCATTCAAAGTATCAATAAAAGGCAGTTTAATGACTTAAGAAATTTGGATCATGCACAAAACTCTCCTCTACCTGCCACAAACCGTTTTTATTTGTCACAAACCTTTTTATATTTTGTATTTGCCCACTCAGAGAACAGCTACCTATAAGTTCAGATTTACTTCCTTTTCCCTTAACAGAATGTAATTCTATTTGTTAGAACTTTTTATTGAAAACACAAGTCCTACTTTCCTTCAGCAACCATGAACTGTACTTTATATCATCATTCTGTAGATTGGTAAACATAAATCACCCAAAGCTATGTCATTTACAAAAGTATTTTCGCAAAGTCAATAAATAAACATTAATATCAGGTACCAATTCAATAGTAAATACGTCCCAGTTCACACAAGCCTGAAATTCATTTAGTATAATTTTCTTGAATCTAGAATTGTTTGATTTGTAAATGCTTACTTCTCTTTAGGACAATTAACCTTCAGCAACATTGCCCAAAGACGAAGACACACACTGAGATACATATACATCTGGACAGAGACCTCACAGTTTTCTGCTTGAAATTTATTTATTTTTTAATTTAAATTTATTTATTTTAATTGGAGGCTAATTACTTTACAATATTGTATTGGTTTTGCCATACATCAACATGAATCTACCACGGGTATACATGTGTTCCCCATCCTGAACCCCCCCCCACCTCCCTTCCCATACCACTCCCTCCTGGATCATCCCAGTGCACCAGCCCCAAGCCTCCTGTATCCTACATAGAACCTGGACTGGTGATTTGTTTCTTGTATGATATTATACATGTTTCAATGTCATTCTCCCAAATCATCCCACCCTCTCCCTCTCCCACAGAGTCCAAAAGAGTGTTCTATACATCTATGTCTCTTTTGCTGTCTCGTATACAGGGTTATCGTTACCATCTTTCTAAATTCCATATATATGCATTAGTATACTGTATGGGTGTTTTTCTTTCTGGCTTACTTCACTCTATATAATAAGCTCCAGTTTCATCCACCTCATTCGAACTGATTCAAATGTATTCTTTTTAATGGCTGAGTAATATTCCATTGTGTATATGCACCACAGCTTTCTTATCCATTCGTCTGCTGATGGGCATCTAGGTTGCTTCCATGTCCTGGCTATTATAAACAGTGCTGTGATGAACATTGGGGTATATGTGTCTCTTTCAATTCTGGTTTCCTCAGTGTAATGCCCGAGAAGTGGGATTGCTGGGTCATAAGGCAGTTCTATTTCCAGTTTTTAAAGGAATCTCCACACTGTTCTCCATAGTGGCTGTACTAGTTTGCATTCCCACCAACAGTGTAAGAGGGTTCCCTTTTCTCCACACCCTCTCCAGCATTTATTGCTTGTAGACTTTTGGACCACAGCCATTCTGACTGGTGTGAAATGGTATCTCATTGTAGCTTTAATTTGCATTTCTCTGATAATGAGTGATGTTGAGCATCTTTTCATGTGTTTGTTAGCCATCTGTATGTCTTCTTTGGAGAAATGTCTATTTAGTTCTTTGGCCCATTTTTTGATTGGGTCGTTTGTTTTTCTGGAATTGAGCTGCAGGAGTTGCTTGTATATTTTTGAGATTAGTTGTTTGTCAGTTGCTTCATTTGCTATTATTTTCTCCCATTCTGAAGGCTGTCTTTTCACCTTGCTTATAGTTTCCTTTGTTGTGCAGAAGCTTTTAATTTTAATTAGGTGCCATTTATTTATTTTTGCTTTTATTTCCAGTATTCTGGGAGGTGGGTCATAGAGGATCCTGCTGTGATATATGTCGGAGAGTGTTTTGCCTATGTTCTCCTCTAGGAGTTTTATAGTTTCTGGTCTTACATTTAGATCTTTAATCCATTTTGAGTTTATTTTTGCATATGGTGTTAGAAAGTCTTCTAGTTTCATTCTTTTACAAGTGGTTGACCAGTTTTCCCAGCACGACTTGTTAAGGGATGCAAGGATTCTTCAATATCTGCAAATCAATCAATGTAATACACCACATTAACAAATTGAAAAATAAAGCCATATGATTATCTCAATAGATGCTTGAAATTTAAAATGTCTCTTTGCCCATTCTTCTGTTTTTCTCTTGGCTTGAAGTTCTACTAGTTAACAAGGCTGATGTCTCAGGCAGAGCAGGCTTTGTATCTCAAGGACATGATAAGATTTAGCTTCAGGGTTTTTCCCAGGCATGTTTTTGTTTCTCAGGCAGGAATGGAACTCCAAAAAAAGTATTTTAACAAGTCAGCTTTTTCCTAACTGCACATGCAAAAAGAAATAATGTTGCAATTTCAAAAAGATTTCATTTTAACCAGTTTTCTCCAGAGTCTAAAGAATATCATGGCCATTTAGTGTCAGAAATGTCATCTCTCCTTTTTGTAGTCATAGTGTCATAGCTAAAAGTTAAACCAGAGTGTGTTCAAATTGGCTCTGATGAGAGGGGTGGACTGACTGATGAGGTGTTGTCCCAGCAGGATTGGCCTCTCTGGGAAGGTAAGGTTCTCTCTTAAAGCAAAGACAGCCTGTAGGTAAGGGCCTTTTTAGGCTCTGGGGATCAAACATATCCTAGTGTTTCAATATACAATTCAAAGGGGGTGGCTCTGGGACTGCTAGCTCCCATCCGTAAGAGAGAAAAAAGCAGCACAGAGTGCTGTGGCTTTTTTCTACTGGAGGCATCCCTCCCTGCTCTAGATGGGGGCAGGGACAGGCATTCCACCTAAGCTTCCTTCCCTGGCCAGATTTAACCCTTCTCTTACCGATGCAGGTGGCCTACTGCCGTCCCTCCTCGTTCTACTACCGAGGAGGGGTAGCGGTGCACCAGGGGTGGACCTGATGGCATCCCAGCCTGATGTCCAGTTCCTCACCATTAAAGCTTTGGCTTGATTTCCCCTTTTTCTCTGGTGCCACCTGGGGTGGAGCAGAGTAACCTTCCAGAGTGTCTCCCAAGCTAAGACTGCTAGGGGGAAACATCCTTCTTCTGTATGCCTGTGCACATTCCTGAGCATATTCCTGACCGTAGTAGAAGTGGTAAGTCATAAAGGGATGATCCAAAACCCAAGATGTCTCTTCTGAGTGTCATCACACCAGTCTATGTGATAACAAAGGAGGTGATGGAGAGCTGGCCCTAGAGGGAAAAAATTAATCTTTCATGTTCATGGTGTGTCAAGGTCAATATTTCTATTCCTGTCCAGCAGACTGTACAAAAAGAATATCTAAGGAATTGAGACAAGAGCCACCGGAGGGCTTTATCTAAGGAATTGAGACAAGAGCCACCGGAGGGCTTTCTCTGGTCCTCTAAGAGCTAGCACTACTAAGGGAAGAAGCCTGCTCCATTTCCAATCTGCCCAAATCTGGGGTTCCTCAAACTGTGTCCTCAGGAATCTCATGCTTACCAGCAATGCCTCCATCCATATAGTCTGGAGGCATGGCCATGATAAGAACTTGCCTCTGGGTCTCTGGGGTCAGGATGGTGATTTCCAGTCTGAGAGATGTGCCTGGAGCTAGAGCTCCAGATAGCCCCCTAATGCGTTCCTGCCTGCAGTGTCCTGTAAAATTTGGAATGGGGGTTTGGCTAGAAAAACACAATAACAGCATGGATTGCAGGTCCCCTGAAAGTCTACAGTCTGCACACTAGGTTAGTAGCTTTAATTCCCCCAAGCAGTTGTGAAATAGTCAGAGACCAGAAAAAGCTGACCAGCAAAAGAAGTTTGGTCCATATGCTTCTGAGTTAGTAGAGACTTTACAGCAAAAGAGCAAAAGAGTCTCAGCTCTGAGTATTCTTACCTTGTCTTGAAGATACTGGGAAAGCCCACAAGATGATAGCTTATGCGGTAAGCAGTGAACGGTGCCACCAGATTCATGGTCTCCAAAGGAGAAGATTTAACTCAGTCACTCAGAGCTTTGTGTAGATTTTACTTAAAGTGAAAGTGACAGAAAAAGCTTCTGACACAGACATCAGAAGGGGGCAGGAGAGTAGCCACCTCACTAGTTAAGTAGGACCTTATATACTTTCCAACTAGCTGATGAAATAGATAAAAAGAATACCTCAAGGTTGTAAGAATTCTACCAGACCTTTTCCCAAGGCATCGTCCTGAGATAACTGGCACAAGATTAACCAGGGAGAATGGGTTCCAGGCAAGGTCTCTGGGCAAGATAATATTGCTGCTGTGTAATCAGGGGTACAAGTGTTGAGAAACAGGTTCCCAGGCAAGGTTTGTTACAATTATAATCATTAACATAGAGTCTAAGAAAAGCATTTCTGTAAGACATTGTACTGTGTGATCATTAGTTCCAGACCTAAGGAAAGGCCAGTTCGTGGGTGAGATACATTGTTGTACAAGGCTTAAGGAAAGCATGAGTGAGAACATTCACCTCCTCCTTAAGTGCCTTGGACTGCCTGCCTAAGCTTTAACTCTTTCAGGTTTTAGGCTTTCAAAAGCCACAATCATCTATTATTAAAGCTCTTGCCTCAAATTCCATCTGTTTTCTTTTTAATCATTATGTGAGCCATGATAAGATTGTTTTATTGATTTCTGCATGTAGCCTCAAGCAAGTAATTTCTAAGGATATACCTTATTTAAACAAGGAACTGCTTCCTTAATTTTTTCTTTTTTCACTTATTTATTCATTCATTCATTTACTCACTCAAAAATAAAATTGTATCAAATATACCTCAGTAAACCTTTTGGAAATTTGAAACTATGTTTCTGCTAGATGTCAGGCATTATTCTAAATGTTGGATGTGAAATGAAATGGACCAAGTCTGTCCCCAGAGAGTCAACAGTAGTGGAGAGAGAGAGAGAGACTAAGGAAACACATATGATGGGATATCTAGTGAAAGTGATATGAAGAGCAAGAAGTCAGGTAATGGGGAGGAGGCCAATGAGAGAGGTTTGCTATTTTGTATCATGTGGTTGGGCAAGACCTCACAGGTAAGACTGTCAGGAGTGGGGGAAGGAACCATTTGACCACATGAGAGACAAGTGGTGCCGGCTGATAGAAGGGCAAGAGGGAAGACCCTGAGGCAGGGGAGTGCTTGGAGTGAAATGCACCCTGAAGAGAGCAGTGGGAGACACCATGAACTGGAGGGAACTGTGTCTAGAACACAGATCACACAAAGCTTGCAGCTGTAAAATTTAATAAATAGAAAGCTCAGTTAAATAAAGTTGGGAGACCAGAAATGTTTGGGGTTGGGCCGGGGGGGTGGTGGGTTGGGGGTGGGGGGTGGCTCTCACACCCTGAGACAACAGGTGAGCCCAGCAGGAAAAAGAAGACTGCTCCTTTCTTGCCAAGGACTCAGCCAACAAAAAGCCACGGATTCTGGGTTTATTCTAGCCTTCCCAAATTCCTTTTCTTCTCTACAAAGTCTCTCCTTACCCAACTGTGAGGGACTTGCACGTTATTCATCATCATTACAGGTCCCAAATTGCAGTTCTCTGTCAATCCCAAATCAACCCATTTTTGCTGGAGAAATACCTGGCAATCTATTTGTTTTCATTCAGCTGAGCTTGTGGGAAAGACTAGAGTTTACCCATGAAATAGGAAACGGTGAATGTGGAGGAGTGACATGATCTGACTGTTAAGACTTTTTGTGAGTAGGCAAAGGTGTAAGCAGGGGCCAGCAAAGTTCTTGCTGAATGCAGTTGAAAAGGACAGAGCTCAGACAACAGTTTTGGCTGTCTTCTTTTAGCCTTTCCCCTCTCCGTTGAGTATTTTTGCTATGAAGATGAAATAAAAGCCTTTCGGTTGGTATGCTTATCAAGAGAGGTATCAAGGAATACTTCTTTGCCCAAAAGTGCCTAGCATGATGCTGACTGACAACAGAAGAGATTAACTGGGAAACAATGATGTGTAAACAACCCGAGATCTGTAGTTACCTGTATTTAAATGACATAAAAATATACTCCATGTTTGTAACATAAGGCTATGATTCTTTATGTCTTATCATATAGTGTGCTATAAATGGTAGCCATAGTTATTATTATCAATATAATTATCAGTTATTGTCAGCTGGAATTCTCTTGCTCTTAAGAGACCTACATGTAACTTGTTTTTATCTCTGTCAATTCAATGGCTTGTGGAAGACTAAGACTTCTGCAGCTCCTTGGACACTTGATCTTGAGACTCCTTTTTCCTAGATCCACACATGTTGCTTCTGTTTTTCACATTGTTCAAATGTAGTGTCCTTGAGTTTCCAAAGAACTATGTACATACTGTGTTTGTGAGCAGTTTAAATTTTATTGAAGAGTTCATAGGGGAAGCTAAGGAGGTATTTATGTCACATAAAAAAAATAAAGCTTTTACATCACTGAAGGAAGGCATCAACATTTTAAAAATAATTTTTTACAACCATGAAGCAGCCTGGTGCCCAAGTTGCCTCAGCTTCTTTCTATTCTGAGGGATCTTCATCTCTTGTCCTTTCTCTCTTTTCCTTACTTTCTAAAGGAAAACCAACCAATCGGCTACAACAAAAATCCCTGCCTGGCCTCATACAGAGCCATTGCCCTGCTCCTCTGAATCCTTGGCACCATTCAGAGACCAGGCACGGCAGAGGATTAGAAGGGCTCCTCTTTAACCACAGACATACATAGTCTTCTCCCCATGAGGGATTCAGGCCAATGAGAGCTTTTAAACACCATTCTGGCTCAGGCACTTGTCTTTCTGGATGGTTTCAAAAGCCACTCCAAATCATCTCTCCATCTTCTCTAAATTCAGTCAAAGCACTTATTCTTTTACCATTACTTTTCCTGTGACATGTCATTTCTATTTCCTAAAGTTGCTCTTTTCTCTTTAACTAGCTGGGCAAAGCTAAGGTCTCAGAGTTCATCCCGCATCCCACAATTCCTAGCAACCTACCTTGAGCCAAGTTTTCTTGAACAACCTCCCATCATAATTACTTCAAGAGTTTGGGCTGCGGCTTGCTTGAAAATTCCAGTGAAGGCCCTGCTTAAACTGAAATCTCCTTTCTTTATTCCTTGAAGTGAAGTGTTAGTTGCTCAGTCATGTCTGACTCTTTGCAACCCCAGGGACTATAGCCTACCAGGCTCCTCTGTCCTTGGAATTTTCCAGGCAAGAATACTGGAGTGGATTGCCATTTCCTTCTCCAAGAGACCTTCCCAACCCACAGATCGAACCTGGGTCTCCCGCATTGCGGGCAGATTCTTTACTGTCTGACCCACCAGGGAAGCTCCCTTTATTCCTTATTACTTATCAATCCTTTTTAGGTCTCCATTATGACTATTTTCTTCTCTCCTTTTTTATGTTCTCCTAAAATGCTAGGGAGTAATTTTTAAAAAAGAATTATTAGTATGTATATTTTATTACATAGCTGTTTTAATTTTTTTCTATTAAAAGTAATGGGGGTCTTTTGAGTAGGGATTCTTTAGAGTCATATAACTAGGAAAAAGGAAAAAATCAATAAGTTCTTTAATATGATCCTATAATTGGTTATTAAAGCACAATAATTTTAAGGAGAAAATGTGCAATGAATGATACATTTTTAGCTAAGATCAAATTCTCATATTATAAAAATATTAAGAGCATTTTTAAAACAATGGTTATGAAAACCTGACAAATGTTTTACAAGAAACTTTTCAGGAAGCACTTTATCTTCCTAACAAAGGAAAAAGAATTTTTCCAGTGTCATAATTTATCTTAAATGTTATTATATCACATACATGTTTTATCTCCCTGAGGATGAGTTATCATAATATCAACTACAGTGGTGAGTCACACACTGTAGATTGCTTATTAAGCAGTGGATCAAGCCAAAATATTAAAATCCCAGAGTCTAAGGATATGTTGAAATTTTCTACCACTTCTGTTTTCAATTATAAATTTTTATTGGCATTTATCTTTAATCCTGTACTGTATTAATTATGTAGAAGCAGTGGTTACATGGTTAAGTGATTGGGCTTTGAAGTTAGGCTTCCTGAATTGAAATCCCAGCTTTGCTTTCTACTGGCTGAATGGCCTTGTGTGTTAGTCGCTCAGATGTGTCTGATTTTTTGTGACCCCATGGATTGTAGTATTCTCTAGGCAAGGATACTGGAGTGGGTTGCATTTCCTTTGGTAAGCTATTAAACATCTCCATGCCTCAGTTTCTACATCAGTAAAATTTAAATTGTACATGTAATGATTAAAACTGTGTCTAGGTCAGAGTAAGAGTTTAGTAAATATTAATCCATATTAATTAAGGCCTTCCTCTGGTGTGTGGTTACTGCTTGGACACTATTAGTTGTCTTTCCAGTAGTCAGCCTCCTTCTCTTTCTTGCTGGCAGAACAGAAGTCAGAAATATCTGATGCTTCTTTGCCCAAGTCTCTCTCATACTGGGGCACTGTGTAACCTGGTCCCAGCTAATAATCTAAGTAGTAGTCTCCTAGCAGGAGAGAGATGAGGGAGAAGGAAGAGGTGGTGTTGGGATTATTCACAGGAAAGATTTTCCTCCCTGAAAAAGGGAAATGTCTTCAAAAAGCCTACCCTTCTTTCCTGTAAGGGACAGAGGTTGGGAAAGTCTCTGTGCTCATTAGGTGAAGAGGGCAGCCAAAAAGTGAAGTGTAGCAGAGCTGAAAGGTAGAAAGAGCCTATGTCACTGATGACACTGGTGACAGCTGAGCCAACCACGGAGTGCCAAACTCCAGACTTCTTACTGTGTAAAGTAAGCTCTGATTCTTCAAGCCATCATTAGTTAGGTATCCAACTACTTCCCACCAAAAATCTTGCAACTGATAAATGTTCTCCAGAAAATAGCATTGTTGTTGTTCAGTCACTCAGTCGTGTTTGACTCTTTACGACCCCATGGTCTGCAGCACACCAGGCTTCCCTATCCTTCACCATCTCCCAGAGTTTGTTCAAACTCATGTCCATTGAGTTGGTGATGTCATCCAACCATCTTGTCCTCTGTTATCCCCTTTTCCTCCTGCCTTCAATCTTTCCCAGCATCAGGGTCTTTTCCAATGAGTTGGCTCTTCAAATCAGGTGGCCAAAGTATTGGAGCTTCAGCTTCAGTATCAGTCCTTCCAATAAATATTCAGGGTTGATTTACTTTAGGATTGATAGATTTGATCTCCTCATTGTCCAAGGGACTCTCCAACATCACAGGTCAAAAGTGGTGTCTGATGCTCCTTTTTCCAAGGCATTTCTAAAAAGTGCAAGTCAATGTTTGAAAATGTGTACAGTAACTGGTTTAATAAGTAAATGTATGATATTCTGACAAACAAATTAATATCATTTTCATTTCCTTGAAAAAATTTTGTCCAAGTAATTTTCTTTTCTGTATAAAAGGATCATGTTGATTTCAATAAACTAGCAGGGAAAAGATCTATTTTAAAAATGCCCATCCATAAAAATGCCCACCCAGACAAGCCAAAAATAAAATAATTAAAAAAAAAACAAAGTTAATCTTTTGGTTTTCTTAAGCGATTCTTAAAGCATATACTAACAATAAGATACTAACTATGCCAATTTCATATTTGTATCCCTGAGTTACTAATCTTCTGCCTCCAAAGACCACATACTATCTTCTTATGAGTATTTTTCTTCATATTTGACACCTGGAGGTCCATTATTTTTTGAGTTCTTGAGATAGTTAACTAACTCTCCTAATTTCTAATTATATTAGTAGATAGATTTTGAAATGATAGAACAATAAAACAATGTCTGTACTCTCTGTTACCACACAGCATCTTTATACCAGTAGATTTAAATTGCTTCTGTTTATTAAGAAAGTTCATGTCTGAAGACGCCAACTTCTGTGGACGGTATCTGGGTGAAAACTGATAATCAGATCCAGCAGTCTCACTCCTTAGTATTTACCCAAAGGATTTCAAAACATATGTCCACATAAAAACCTGCACATGGACGTTTAGAGTAGCTTTATTCCTAACTGCCAAAATTTGGAAGCAACTGAGATGTTCTTCAGTAGGTGAATGTATAAATAATCTATGGTACATCCAGACAATGGGATATTATTCAACACTAAAAAGAAATGAGCTATCAAACCATGAAAAAAAATGCAGAGGAAACTTAGATGGATATTACCAAGTGAAAGAAACCAATCTGAAAAGGCCACATATTGTATGATTCCAAATATATTAAAAAGTCCAAACTGTGGGAACAGTGAAAAGATCAGTGGTTGTTAAGGGTTTTGGGGGTAGGAAATGATAGGCAGAGCACAAGGGATTTTTAGGGCAGTGAAAATACTCTGTATGGTACTATAATGGTGAGTACATGCCATATATTTGTCAAAACCCATAGAATGCACAACACCAAGAGTGAAACCTAATTTAAGCTATGGACTCTGGGTGATCATGATGTATTAGCTGAGGTTCATCGGTCATCACAAATGTTCCCTCTGGTGAGAGGTGTTGCTGACGGAGAAGCCTATGCATGTGTGGGGCAGAAAAATATATAGTATATCTCTGTTCCTTCCTCTTAATTTTAACTGTGAACCCAAAAATGCTCTAAGAAAATTAAGTCTTTAAAAAAAGAGAGAGCTAATCATTCTTATTCCATTGCATGTGCTTTGAACCTTAAAACAATCATTGTTTATTAATACCTCATACTTATGGGAAATCATGATTTATCAAGGTCAGGGCTACGTGTTCCACGAATAAAGTAACTTGCCCCAAGACTCACAGCTAGAAAACATGAATGCAGATGGAATATTTTCAAAGCCCTTGCTGCTAATCATTATGTTTTGAAACAACTCATTTCAACCTTATCTCATGCTTATTCCCAGCCTGATCTCCAATGGGTTTAGTTCAGTTCAGTTCAGTCACTCAGTCGTGTCCAACTCTTTGCGACCCCATGGACCACAGCATGCCAGGCCTCCCTGTCCATCACCAACTCTTGGAGTTTACCCAAACTCATGTCCATCGAGTCGGTGATGCCATCCAACCATCTCATCCTCTGTCGTACCCTCTCTTCCTGTCCTCAATCTTTCCCAGCATCAGGGTCTGTTTAAATGAGTCAGCTCTTCACATCAGGTGGCCAAAGTATTGGAGTTTCAGCTTCAACATCAGTCCTTCCAATGAACACCCAGGACTGATCTCCTTTAGGATGGACTTGTTGGACATCCTTGCAGTCCAAGGGACTCGCAAGAGTCTTCTCCAACACCACAGTTCAAAAGCATCAATTCTTCAGCGCTCCAACCAGTCAATCCTAAAGGAAATCAGTCCTGAGCATTCCTTGGAAGGACTAATGCTGAAGCTAAAACTCCAATACTTTGGCCACCTAATGTGAAGAACTGGCTCACTGGAAAAGACCCTGATGCTGGGAAAATTGAATGTGGGAAGAAAAGGGGATGACAGAGGATGAGATTGTTGGATGGCATCACTGACTCAGTGGACATGAGTTTGAGTAAACTCTGGGAATTGGTGATGAACAGGGAGGCCTGGCGTGCTGCAATCCATGGGGTGGCAAAGAGTTGGACACAACTGAGCAACTGAACTGAACTGAACTAAGATACAGACTGAGAGGAAATATTCACATTATATTTGATAATAGTACAAATATAAAAGACTCCTACAATCAGTAATAAAAAATAGCCCAATAAATGTGGGCAAAAAACTTGAATAACACTTCATAAAGATATACATATGGCCTGTAACTATTAAAACGGTGCTCAATAACAAAAGCCTCTTGATGAAAGTGAAAGAGGAGAGTGAAAAAGTTGGCTTAAAGCTCAACATTCAGAAAACGAAGATCATGGCATCTGGTCCCATCACTTCATGGAAAATAGATGGGGAAACAGTGGAAACAGTGTCAGACTTTTATTTTGGGGGGCTCCAAAATCACTGCAGATGGTGACTGCAGCCATGAAATTAAAAGACGCTTACTCCTTGGAAGGAAAGTTATGACCAACCTAGATAGCATATTCAAAAGCAGAGACATCACTTTGCCAACAAATGTCCATCTAGTCAAGGCTATGGTTTTTCCTGTGGTCATGTATGGATGTGAGAGTTGGACTGTGGAGAAAGCTGAGCTCTGAAGAATTGATGCTTTTGAACTGTGGTGTTGGAGAAGACTCTTGAGAGTCCCTTGGACTGCAAGGAGATCCAACCAGTCCATTCTAAAGGAAACCAGTCCTGGGTGTTCTTTGGAAGGAAAGATGCTAAAGCTGCAACTCCAGTACTTTGGCCACCTCATGCGAAGAGTTGACTCATTGGAAAAGACTCT
>NW_011495027.1:4053301-4062594 GCF_000754665.1 Bison bison bison | reverse complement strand
GGGAGGGATTGGGAGCAGGAGGAGAAGGGGATGACAGAGGATGAGATGGCTGGATGGCATCACTGACTCAATGGACTTGAGTCTGAGTGAACTCTGGGAGTTGGTGATGGACAGGGAGGCCTGGTGTGCTGTGATTCATGGGGTTGCAAAGAGTCGGACACGACTGAGTGACTGAACTGAAGAATCTTATGTAATCATTTTGAGATTTTTGTGAATGTTTTCTCTTGAATGTTTATACAGGTGGTAAACAACAAAACAACAACTTATAATACCAATACAATTTAAATCAGTATTTTTCTCAACAAAAGCCTAACTTCTGTGTACAGTTATTTTTCTAATTATGCAAGTTAGTAAAGTTAGCTAGAATCCTAGTTTAGTGCTAGAAAGGCCCCAAGAATTATGTTTCTTGGGCTTCCCAGGAGAGGGCTTCCCAGTGGCTCAGTGGTAAAGAATCTGCTTGCTAATGCAGGAGACACAGGAGACTCAGGTTCAACACCTGGGTCGGGAAGATCCCCTGGAGTAGGAAATGGCAATCCACTCCAGTATTCTTGCCTGGAAAATCCCATTGACAGACAATTAGTCCACATGGTGTTGCAAAGAGTCGGACAGGACTGATACGAACCATGATACAGCCTATAAGCCATGCCGCAACTAGAATGTATCCACAGCTGCTAGAGAAAGCCACTCTGTTCTCATCCCAGCTCAGATAAGGTTCACCAAGGGGGTACATAGAAGGCTGAGTAGATTCTAATGCTGAGATTTTTACCTAGCTGTACAGTCTGAAACAAAAGCTTGTGGCTCAGAAAGGGCTTCCCAGGTAGTGCTAGTGGTAAAGAACCTGACTGCCAATGCAGGAGACATGAGAGGGGTTCAATCCCAAGGTGGGGAAAATCCCCTAGAGTAGGGCATGGCAACCCACTCCAGTATTCTTCATGGACAGAGAAGCCTGACAGGCTACAGTCCATTGGGTTGCAAAGAGTTGGACACGACTGAGGGACTGAGCATGCACGCTTGCCTCAATTCTACTTTTCCTATTTTATTTTTTTCAGGTGAGAAGACTAGCTCAGAGAAATTGACTTGCCAAAGGTCATGATCCATCAATTAGAGTAGGTACTTAAATGTGCAATTCCTAGTGCTTTTTAACATTTGCACATATGGAAGTTAGTGTATTGTGAACTTGTGCTGGGGCTTGGGGTGAGGATGCATTGCTGGAATCATCAATGGAAATTGTTCTTTAGTGAAACCGATAAGAGGTAAGCCACGGTTAAACTGCTCAGTTGATAGTTTATTTGTAAACCTAATGTGATACCCACGATTTTTAACGTTAGGTTGAAGCGTTGGATAACTTTTTTGTTTTTTAACTTTTCCAAGTAGAATTTTGCCTTGTTCAATTTATAAAAGTATCAGCTGGCAGTAGCACCGATACAAATAATCTGAGACCCGAAAGATGGCTGGGAGGTAGCCGTCCGGCTCTCTCATTTAACAGGACAAAACAGAGGCCCAGAGAAATACCTCGGATAAACGGCTTTTAGCTGTTTACATTTACAGCGAACTTTCTCCAGTCGCGATTGCCTTTTTTTTTTTTTTCAAATTTCCCCCTTTAAAAAAACAAAAGGAGGGCACTTCTGATGATTCAAGCCTAGTATCAGAAGATTTGGAAGGCATCGGCCTTATTTCCCTTTCTGGGTGAACTCAACAGTTAAGACTTTTGGTAACTATACACAAGTGCTACCCTTCTCTTAAAACAAAAGGTTGGGGGTGGGGGAGTTTACCGGGAGAAGCAACTCAGAGATAGGACGCCTCCCCCGTGCCCCGCCCCCTCACTCCTGACTACAGTAGCAAACGCCGGCGCTCGCTTTCCTGAACTCGGCCAATTGGCTGCGCCGCTGCGGGCCCTACCGAAGGGGCGGGGTGGCCGTTGCCAGAGAAGCTACTTGCCGGTTACCAACCCGGTTTTGTCCCGATTGCTCCCCGTTGGGCATTCTTCCACTCAGGCCGTTCTAGGAATTCTCCTGCTTCCAGAGTCGCGTCCTTGCCTTCCTTCCTAGCTTTCATCCACTGCACTGCCCCCCGCATCCTGCTCCCTCCCTGCTGGCCCACCCAGGGCTGGAGAGCACAGGTATGCTCGCCAGGGTTTGCACCAACGTTCACCCAACGTCAGCCTTCGGGGCCCCTGCGGCCCGGCGGCGGCCTTACGTCACGGCGGCGTGATGACGCAGTGGTGGAAGCGACGGCCTGCTTTTGGAGGGGAAAATTTGGGCTTGGGCGGCGGAGGGTCGGTTACCGCGGGTGGCTTTAAGGGTCCCGGGTTGGGGCCGTGGCCGTGGCCTTGGTGAGTTACGGAAGTGAAAGCCCCTCGCGTCCACCCAAAATTAACCTCAGCCCCTTTCTGCCTACACCTCCCACTCGCAGCCTGGGCTTGGGAAAGGCAGCGAGGAAGGGTGTGGTCCCTGAACAGCCTGGCAGATCGTCGTGAGCTGGGCTTGTCCAGGACGGAGACGTAATCCAGAAGGCCCTGGTAACGGCAGCGCTTCTTTAGGAAACACTGCCCGTTTACGTATTCGGCTGATTTTGAAGTGCCCCGCTATATAATAAGCCAGACTGTAGTAGGCTCCGGGGCTCCTTTAGTAAAGAATACTTCAGGCTTCGGGAAATCATTTCTTTTCCAGGGTCCTAGATTTCCAGCCTCTATTCTTTAAAGTGTGTGGTTTGGACAAGTCACTAACTTCTCTGGTTTCAGTTGCCTTATTCGTAAAATGAGGGATAAGTCACTTTCGAGTGGTTGTAATAAGATTTAAGTTAACCAATGTCAGGTTTTGAGTAGGTGGTCGGTAAGTGGTGCTTGTTTAGTGAGAAAACCATAGCCAGACTTTGGCTGGTGTTGGGGAGAAAGTATTGCAAAGACAAAGTTTCCCTATCACCTCACACACAGTTAGGTTTCAGGTGTTTTTGGATGAATGAGGGCTTCCTTGATGGTTCAGTGAATGAGGTTCTTGGAGTAGTTTTAAGTACCACCTGGTTGGTTATGGTTTAAGGAATAGACTGCAGAAAGCCTGTCTACTTTTAAAATGAGTTTAATACCCTCCTGCTTACAATAAGATTGTCACGGTCATGTTTGTTATGGTCTTTAACAGCCAGGTATCCATTTTCTTGCTTCTCTTATTTCAAAATTGATGTGTATTAGTAAGGTAGTTTTTGCATCGGAAACTCCCAAAGGTATGAGAAAATGGCTTTGTTTACACCGCTGCTAATCACTGCTTAGTTTGTGCAAATGATTGAGACCCTAGAAGCTGGGTATAGCAATGAGGTTAACAAAACATCTATTCCCTTGGGCACAGTTCTGTTGAAAGTCAATGATTGTTCCCCTGGGCCCTGGCTTAGTAGAACTCAGTCAGTTTTTTACAACACTGAAGATGATTTGTAATAATTCTGCAAGAATGATTTTTGAAAGAATTATTTTGAAGTTGAGTTGATTCTGTACGGATAACTCTGAGAAGGAAAAAATAATACATTTATTTTTTAAAGGTTTTTTGATATGGACAGTTTTTGAAGTTTTATTGAACTTGTTACAATGTAGCTTTTGTTTTATGTTTTGTTTTTTTTTTCGCCATGAGACATGTGGGATGTTTGCTCCCTGAGGAGGAATTGAACCCATACTGCCTGCTTGGAAGGTGAAGTCTGAATCACTGGACAGCCAGGGAAGTCCCAATACACACTTTTAAACGATTTTCTTCAAACTGGTCTAAGTTAATTTTTGTATTTAACGGAATAAGCAGTCATTTTCTGCAACTTAAATATTGAGCATCCATTCAGATGGTCATGAGTAAATAAGGGGTTACATTTGATCATTTCCATACTGATCTTTTGCTTTTCCTGTATTCTAATTCCTTCATTGTTTTCTGTGGGGTTTTGTTTGTTTGTTTTAATCACCAGCAGGAGCAACTTTTGATTTTTTCAAAAATTTTTGTTGCAATTTCATCTCTCTTGAGAGTATTTCTACTCTCCTCCATATGCCTAGTCTGTTTTCCTAAACACCACTGGGTTTATCTTTAAAAGATGCACTTCTGATCTGGCATTCTCCTGTTTAAAATTATTTAATGGTCTGTCTGAACCTTTTGGAAAAGAAACTCAAGCTCTTGAACTTTGCATAGAATTACTGCTTTCATGTGTCCAGTCAGTCTCATCATTTGCCAAGTGCCCTTTCAAATCATGTTCTGTCATGATTCCTTGTTCTTGCTGGTACTTTACTCTCTATCTGGAATGCCTTTTTCTTTTCCCTCTTGCCAGCCTCAGATGTGTTCTGCTGGACTCTACTGCGGATTCACCTCTGGGAAGTCTCCCAGGATCCTGCTCGTTGCTTTCAGGGTACCCAGTGAGTCCCTTATAACCTTTAGCACACTGGATTTCAGTTGTCTGCTCTCAGTCTTCTCTGGGGCTTCCTAGGTGATGCTAGTGGTAAAGAACCTGACTGTCAATGCAGGAGACATGACACATGGGTTCAAGCCCTGGGCCAGGAAGATCCCCTGGAGAAGAGCCTGGCAACCCACTCCAGTATTCTTGCCTGGAGAATCCCATGGACAGAGGGACCTGGCAGGCTGCAGTCCATAGGTTCGCAGAGTCGGAAACAACTGAAGTGACTTAGCACGCTCACAGTCTTCTCTCGATTTAGACTTGCCTGTGCCTTCAAGGAGCTCAGTCTTACTCATCCTTTATTTCCTTGTACAGAACAGTTTTCATTTTTAAAATATAAACTGAATTTATAAGAGTATTGTTAAAATACTTATAAAAGAGAAGTTTGTATGTTACTTTCAGCTGTGTAAATTCTTATATTTTATTATCTGCTGGCTTTTGCTTCAAAACTGAGTTCCACCACTTCCTTACTTATAAACTTGAGCAAGCTGTTTAACCTTTCTAAAACTTGGTTTCTTCATGTGTAGCTTTGGGATGTTAATAGAAACTGTGTAGGATTTTTGTGAGGTGATGTTATAAGGTTATAAGTTAATGCTCTGTTGATAAATGGCAGCATGTCCTCATGCTGTTCATGAGTTGAAGGGAAAGAAAATGTTTTATTTTATCTGATAAAAGGATACTGATTAGTTAGGGTGAAATGGTACTCTGAAGACTTTGGTCCAGTCTTCTGGGTAATTAAGTTCTCTATGAGGCCCGCTTGATCCCTTAAGTGTTTCAGGTTGAATAATAAATTATTTGCTCACCATCACTTATATATTGGATTCTAACCTATGCCTCTCACTGTATTATGTAATTTTTGAGGGTAAAGAGTGATGAGTATATTGCCCTAACAGATTTAGTAGCCATTTAAAAATTTTATCCTTTATAGAGCAATTAAATTCTAAACAGTATAATTCTGAAAATATTATTAGATGTTTAGGATTCTTGGTGGACTGAATCAGTCAGAGGAATATTTTGAGAAGGAGGGAGGACTTGGGCCTTGAAAATATGTATGTATTCTTTATTTACAAATCAGACACTCATCCTGTCAACTTTTTTCTTGATATTATCCAATCTGCAACCCTTTTATTTTCAAATTCCTTTATTCATTGGACAGAAGCATTAGCTAATTTTCAAAGTTAATCTCTCTATATTTAAAAAATGTTTGTTTTTTTTTTCAATTTTGATAGCTTTCACTCATAAGATCTGTTTTCCATCTCTGGCTATTTTTACCCTGCCTAATCCCAAATATCTTTTTTTTTTTGCTATGGAGTCCAAAAAGCTATACAATTACATCTCCAGTAAACTTTTGACTAGTGTTTAGTGAGGGAAATGAGTAGCATTTCTGTGTCTACTTGGTGTTCTTTGCTGAATATTTCGTAGTGAATATTTCAGTATAAACTGCATGCTTTTGTTTGACCCTAATGGGAACTAGTTTTCCAAGGGTTAGTATTTGGCAAGACAAAATGAAATATGCAAGATTCATATACTTTTCTCTTCAAAGAGATAGTTTTGAATGCATATTTGAAGCTGATTAGTTTGTATAGAACAATATAGGTGCTATGGAACATCATGGACTGTGATCTTTCCTTTCTGTGATCGTGGCAGCATCATGGTCCCTGAATAGCCATTGCTCAAATGCTTGTTGTTGGCCAAAATGGAACATAGTTTAGTGAATGTAGCTGGGTTGCCAGAAACCCATGACCACTCCTGGAAAAGGCTTTAAATATATGCCTTTTGGATAGAAGACTGAAAGTCATTTCTATATAAGAAATTTAATTCTTTAAAAATGTTTTAAAATTGGTGTTCTTTAGGGATTTGATCATTAAAAGTGTGGGTGCAGAATATGTGTCTTTGTTTCACCATGAGCAAATTGGACAAAAGTTTAATACATTTGTAAATTGGCATTTATTCTACACAATTGATAACATTTCCTTCTGAAATATCTGCTTTTTTTCCATGCAAGAATACGTTTGATGCACCAAGAAGATAGCTTTTTTTTATAAAGGCAAGACTTTTTATGTTAAAGAAAATTATTACATTTTTCAGCATACAAATGTTTCTGCTCATAGTATTATAACAACACAAAAATAGTGGAGTACCTTGGAACCTCTCAACCATATTTTGAGAAGTTCCTGTATTCCTATATATTATAAGTGAATAATCCTATATTCGTTTCCCACAAAGCTAAGCAAGAACTCATTTAAAGTACTAATACCAAGCTGAATATTTTTTTTAATATTTCTTTTTCTTTACTTATTTGGCTGCCTTGGGTCTTAGTTGCCACATGTAGGGTCTTCGTTGCTGCATGCAGGATCTTTAATTGAGGCATTTGGGATCTGGTTCCCTGACCAGAGATTGAACCCAAGCCCCCTGCATTGAGAGTGTGGAATCTTAGCCACTGGACACAAGGGAGTTCTCAAACTGAATCTTACCTCATAAAATGTTTTCAATAAATTGAGGATCCTTATCCTCTTATACTGATTTGTAAACTTTTGTTTTAAATATATGAACTATTGTTCTTTTAGTGATCCCCTAAAAGATGAATCCGGAGAAGGCAATGGCAGCCCACTCCAGTACTCTTGCCTGGAAAATCCCACGGACAGAGGAGCCTGGTAGGCTGCAGTCCATGGGGTCACTAGAGTTGGACACGACTGAGCGACTTCACTTTCACTTTTCACTTTCATGCATTGGAGAAGGAAATGGCAACCCACTCCAGTGTTCTTGCCTGGAGAATCCCAGGGATGGGAAGCCTGGTGGGCTGCCGTCTATGGGGTCGCACAGAGTTGGACACGACTAAAGTGACATAGCAGCAGCAGCAGCAAAAGATGAATCAAGGGGTGAATAGTTATAAAAAGCGTCAGTCTTGATTCATCATATTTGTAAATTATGCCAAGCCTTGAGCCCTCTCCTTCAGTTATTGCTTAACTTTTACAAGGCTTATAGGTGCTGAAGATTCTAGTAAAGAAGAAATTTTTCTTGAGATTCCGTTGTACAGAGAGACAGATATTTAAACAAGTTAATGGACAAAAGATAAGTACCAAAACTGAGCAAATGAGTAGATGATGATTTCCTTGATTGCAGTGACTTATCCAAGCATATTCATTTTCATCTTTAGGTTTGGTTTTTCATTTGATTTTGTATATTCGTGAAAGTGAAGTCTCTAAGTTGTGTCTGACTCTTTGCGACTCTGTGGACTGAGGCCCACGAGGCTCCTCTATCCGGGGGATTCTCCAGGCAAGAATACTGGAGTGGGTTGCCATTTTCTTCTTCAGGGGATCTTCCCAAACCAGGGATCGAACTCTGGTCTCCCACATTGTGGGCAGACTCTTTACTGTCTGAGCCACCAGGGAATGCCTGTATATTAGTATTTAAAAATTTTTTCTGGACTGCCAATAGCTCAAAATATTATTATGTCTTAATAACAGATGTTGCATATTTGTAGCAGTCACGTAGATCATCTTAGACTATATGTATCTTATTCTACATTTCCATTTGACATGAGTTGCTAGTGTTTAAAAAATATGAGCATGCTTTCATTGGCCTATATCCTAAATATCTCTCTGATATATAGAACCTTCAGACAAAAAAGAGATGCATTTTTTACAGACATTTCAAATGATTTCTGAATTGCGAATTAAATATTGTGAATACTTTTCAACCTTTAATTTCACATCTATCTAGAGATCTGAAAATTCTTGAACATATGTATTTTATGATACAGAAAATTAAAAATAAATTACGAGGAAAAGTATCTCTGCAAAAATGCAGAAGACCTTAAGTATGATTGATTTTGTATAAACAGAATTAGGGAGACACATTTCCATATATTAGAATTAAGAAAATACAGTCTTAATGATTGCCAAAGCACTAATTCATTAATTAAAATGAAATAGCTTTGAAGAAAGTCATAAATGTCATAAATTTAAAATTCACATTTTAAAATGACATCTCCAAATTTGAGAGAAAACAATTAGATTATTTAGTAAGACTTAGATGTAGTATCATCTGTCCATTCAGTATCACCAAAGAATATCCTAGATTGAACTTTTTAAAAAAATAGGATTTATTTACAGAAATAAGTGAATTTAATGTTGAAAAGTCTACTTAAAAAAAAAAACACCTTTATCTTTGCAGCTACTGTTGCCAAATACTTTCAAAAGTATCTTAAATTTTTACTGTTATAGGCATGAATAACATTCATTTCTTATTGAATAGATCTAATGAAAAAGGTCAGTTTTCATTCCAATCCCAAAGGAAGGCAATGCCAAAGAATGTTCAAACTACTGCACAGTTGCACTCATCTCACACGCTAGTAAAGTAATGCTCAAAATTCTCGAAGCCAGGCTTCGGCAATACGTGAACCATGAACTTCTAGATGTTCAAGCTGGTTTTAGAAAAGGCAGAGGAACCGGAGATTAAATTGCCAATATCCTCTGGATCATGGAAAAAGCAAGAGAGTTCCAGAAAAACATCTATTTCTGCTTTATTGACTATGCCAAAGCCTTTGACTGTGTGGATCACAGTAAATTGTGGAAAATTCTGAAAGAGATGGGAATACCGGGACCACTTGACCTGCCTCTTGAGAAACCTATATGCAGGTCAGGAAGCAACAGTTAGAACTGGACATGGAACAACAGACTGGTTCCAAATAGGAAAAGGAGTACGTCAAGGCTGTATATTGTCACCCTGCTTATTTATATGCAGAGTACATTATGAGAAATGCTGGGCTGGAAGAAGCACAAGCTGGAATCAAGATTGCTGGGAGAAATATCAATAACCTCAGATATGCAGATGACACCACCCTTATAGCAGAAAGTGAAGAGGAATTTAAAAAAAAGCCT
>NW_011495027.1:4053024-4053201 GCF_000754665.1 Bison bison bison | reverse complement strand
TTGCCAATATCCTCTGGATCATGGAAAAAGCAAGAGAGTTCCAGAAAAACATCTATTTCTGCTTTATTGACTATGCCAAAGCCTTTGACTGTGTGGATCACAGTAAATTGTGGAAAATTCTGAAAGAGATGGGAATACCGGACCACTTGACCTGCCTCTTGAGAAACCTATATGCAG
>NW_011495027.1:4027131-4052924 GCF_000754665.1 Bison bison bison | reverse complement strand
TGGAAACAGTGTCAGACTTTATTTTTTTGGGCTCCAAAGTCACTGCAGATGGTGACTGCAGTCATGAAATTAAAAGATACTTACTCCTTGGAAGAAAAGTTGTGACCAACCTAGATAGCATATTGAAAAGCAGAGACATTACTTTGCCAACAAAGATCCGTCTAGTCAAGGCTATGGTTTTTCCAGTGGTCATGAATGGATGTGAGAGTTGGACTGTGAAGAAAGCTGAGTGCCGAAGAATTGATGCTTTTGAACTGTGGTGTTGGAGAAGACTCCTGAGAGTCCCTTGGACTGCAAGGAGATCCAACCAGTCCATTCTGAAGGAGATCAGCCCTGGGTGTTCTTTGGAGGGAATGATGCTAAAGCTGAAACTACTTTGGCCACCTCATGTGAAGAATTGACTTATTGGAAAAGACTCTGATGCTGGGAGGGATTGGGGGCAGGAGGAAAAGGGAACGGCAGAGGATGAGATGGCTGGATGGCATCACCAATTCAATGGACGTGAGCTTGAGTGAACTCCGGGAGTTGGTGATGGACAGGGAGGCCTGGTGTGCTGCGATTCATGGGCTCACAAAGAGTCGGACACGACTGAGCGACTGAACTGAACTGAGCTGAATGAAACTGAAATTGATAGTTAATCCATGACTTTTATGTCCATTTTCTAGTCTGTTTGGATCAAGATATTATTTTAATACTTCAAGAAATAGACTAATAGTAATCTATACATTCTTGTGAGCATGTAGAAAATAGTGACTTTTTGGAAACTGGCAGTTGGCAATTGTTGAATGATTGTGCTATGCAATTTTGATACAACTTTAAATTAGTATCACAACAAGTAGCAGCTACAATTTGAGTTTTGTCTGTGAAATATTTTTCTTTTAGGCATCTTTAGGATTTTTATCTTATAGGGTAATAACAGAAAAAAAGAATCTATTGAAATGTTTAATAATGAAAATATTTCCTAGGTTTCAGTTTATGTGGAGAACTTGCTGTGGAAGCCACCGATAAATCCATTTAATTTATGGAGGAGACTGCAAATGATGGAAGTCATTCAGAAGAACTCTTTTCCCATTTTGAAAGTAGATCAGAGAAAGAAGGTTTACCACAGGATGCCAGTGAAAGTCATCTCAGCTGGTATTCTCAACAATAGCAGGGGATAACTTAATTTTCTTGATTTCAGGGTTTCATATTTTGTCCATATTGTAAACTATTTCAAATGTAGCATTCTTTCAAGAATATCATCTAACAGTCTAGTAATTAATATTTAATTTGATTACAAAGTACTCATGTAGCAGAATGTGGCTGTTTTAAAATTTTAATGACAGCAATTAAAATTGAAAACATTACCTATAAAAATTTATAAAGTATATACCTTTTTACCTAAGATAAATGAAAATATAAATACCATGTAATATTGGAAATATAGTTAATGAGTACTAATTCACTGTCATTTGGTATATTGCTATCTAAAAGATACCTGTCATACTTTGCTTCTTTGGTATGGGGATGCGCTTGTTTTTTGTATGACTCATTGCTCCCCAAAGTGACAATCTTAAAATACTGTGATTGTTGCTATGGATGATATAGTGCAGCTTTTAGTTATAAATGAAAATAATGTTTGGTCATATATAATTATTTTTGATTTTCTGTACATGGTTTTTAATAATGATAATTGTCTTTTATAGCCAGCATCTTCCTTAGGCCCATCATTTGAAGCCAGTGGTGCTTAAGAATACAAAGTATTTCGTAGAGACATAGCCTCTAAGATGCCTTTCATTATTGTTGAGCCATTATATTATGTTCCATAGAAGAAAAGTGGTGTCAATTAAAGAAAGACACAGTGCTTTCTTGTAATGCTTGGAATTTTATTCATAAATACTGTAAAAGCCTCTTCAAACTTATACATAGATTTTTGTCGAAATGATTCTGCTCATATAAAGATTAAATGAAATAAATTAGTGAAAGTATTCTCAAAGCTTCTTTATACTCAAAATCCAACTTCTTTGAGTCACTTTTTAACTCAGAGTTCTCTCTGCTATTAGGAGTATTAGTGAAAGGGTATTTCTTAGGTGCATCTATATCTGAAATGAAAATTATTGGTGATGGGCTCTTACTTACAGTATACAGAAGGCCTACCTTGGAATCTTGCTTCCAGAATGTTGCTTAACATTCTTACTTCAACAACTCCTTCAAGCCCTCTATGTGATGCTTCTTTGCTAGAGGTTTAAAAATTGCTGTATCCCATCTCTGGGATATTCCTCATACTATTTGATGCTCATTCTATAAGTTTTGGACATGTACAGGAGAGACAGCTCAAGACGGCTTCCAGACTGACAAAGATTATTAAGAAGCATCCCTATTTTGGGATGTAAAAGTATGAACTTCTTGTCTCCCCCCAGAAATGTATTTTATAGTGAAAGCAAATATAATCAGTTTCATTTTAAATGATAATGTTTTATAAAACCAAATGTGAAGAATTTTTAGGTGTCTGGAGCAGTGTTTTTTGTGTTTCATTTGTTTAGCTTACACATTCTTCTGGAGGAATTTTTTTGTGAAGAACAATAGATTTCAAGAAAGGATTGGGAATAAGGGCTAGAAAGTCAGATCTTTTGTTTTTGGACTAGGGAGAAGGGAGGGAAGAAAAAAAAGACACACATTCACATAAATCATTTTACAAACTGGAGAAGAGATGTTGAATAATTACCAAATAGTAGAGTGATATATTGCTGTTGGTAGTCTTCATATTTTATATATCTTAACATTTTAAAAACTGTCTTACCATTTATAGTTAAGTGTAGAAAAAATATGGAAGTATAGAAAAAATGTATACATTTTCAGTGACAATTTAGTGTTAAATTTTGCAGAGCAATTTATGGAACTGTAATACTTAATCAGGCTATGCTTAGTTTGCACAAAAAAGTAAAACAAATTTATGTAACAGTTTTAACTTAAATTTTCTTTGTGCATAGCCTAAAGCAGGACATCCAAAATGAGAAGACCGAATTGGAAGCATTGTTTAAGGAAGCCGAGTTAGCAACTTGTTCTGCAGAATTACTTCTGCCATTGTTTAAGGACACCATTGAAGAGATTAGTTTTGAAAATGTGAGTACTTGACTAGTGAACATCTAATAAAATGAGGAGCTAGGATAATACTCAGAATGCATTAACTGAGGTCTCATATTCTTACAGTAATTATGCTCATACACTGGTATTTGATATAAAAAAATGCAAGTTTATCAGTGTTCTTTTTTCCTATGTCATTAATTGCAATTCTTTCTGTCAAAGATAATCTCAGGAATGCACTTGATGACAGGCCAGGCTAGAAATTGTGTACCTCGGTGCTTGACTTACGTGGAGTTGAACTAGAGCCAAGAACTAGAACAAGAGTGAATTTAAAATATTCTGAGAGATGAAATATATTTTCTGTACTACCATGTGGATTAAAAACCTCTATTCTAAAATTACAGTGTATTAAAGTTTGAGTTAAGGGCAAATTGTATAATATTAGTTGTATTATAATAAATTCCTGAAATACTTTAGGGTTTAAGCCCTTATTTTGATTTCATTTTACTTTAGTATACCATGTAACAAATACTATTCACTACTCCAGTACTCTTGCCTGGAAAATCCCATGGATGGAGGAGCCTAGAAGGCTGCAGTCCATGGGGTCACTGAGGGTCAGACACGACTGAGCAACTTCACTTTCACTTTTCACTTTCATGCATTGGAAAAGGATATGGCAACCCACTCCATTGTTCTTGCCTGGAGAATCCCAGGGACGTGGGAGCCTGGTGGACTGCTGTCTGTGGGGTCGCACAGAGTCAGACAAGACTGAAGTGACTTAGCAGCAGCAGCTATAAACTTGGCAAATTTTACTATTTCTATGTGCAAAAGAGGGCCTCCCTGGAGGCTCAGTGGTAAAGAACCTACCTGCCAATACAGGAGACCTGTGTTCGATCCCTGGATAAGGAAGATCCCCTGGAGTAGGAAATGGCAACCCACTCCAGTATTCTTGCCTGGGAAATCCCATGGACAAAGGAGCTTGGCGGGCTACAGTCCATGGGGTCACAAAGAGTTGGATATGACTTAGTGACTAAACAACAACAACAACATATGCAAAAGAATGATTTTCTTTACTGAGAAAAAATATTCTTTGCTAATAGTAGCATTACGTTTTAGAGTCTCAATGCAATGTCTTAAAATGTGTTTGTGGCTCTTATATTTTGTCAGGCTAATCTTTCTGCATCCAATTTGAAGATTTCTAAACAGACAGAAATATTAACAATAGAATTAGACACTTAAACGTGTAAAACAAACTTTAGAACATCTTCTTAGAAAGACAGAATACCAACAAGTAGGAAATGCTAAGCACTATTTCAATAGTGGTATTTCTCACTTGAAGGGTATATTGGTTCTTGAACTGTAGAAATTAAAATATTGGTATATTTGAAATGGAAATGATTCTTGAATTTTTGTTTGAAATGGCAATCATTAACCCCCACTTTCAGTGTTTCATGAGTAGTTTTACATGAAAGCAGCATGTTTTATAGAAAACACATTTTTATTTTCAATCTCAAGAACTTTCATTATTTGTTTCACTTGATTTCAGTTACTATAAAAAACTCTTGGGATTTAAGCTCTTGTATTCATTTTATTTATGCATTCATATATTCTTTTCTTAACGGTTTTATTGAGATCTAATTCACATACTATACATTTCACTGGTACAAAGTGTGCAATTCAGTGATTTTTGGTATATTCACAGAATTGTGTAGTCATCACCATCAGCTTTGGACCATTTTCATAACTACAAATAGAAAACCTTAGCCCTTTGGAATTTTGCTTCTCATCCCCATCTACCCCTTCTTTGTCCATTATCTGCTTTTTCTGTGTCTGTGGATTTGCTAATTTCACATACTTTTTATCAAGTGAGTAAAAGTTGCTCAGTTGTGTCCCACTCTTTGCAACCCCATGGATTATATAGTCCATAGAATTCTCCAGGCCAGAATACTGGAGTGGGTAGCTTTTCCCTTCTGCAGGGGTCTTCCCAATCCAGGGATCAAACCCAGGTCTCCCACATTGCAGGCAGATTCTTTACCAGCTGAGCCACAAGGGAAGCCCAAGAATACTGGAGTGGGTAGCCTATCCCTTCTCCAGTGGATCTTCCTGACCCAGGAATTGAAGCAGGGTCTCCTGCATTGCAGGCAGATTCTTTACCAACTAAGCTATCAGGGAAGCCCTGATATTTTATATAAATAGAATCATATGGTATGTGTGACCCTCAAAGTGAATAAACATTTTCTGCATCCTCATTTAAAATATCTACATGGAATTCTTTTATTGATTTGCTATAATTCTTTAAAACATTTCTTTTTGGTAGACTTTAGGCTGCTTATAATTTTTACCTGTTTATAAACAGCATTGTGAGCTTCCTTTGTATACAAGGTTCTTGTGATTTTTATGTCATTGGCTTGTACTTTATGAGGCATTATTTAGAAATTAATTTTATAAATTGTGGACAAAAAGTGATTTGGAACACTTAAGCAAACTGTGCATGGTAGTTGTCCATATTAATTTCTTTGGAAGGCAGCTGTGATCACCACTATATGCTGCACCACATTAATTTCTTAATTTTGATGCTTAATCCACTTTCTGCTATTGTGTAGAGAAATATAGCTTGTGAACACTGATTTATAACTTCTTTTTTCCACAGAGAGGGGAAAGTTTATCCAACTTGTTAGAGAAACTAACTGATAATGAAAGTGAAAACATTGTAAGTCTTTTATACTTGGGAGTCTAGTTTTCTGAATTTTTTTGTTTATATGCTGGTCAGTTTTATAAAATTAGCCAACATTACCCAAGTTGTGATATTTCTAACTTTAACATTATATTTATTGAAGAATCTTAAGAACAAGGTACTTGAAAAGGAGACCTATATCCAAGAACTTTCTTCTTTGTTTCAGAATGAAAAGGTAAGCAAATTTTGAGCTTAATTCATCATATTTTCTTAATATTGACTCCTTCTTTCCCTTCTTTCCATGCTGGCCTCCTATTTATCCTTATAAATAGACACAAAGTTTTTTAGGTTATTTGGACATTTTCCCCAGTTTTATGTATCAAATATAACATCTTAATTTTTTAAAGTTTTTTCTTTTTAGATTTTTATGATGCTTCATTCAGGGTACTTGGCATAAGTCAGGGACCTATGTATAAATATATATTTCAGTTTTAGTATAAATTAAGGTATTTCTGTGTTTGTAGGATCATTTTAGACATATCCATGATTTTACTTAGGATGATAGATAGGAACTTGTAACAGGAGATAATTAGGAATTATTAAAAAGAGGAGTAGAAAACATCCCCTTGATTTTATATAAAATCCATTCGTAATGGGAGTGTTGTACTTTGCTCTTTAGTAAATTTTTAGATCATATGCAAGTACTGTAAAGTTTAATAATGTAGAGAAATACATCAAATAACACATTTTTGTTTTGTTTTCTCTTATAGGCAAATGCTTTGAAAGCAAGCCGTTTTTCACAATCAGTGAAAGTAGTACATGAACGACTGCAGTCCCAAATTCATAAAAAGGAAGCAGAGAATGAGAAATTAAAAGAACACATAAAGGTTATAAATACTCATCCATTTTTATAGTTTTAAGTGCTAACAGTAATGAATGACAATATAGTCTTAATTCTGGTTTTGAAAGAATTCAATTTAAGTGTTGCCATGGGAAATCCATATTTGAGGCAAATCTTAACATTTCTGGTCTTTCTAAAGATTTGGCTCCAGATCCTAATATGAAAATGCTCTCTCTCTGTAGTACCGATCTAGGAAGGATTTGTATAAGATTGAATTACTTAAAAAAATCTCTATTCTTAAATTATATTTATTTGGAAAAGCTATTAAATATAAGAGAAAATTAAAATAACTTAAAAATACTGAAGCTATTAATATTTGGTATACAGTCATCCCTTTTATGTGCCTATAATATACTTAAATACTCTTGCACTTATTTAATGAGACAATAATGTTTATTATATTGATTTTGTTGCTAATAATAATAACATTAAGATCAGGTAACCTAGCATTGGTGTTTAGATAATCAAATAACCTGTTATACAGCTTTTTTAGCAGGGTAATTAAGAGGAATTCTCTGGTTTAAACTGCATAGTTTAAATATTCTTGTGGAAGCCTCACAGTCACTTTGAGGTGAGAGTTTGAGGTTGCTGTGGTATGACACAAGCTAACTGCATCTACTGTCATTTTTGCTAAAGGAAAAGAAGCAATGTGGCCACTTTTGAAAGAGAAGTGTAGAAAGACAAACCCCATTGAGTGTGAGGACTTCTGTGCTGGATTTCTGTTTGCTTTTATCTTCCTGATCATGGCAGATGCCTGTAGCCCAGGCACTTGTTTTTCACAACTGCATATCAAGGTTGTTTTTCCTTTTTTCCTTCAGTGGCAAAAAACTTTTGCCCATGAAAGAGACATTAAGCAGACTTATGTGAGACATAAACTTTGTCTTTTGTCTGCCTTTAGGTGCTTTTTAGCACTTTCCCCCAGAGATTCCCTGTGTTCTTTGCGTCCGTGTCTTAGGGCGCTGGAGATGAACTAGAGTTGGAATTGTACTGCTCTGTCATGGTAAATATAAGAGAATACATGTAATTTAATATCTCAGATTATCTACTACAATTTTACCTTTTTTTTTTTTTTTTAAATTATGTCCTTAAATAGCAGTTGGGGAAGTTCTTGAAAATATTTTCTTTAGTTTAAAAATGAAATAGTAAACATTTTTTTGAGTTAAATTTGACAGTTCCTTTTTATATTCATGATATTTAGGAGAGCAAATATAAGCTATAAAATCCTAAGATTTTGCCATCACATTCACCTGTCTAATACTTTGAGTTCACATTCTCTTACAAAATTCTATTATTTAGAAATAATTAGAAGAAGTTGAATTAGCTCATGGATTTTTTTTACATTCCTTCTAACACAGTTTTGAAATTTATTTAGGGTTGACAAGTTTTGTTGTTTTTTTTTACTGAATGCATGCACAGTGAACTAACTCCGTTTGCCAACATAAATCTCATTTTTTTTTAGTATTGTTGATGACTCAACAATTATATTGGGTCTTTTAAATTTTTTAGTTACATTATAATTCCTTGAGAACTACCTTAAAGATACTTTGAACTCATTTTTCTTTCTAGATCTTTAAAATATGTCAATTAGAGTTAGAAGATTTTCACATTTTAGAGGAGACAGGATAATTATCTTTATAATATACTGCAAGTATAATTCTTTGGAAAGAGGAAAAGGCAAATAGTTGGTTTAAAATATATATCCATTCATTTGGCAAATGACTGTGACGGGGTTATTTTGAAACTATAAAAATAATTTCATAGTTTCAGCACACTTCCTAATAGTGGTTGAGCATGGGATTTGATAATCTAGTAAGAAAGTCTTGTGGATCCATGTTCAAAGAAACTCTATTTTACCCTTAGTGGTAAGTGTGCCTGTCATTCATGATGTGGTGATGACACCCTGTGGTTTCTTAGAGAAAGTACAGCTGTTTTTCTTGGGTTGGGAAGGGTTCTTCCTTTCTCTAAAGCTGACTTAACTATATTGCAGTTTGTTTTCCTTGTTTACTTGTTAAAATGGGGTTTTTTAGTTTATAGAGATTTTAAAAGACAATTTAAGAATGTTTTGCTTCTTCTCTTAGTTTGTGAAGTTACTTTTCAAAGAGATCAAGCCTTTAGATCTTGTTTAAGATGTATCTCTTAAACTCAGTTTTACTGAAAATTAAGTGTAGTTTTTTGTTGATCATAGGTAGAAAAGCTCCATCTTTTACTGTAACTCCTTTGTTTTTTTTTTCTTAAAATGATTGTCCAGGAAATGGAAGACTAAAACTTAAAGTCTTTAATAATTTTGCATTCTTTTCTGAAACACACAACTTTTAAGAAACGTAGAAACGTTAAAACCTTAAGTCTTTAAGTTCTTAGTACTCAGATGCTTTAAAATACAAAGTAACAAAGTGAGCAATGTATTTTCTTAATGTTTGGTTATTTGGAACTGGTTCCAGATTTCTTCCTGTTTCTAAAGTGTGTGATTTAAGGGCCATATGGGGTATAAATTACGAAATAGGGAAGTCTCACAATTTTTGATTTATTCACAACAGTGTGTTTCTTCTTGCTGTATCTGTGGTTCATTGTATTAGGCTTATGGCCTTCTAGGTGGACTAGGAATTCATTGATCCACTAAACAATAAAATCCATGTGAGCAAAAAAAATAAAATAAAATAAAATACAAAGTTTTAAGATAATTTGAAATTAAAACTTGAGTTATCACACTAAATCATATTCATCATCGACCCAACCTAATATTCTGTGTTTAGTTATATCCCCAAGAGATATGTAAGGAAAGTTATGTCAATTAACATTATCAGACTCAGTGGATAAAAACATGCCTTACCTTTGGGTAAAAAGATAACCAAACATCTTTTTACCCTTAATGACTCCTACTGATCTGGTAGTCCTTTCTGGAACCCTGTGTGGTCTTAGAATAATAGCGTCACTAAACTTACTACTTACTGGGCAAAGTAGTACTTTTATTGTCTTGATGTAACTCTTTGAAATGTCAAGACTTCCCCCTTAATTCTAGTAAATTAAAATATAGCAAATAAGTTTTTGTTTATACTCTTCATAATCTATAGATTTTGATTATATATCCTTTAAGCATTTATAATTTGAACTAGAGTCCTAATATATTTGGGGAGCTACTGATTCCTTTGAGCTTTATGTACCTACTGTTTGAATTGTCTCTGGCTTAATTACATTGTTTTTTTTTTTTTTTGATTTGCAGTAACTAGTGAGTGCTATATATAATATTCTAGATGTGAAATTAAAAAATTCTAGTTAATCAAAAAGGTTTTAAGGGAATTAGTGTTTCTGCCATAATCACCAGTATTAGCTTCTTAGTAAGAGTAGTATTAGCTTTATATAGGTTTATACATTTTAAATTTGCACTGTATAACTGGTTACAAATAAACATTGGTGAAATCACCTTTCTTCACTGTTTTGCTTTTTACTAAACTTATTAGTCTTTTTCATAAATTCTATGTGGGAGATTACTTACATATTTTAACAATGTTTATGTCAACATTGACATTCTAAAATAACTACCACTGATATTTTTTAGAGCTTAGAAACCCAAATATCAGAATGGAATTTGCAGTTGAAAAAGAATAAGTATGAGGCTGTAGCAATGAAAGAATCAAGTAGGCAAAAAACTATTGCTCTAAAAAAGGCATCTAAAATTTACAAACAAAGGATTGAACATTTTACTGGAGACATGGAAAACCTTACTTCCCAAATTAGAGAGCAGGTGAGTTATATACATTCTTCCTTAAAGAATTGTTTTATGTACTTAGTTTATGTACTTAACTTCATAACACTTAGTATAATTATCTTGTTAGGAAAACTTTACTCATACTAATTTTGCTTTCGTCTTTATTTTGAAAGATTACATAAAGTGACAGATTTGCATTTTGAATTACATCAGCGTTTCCTTGGGACTTTGTTTAAAGGATGTGTAAGTTCCAAAGCACCTGTGATTACATTGGCTTGTACCACTTCATACATGTTCACCCTTGGAAATTTACATTGCATATTAACGTTAAATTAAAGTACGTTAACAAAGGCTCTGAGAAGGCCTTCAACGTCAAGGAGGGTATTGAATTCAGAGTTTTCCACCACTTAGCTGCAGAATTCTTTTATTCACAAAGTAACTCTTGGAACTGATTCTGAGGAATGCTGCTGCTGCTGCTAAGTCGCTTCAGTCGTGTCCGACTCTGTGCGACCCCACAGACGGCAGTCCACTAGGCTCCTCTGTTCCCGGGATTCTCCAGGCAAGAATACTGGAGTGGATTGCCATTTCCTTGTCCAATGCATGAAAGTGAAAAGTGAAAGTGAAGTCGCTCAGTTGTGCCTGACTCTTAGTGACCCCATGGACTTGAGCCTACCAGGCTCCTCTGTCCATGGGAATCTGAGGAATACCAGTTTGGGAAATGCTGATTAGTATTATTAGACCATATGACTTTATTCAGTAATTCACTTCACTTAAACTCTATAATATATTTAAATACATGTGCTGATGTAAACCCACCATGTGAAAGTTATCTTTGGGTTTATTAACAAAGTTGAAAATTGACTTAGTGCTTTGTTTTTGATGAATTGTGTTTATTCAGTTACCAAGTAATAAAATATTTACTCTTTTTAAGTATCATTGGTATCCCAAATCTTAAGAACTTAGATACGAATGAAATGAAAACAGACTTGCATAAATGGTCATATAAACAAAACAACCTAATGTTTTATAAGCTCAACTGTGAACATTTTAAAACTCTTAATATTTAACCTACATTCAGAAGAATTTAATTAGGTAAAAGACTTGAGGACTAAGTGCAAAATCTGTAAGGCTGAAGGCCTAGCTGAAAATATTCCTGTGTGTTAAAAACTAATTGAGTCATTAACATTCTTGGGATTTTCTTTTAACTAGCACCGTGTCACTCTTGCCCCAGATCATAGTATAGGAAGACTTTGCCACTTGTTAACCTGGTGACTTTGGGTAAGGTACTTAACCTCTCTAAGCTTTAGGCTCTTTATCTATCAAATAGGGGATAATAATACTGCCTGTCTCCTATAGGAATAAATGAGAAAATATATGTCAAAGCACAGTGTCTGTCAGACTGCATTTTTGCCACATTAACCTCCTTTCTATTCCTCTAATGTGGGTATTGTGTTTGTTTCACTGTTCTATGCTGTTGCCTCTGGCTGTAATGTTCTTCTCAGGTTCTATAATAGCTGATTCTTTTAAAAATCACTCTGGTATCTTTTTACTTGATATCTCTTCACACGGGCCTTCCTTGACTGCTCCTTTTGAAATAGCCCCACAACAGTTAATCACATCAATGTCTTAAATTTTTTTCTTAGCACTTATTTTATAGGCAAAATTTCTAAATATCTTAATTTATATTCTAATATAATTGCCAAACATATCCTTCATAGTGCATATTAACATTCATTTACATGTAATATAAAAACAGAATACTAGTCTTTTTTAAATACATTAAAAAGATTACTGTAAAAATGTAAAAAAAAAGTCTCGCACATAGTAAATGTTGAATAAACACTTGTTCAGTGGTAGGAAAGAAGGAAGCACCCAATAAATGTAAACTGCTCGTATCACTACTTCTAAGTCTTCTGATTAGTAATTATTGGCACCCTTGTCATTCTAGTGAATTTGTCTTTCTTTAGAGAGGGGTACAATGGCTACAGTTCTTTAGGTGAATTTGTAAAGAGTAGATTCATTTGACAGTTATTTGTTGAGAGTCAGTAGAGTGATCTATACAGAATAGCTTGACATAGAACTATCATATGACCCAGAAGTTTCATTCCTGTATATTTATCCAAAAAGGCCCAAAAACCCAAAAAGCTAATTTAAAAAGATATGTAGCCTAAAGTTCATAACAACATTATTTATGATAACCAAGATATGAAAACAACTGCTGCTGCTGCTGCTAAGTCGCTTCAGTCGTGTCCGACTCTGTGCGACCCCATAGACGGCAGCCCACCAGGCTCCCACGTCCCTGGGATTCTCCAGGCAAGAACACTGGAGTGGGTTGCCATTTCCTTCTCCAGTGCGTGAAAGTGAAAAGTGAAAGTGAAATCTCTCAGTCGTGTCCAACTCTTAGTGACCCCATGGACTGCAGCCTACCAGGCTCCTCCATCAATGGGATTTTCCAGGCAGGAATACTGGAGTGGGGTGCCATTGCCTTCTCCAGTGAAAACAACTAAGTATCCATTAACAGATGACTGTATAGAGAAGATGTAGTATATACACACACAGGAATATTCCTCAGCCATAAAAATGAACTTTTGCCATTTGCAACAACATGGCTGGACTTGAAGGATATTCTAAGTGAAAGAAGTCAGAGAAAGACAAGAATTCAGTAAATATAAAGGGAATTATCTTCAGTAATTATGAAACATTTTTTTAAAATAGGTGTGTTAACATCCTTAAAATGTTAGAACTGTTATTATATGCATATAAAGTAATAGTGTTATAAAGTCATTATTAAAATTTACTTTAAAGTTTTCCTGCATTCAGATTTGTACACTGAAATTTTCTGTAACAAAAGTTCCATA
The DNA here is from genome assembly GCF_000754665.1 of Bison bison bison. Taxonomy (NCBI): domain Eukaryota; kingdom Metazoa; phylum Chordata; class Mammalia; order Artiodactyla; family Bovidae; genus Bison; species Bison bison. The sequence continues at coordinate 4,039,725 of NW_011495027.1, read as the reverse complement.
ACTTATAGGATGAGTGTTTCCTTGTTAATAATGTATTTGTTTTTAGAACAAAACTAGTGTTATTAAATTACAAGATGAGTACTTTATGTATTTTTTAGGAAGCCAAGTTGTCTGAAACAGTTTCAGCTTCCAATGCCTGGAAAAGTCATTATGAGAAAATAGTAATAGAGAAAACTGAGTTGGAAGTTCAGATCGAAACAATGAAAAAGTAAGAAAAAAAAGAGTCTTTTTACTATTTTATAAGAAATGTTTTCAGTTCTTTCCTCTTTGAGTAGTTTATATATGGTTCCTATGAATTACGTATGGTAAAGCTATTGTCTGATTTGCTATGTTTGCTATTTATAATTTATAAACTTTTCTTACTCTAAAAATACAATTAAAAATTATTACCCATTAAAATGCATTTTCATTCACAAATTATTGATCCTTAAGTTGTCTTAAATGCATAACAAAGAAAATCTGAGTAAAAATATGTATGTTTTATATTTTGTTATTTATTATTAATAAGTTAATAAAGAACTATATATTTGCTTTTGAATGTTTCACTTTTTGTATATTTTCTTCAATTTTTTCATTGAAAAGTAGTATTATTTGCTTCTAAAGATTGTTTATTATCTCACTTGATACTTTTATTTAACTCTAACTCTTTCCCCAAATTGTGCGTATGTGTGTATGCATGTATGAATGACAGAAAGACAGTCCTACCTGTGGATCATAGTTTAGATGTTTTACTGACTAGCCAAGAGAATATTGTGTAATTTTTCATTAGTGTCATCAATGGATAATTATTTCTAATCAGTTACTCAGGTAGAAGTAACCTTATAGATTATGGTTTCCTATTTCCTTTGTTCTGAGTGTGATTAACTTTTGAAACTGTTCTTTACAAAAAATAACTTCAGAAGTACACTTAAGATATATGTTGTTTGAATGAAAATTTCTATGGTTTTTATAAAGGCAAATCATTAATCTTTTGGAAGATCTGAAGAAAATGGAAGAGCATGGAAAAATTTCATGTGAAGAAATTCTTAGAAAACTTCACTCAATTGAATATGAAAATGAAACTCTGAATCTTGAGAATACAAAATTAAAGGTATTATGTGTTTGTGTGTATGTATATCATGTTGTATAATGACAACTTAGTCCTTTGTAGAAGTAGCTTGAAGTAACAACATTTTTAGAAGTAAAGTTGTATCATTTATCTTTTATGTTTCTCAGAGTTTTAGAATATCATTATAATAAGCAATTCTAAAACTATATCTTTGTATCTTTACATACATATATATGGACAATACTTATATATTTGAATGTTTACAGTTGTATACACAGATACATGTAAAAATTATTTTCAGTAGTACTGAATAACATTTATGAAGCTGAATAACTATCTCTGTCTCAACCTAAGAGAATTTATTTATTCTCCAAAAATACATTAACTTTAACGCACAAGATTATTTCTAGGTGTCATGGTTATGGTAGGATATAGCCTCAGGCTTGGTCCATTTGAAACCAGAAAGTATATTTTTGGCTGCTTCATAACTGGAAAGAATTTTCCAACTTAATCAAATCTGAGGGACAATTGAGTTTTTATGTACCAGAGAAAAGATGTAGAAGATTTTATACTTCCTGAGAAAAAGGATATTTGAGTTCCCACTCATAGATATGTATAAGCTGATGAGACCTGACTAAAGAGGATGACATCATTTTCAGTTCCTTAATACTGTTTTTGGATAACAGTAAATAGAAGACAGAAAAAAATCTGTTTATGGGGAAAAAAAGGCAAAAATTGGCAGTTCAAAACCCGAGTGGCATCAGAGAACTGAGCTACTTTTAGGCTCTCTACCCTGCCATTCAAATGGGTGATGGGGCTCCATCCATTATATTTCCAAGATTCAAACAACAGGATGGAGGGAAACAAAAGATGAATTCTCTCTCCCCTTTTCCCCATTTCCTCCTCTTTATGGAGACTTCCTGAAAGTTCCATACCATTTGATTCGTCTCCTTATTTAGGTATTAATATATGGCTTCCTCTGGGCTTCCCTGGTGGCTCAGAGGTTAAAACGTCTGCCTGCAATGTGGGAGACCCGGGTTCGATCCCTGAGTTGGGAAGATCCCCTGGAGAAGGAAATGGCAACCCACTCCAGTACTCTTGCCTGGAGAATCCCATGGAGGGAGGAGCCTGGTAGGCTACAGTCCATGAGGTCGTAAAGAGTGGGACACGACTGAGCTACTTCACTTTCACTTTCACTTTCATATGGCTTCCTCTAGTTACAAGGGAGACTAGATAATGGAGCCTCCTAGTGATCCTGCTGCTACTACTGCTAAGTCGCTTCAGTCGTGTCTGACTCTGTGCAACCCCATAGACGGAAGCCCACCGAGCTCCCCTGTCCCTGGGATTCTCCAGGCAAGAGTACTGGAGTGGGTTGCCATTTCCTTCTCCAATGCATGAAAGTGAAAAGTGAAAGTGAAGTCTCTCAGTCATGTCCAACTCTTAGCGACCTCATGGACTGCAGCCTGTCAGGTTCCTCCCTCCATGGGATTTTCCAGGCAAGAGTACTGGAGTGGGGTGCCCTTGCCTTCTCCAAGTGATCCTGAGCTCTAGCCAAATATGAATACTCCTTATTTCCTGCAGTTTGTTCATATTTTCCTCTATCCCTATAGTCTTACTATTTTTACAGTTTGGAATTTTTTTTCTCAAGTATTTAAATCCTACCTTTTCTTTAAAGTTCAGTTTAAATGCTCCTTCCTCCCAAAGTCTCCTCAATTAGGATAAATCTTTCCTCACAAACTCCCATCTTTTATGCAGAGGATGCCTAGGGGAGGTGTGACATATAGTTAGTTCTCATTCAATATTTATTGAACAATTCTTTTTTTTCCTATTATTTTGATTGGAAGATAATTACTTTACAATATTGTGATGGATTTTGCCGTACATCAACATGAATCAGCCACAGGTATACATGTGTCCCCCTATCCAGAATCCCCTTTGCACCTCTCTTCCCACCCCATCCCTCTGGGTTGTCCCAGAACACCAGCTTTGGGTGCCCTGCTTCATGCCTTGAACTTGCACTGGTCATCTGTTTTACATATGGTAATGTATTTGCATGTTTCAGTGGTATTCTCTGAAATCATCCCACCCTTGCCTTCTCCCACTGAGTCCAAAATTCTGTTCTTTACATCTGTGTCTTCTTTGCTGCCATTCAGGTAGGATCATTGGTACCATCTTTCTAAATTCTATATACATGTGTTAATATACGTATTTGCGTGTTAGTATAATTTGTCTTTCTCTTTCTGACTTGCTTCACTCTGTATAATAGGCTCTAGTTCATCCAGGTTCCTCATTAGAACTGACTCAAATACGTTCCTTTTTATAGCTGAGTAATATTCCATTGTGTATATGTACCACAACTTCCTTATCCATTCATCTACCAATGGACATCTAGGTTGCTTCCATATCCTAGCTATTGTAAATAGTGCTGCAGTGAACATTGGGGTACTGAGATGTGTCTGAAATGTGTCTCTTTCAGTTCTTGTTTCCTCTGGGTGTATGCCTAGCAGTGGAATTGCTGGGTTGTATGGCAGTTCTGTTTGCAATTTTTTAAGAAATCTCCACACTGTTCTCCATAGTGGCTGTACTAGTTTACATTCCCACCAACAGTGAAAGAGGGTTCACTTTTCTCTACAACCTCTCCAGCATTTATTGTTTGTGAACTTTTTGATGATTCAATTCTGACCGGCATGAGATGATACCTCATTGTGGTTTTAATTTGCATTTTTCTAATAATGAGTGAAGTTGAGCATCTTTTCTTAGGTTTATTAATCATCTGTATGTCTTCTTTAGAGAAATGTTTATTTAGGTTTTTTGCCCGTTTTTTTGATTGGGTTGTTCATTTTTCTGGTATTGAGCTGTATGAATTGCTTGTATATTTTGGAGATTAATTCTTTGTCAGTTGTTTTGTTTGCTATTATTTCTCCCATTCTGAGGGCTGTCTTTTCACCTTGCTTATAGTTTCATTTGTTGTGCAAAAGCTTTTAAGTTTAATTAGGTCCCATTTGTTTATTTTTGTTTTTATTTCCATTACTCTGGGAGGTGGGTTATAGTGGTTCTTGCTGAGATTTATGTCAGAGAGTGTTGTGCCTATGTTTTCCTCTAAGAGTTCTATAGTCTCTGGTCTTACATTTAGGTCTTTAACCCATTTTGAATGTATTTTTGTGTACGGTGTTAGAAAGTGTTCTAGTCTCATTCTTTTGTAGGTATGTCAGTTCAGTCACTCAGTTGTGTCCGACTCCCTGTGACCCCATGAATTGCAGTACGCCAGGCCTCCCTGTCCCTCACCAACTCCCAGAGTTCACTCAAACTCAGGTCCATCGAGTCGATGATGCCATCTAGCCATCTCATCCTCTGTCCTCCCCTTTTCCTCCTGCCCCCAATCCCTCCCAGCATCAGAGTCTTTTCCAATGAGTCAACTCTTCGCATGAGGTGGCCAAAGTACTGGAGTTTCAGCTTTAGCATCATTCCTTCCAAAGAACACCCAGGGCTGATCTCCTTCAGAATGGACTGGTTGGATCTCCTTGCAGTCCAAGGGACTCTCAAGAGTCTTCTCCAACACCACAGTTCAAAAGCATCAATTCTTTGGTGCTCAGCCTTCTTCACAGTCCAACTCTCACATCCATACATGACCACTGGAAAAACCCATAGCCTTGACTAGACGGACCTTTGTTGGCAAAGTAATGTTTCTGCTTTTGAATATGCTATCTAGGTTGGTCATAACTTTCCCTCCAAGGAGTAAGCGTCTTTTAATTTCATGACTGCAGTCACCATCTGCACTGATTTTGGAGCCCCCAAAAATAAAGTCTGACACTGTTTCCCCATCTATTTGCCATGAAGTGATGGGACCAGATGCCATGATCTTTGTTTTCTGAATGCTGAGCTTTAAGCCAACTTTTTCACTCTCCTCTTTCACTTTTATCAAGAGGCTTTTTAGTTCCTCTTCACTTTCTGCCATAAGGGTGGTGTCATCTGCATATCTGAGGTTATTGATATTTCTCCCGGCAATCTTGATTCCAGCTTGTGCTTCTTCCAGCCCAGCGCTTCTCATGATGTACTCTGCATATAAGTTAAATAAGCAGGATGTGACAATATATAGCCTTGACGTATCCTTTTCCTATTTGGAACCAGTCTGTTGTTCCATGTCCAGTTCTAACTGTTGCTTCTTGACCTGCATATAGATTTCTCAAGAGGCAGGTGAGGTGGTCTGGTATTCCCATCTCTTTCAGAATTTTCCACAGTTTATTGTGATCCACACAGTCAAAGGCTTTGGCATAGTCAATAAAGCAGAAATAGATGTTTTTCTGGAACTCCCTTGCTTTTTCCATGATCCAGCGGATGTTGGCAATTTGATCTCTGGTTCCTCTGCCTTTTCTAAAACCAGCTTGAACATCTGGAAGTTCACGATTCACATATTGCTGAAGCCTGGCTTGAAGAATTTTGAGCATCACTTTACTAGTGTGTGAGATGAGTGCAATTGTGCGGTAGTTTGAGCATTCTTTGTCATTGCCTTTCTTTGGGATTGGAATGAAAACTGACCTTTTCCAGTCCTGTGGCCACTGCTGAGTTTTCCAAATTTGCTGGCATATTGAGTGCAGCACTTTCACAGCATCATCTTTCAGGATTTGGAATAGCTCAACTGGAATTCCATCACCTCCACTAGCTTTGTTTGTAGTGATGCTTTCTAAGGCCCACTTTACTTCACATTCCAGGATGTCTGGCTCTCGGTCGGTAATAGTAGAGTAGTTCCTATAAAAATGTAAGTCATCTTCAGACCATGCCACTGCTCTTGGTTAATAGAGTAAACATCTACAAGGCATTATACTATCTGACCTCTGACATTGCCTCTCTGACCTTATCTTCTTCCACACTTCCCTTTTTCTTGCTTTCTGCTACATTGGCCTTCTTTCTGTTTTCCTCTAACTGACCAGGTTTTCTCCCACTATGGCCTCTTCCCTCAAAGGGCAGCACATCCTTTTGGTGTTTACTCCAGAGTCTCTTTTTCAGGAGGCCTTCCTGGTAGCCCATTCTCATCTTGTCCTTACTATCTTGCTATCATGTATGATATATCTTTCATCTTGTTCTTGTTTTCTTTGTCTGTATACTCCTTGTTTTTGTCTGTCTATACATGGAGTACATTAAGCTCATGATGGAAGGGGTTTTTGCTTTTTATGTTCACTACTAAAAGACTATATCCAGTGCTTAGGGCATTTGTAATAACTGGTCAGGATATTTTTTTCATGTATTTTTCATCATTTACATTTCTGCCTTTTGGAATTACCTACTAATTATCCTTTACATGTCTTTTTTTTTTCAAAATTATTATATAAGGGTTCTCTCTATATTAGGATATTAATCTTTTGTCATAATCCTTTACTTTATTGCATATTTTGTTAGCCTGTTTAATACTTTGAGGGGCTCTGAAATTTTGGAGATACACATGAACCTATGTATGTATATGTGTATGTGTGTGTATGTGTATAATATATATATATATATATATTTTTTTTTTTCCCTTTATGGCTTCCTTTTGGAGTCTCTCACATTTCTGCACATCTTGGGAGCAACATACTGACTATGATCCAGAAACAGACTTATCTTTTCAAGGATGTTTGTATAGCGAACATCCTTGGAAGATAGTAGTGTTTCCTTCTACCAAAAGGCATGCTTACTGCCTGTTATAAAAGATTTGGGTTCCCTAAATTTGGAGTTGCTTCTCTGTGTGTCTCCCTATGCGTACAGGTGTCATCGGCCCTCTTGGTATTGCTTTGGAGGAAGTGAGGCTTAGGAAACTAACACAAACACTGATATAAGACTCACCCAGGAGTCTTGTGTCTTCTGCTAGTATCCATGAGACTATGCTAGGCTAACTGGTAGTCTTGGAGGGTAAAAATTTCAGACTCTTACAGTTCTTGATATCGTCTTTTGATTTTATGCTTAGTTAGGTTTTTACTATTCTAAAATTAAATCAGATTTTACCTGAATCTTCTGTGAAAAAAAGTGTAAGCTTAATTTTTTTTAATATTTAACACATTAAAATAAATGTATAATTGACCAATGTAAAAATCATGTTTGCTGAAGGTGTATTGTTAACCTGTTTTTTCCTAATGAATGATTTTCTCATTACCATTATGGTGATCCATATTTTCCCCGTTTATTTAAAAATCCAATCTTTGTCATATAATAAATATAATCTTAATGTATTTTTTTTTCTATTCCATAGACCCCTGTATTATATAGAGAGGGGTCAGACACAACTTGGCGACTGAACAACAGCATACATTTTAATATGTAATAAGTACTGAGATTCTCTACTTAGTATCCTTTAAAATTTTTATTAGTCTCTTCTATTTTTCCACATGAATTTTAAGTTAATTTTCTCATATTCCTCTTCCCCTCAACTGTTTTGGTTGTAATTATAGTAAAGTTGTATTGATTTGTAAAAAAACTGATATGTCAATAATATTGAGTCTCCCAGGAATGTGGGCTTTCTATTGTTCAAGTCTTTTATGTCAATAAATTTTTAAAGTTTAAAAATATGTTTTTAATAAATAACTTTTTGAAATTCTTAATTTTAATGGTAATTATATGCGGTCAGAAATAAGTTAATTTTATTAGCTTCGTTGATAAATGAATTAATTTTTAATGCATCAAAGTATAAATGAATTCTAATGATTTATAAAATCTATTTATATATTCCTTAATAGACTACACTTGCTACTTTGAAGGATGAGATTGCCTCTGTTGAAAATGAACTCTTAGAATTGCAAGAAGTAGAAAAACAACAGAAAACCCTTATTGAAGTTTATAAAACTCAGGTAACCATTGCATTTATTTTAATGTTTGTTAAACTTGGTAGATAATTTAAACACTGTATTTGTTTATGGTTTAAAAAAGCAGAACTGAGGAAAGGTGGAGTTATTGTGATAAAATATGATTTATCTCAAAATATTTCTTAAGGTCCCAAATTCATAAAATGATTCCTCTTATTCCTAATTTGAATGCGCTGTTTATATTGGATATTCCTAAAAGTGATCTAAAATTAACTGCATAGGTGTAATGGAACTTATAGTAATCTTGTTAGTTAATTTTAGTTATATTTGTCATCTTGTATTGTTAATGGTATTGATTTAGAATAATGACTCCATTCAAGGGTCATTAAAGCACAATATTTCCTCTTTGCATCTTAATAAAGTATAATTCAGATTTATTCTCATGAAATACCTGGAAAAGAACATATGTATTGAATAGAGCATGTGTTAATTGGTAATTTATAGAAAAGCTTACGATTTAGAAATACAGTATTTAAGAAAAACTTCATTTGAAAGATGAGACATATGCAGGTCCTTGAATGATGGGTAACAAATTGGTCAACAAGGACCTTATTTTCATGAAAGAGAGTGTTTGAATCGAAGGATAATGAACTAAAGGTTAAAGCTGAAGGAGGGAAATAATGTAGGTAAGTAGGAAGAACTCCATTCCCATGGTTTAGATGGGAAACTGGAGTTGAGACTAAAATTCAGTTAGAATATTCCAGTTACCCCTGCTAGAGCTAAGAGTGGACGCTGTGATGGACTGTGTGATGCCTCACTGAAAATATCATCTGGGTCTTCCAGCTGGTTGTTCTGATTTAACCCTCCATGAAGAATACTGTGAATGAGTATATTCTTGGCTCTGGGTCTTGTATAAAGTGCTTAGGTTTTTTGTTTTTTATTTAACAGATTTTGATGTGTAGAGTGAAATAGTTGCTTTGGGAGCTAGTTTGGACCAGAGACCAATTCTTTAAAGTGACATTGACCTGCTAATGAAGGTCTCTCTCTAATGTTCAGAGCTCAGGTGAAGATTCTAGAAGTATTATGGGAAAAGACAGGTAAATCACACAAGGATTGTGGATTAGAGTAGAGCACTGAGTGATTCTTGTATTTAAAGAAGGAATAACATTAGATAAACATACTGATGGTACTAATAGGGTAATGATAATGGGTTTAAAATAGAAATTTTAAAATTTAAATTCACAGTTTTAGCTTTTTATTTCATATAATGGTCTTAATAAGAAAATAATTAATATTACTGTAATGTATTTTATTTTCAGATACAAAAGGTGCAAGAAGCAGCTGAAATGGTAAAAAGCAGATGCAAAAATTTGCTACAAGAAAATAGCCTAATAACAAAAAACAAAAATAAAAAATTAAAAAAGGTTAGTTTGACATTTTAAATAATAAAATGATTTATGTTTTGTACTGTATGAATTTTATATGAATTCTTTTATATAAATTTTATATAAATTCTTTCATTTTCTTTAGTTTAGACTTAGGAATTATCTGTTCTCGATTTCTGTGGCAATTTGTTTTCTAAGTAAGTAATGTGTCTTCCAGACCTGAAATGTGTTAATATATTTTAAAATTTTTTCCTAAATATTTAAAAAATAACATAAATGTTTAATTTTTCTGATACAAGAGGAGACTTAAGTAGCATCAAAAAATGGTTATCACTGAGCTTCATGCAAAGTTGACTATCTTTCATTTTTAATCTCACCTTTTTTATTCTGATACTAAATCTTTTGTGTAAAAAAACAAAGAAAATATTCTCTTCTGAATGCTTTTTTGGAAGAAAAGTAACATTAAAAGCAAAAAGAACCCTTTTCTTTTTTTTTTTCCCCAAAAACAAAATCATTTCCTTTTTTTTTCACCCTATTGCAAAAGAATGAGGGGAAGGTCAGTGTTGGCAAGTTATGATGTTTTTGTGAATATTTTTAAGTTTTTAAATGAAACCGCATCCTTTTTTGGGTCTTCTCACATTGCTTTTGGTAAGGAAGCAGTGAAACTTTTAGGACGCTGACATCCCTGACTCCCAGCTAGGGAGGTCATGGGATGTTACTGGTTAGTTGAGTGTAATAAGGTGACTGTCTCTGGGTTGTCCCCACATCTTGGAATTGAGAAGTCTGAGTAAGACACCAGTGTGAAGAAGAGGTCAGTCAGAGCAGGCTTCTCTGCTGGTTAAAAGAGAGAAAGGTAGCCCATCAGATGTGCAACTTACTACTTTTCACCTATTTTTAGTAGACCACAGAAGAAATCATTTCATACCTCTTGGTTACTTTTTCTCATGAGACATACCAATGCAAATGCCTCCTCTTTTATAGGCAACTTTTATAAATAAAAGTCCATTTTAGAAAACCTGTTCAAAAGGCTGAAGAGGCTGGAGCCTGTGCAGGGTTTTCAGATACTGTGAGGTCACAGTGTTTTCTTACTGGTATTAAACCAGATAAGCTATTTTTTAAAGTGAAATGCTTCCTTTTTCTTGTCCATGCTTCCTTTTTCTTGTCCACTGTTTTAAGTCTCTTGTCTTTGTCATGGGCTCTTAGATGTTTGGGGACCCAGAGGCAGGCATTTTTCTAATTTTATCATTTGTCGTCCAGAAGGCCTGATGTTGCATAGTAGCTCTCGGTATTCCCTGTCTTGGGGAAAAGTCTAGCTTTTGTTTTTCTTCCCTATGAACATCCCAGGTGCCCTGTGTCTTGTTATTTCCTCTTAATTATCAGTTCAAGCAATTTTTATGGTTGCTTCTTGTCACATCTCTACAAAAGTGCCACCGTGAGGAATTGTAGCAGCCCAGAGATAATATAGGTACAGTTAGATTTATTCTTAGTAACATAGTAACATTAATGATCAAATTATAGTCTCCTGAATACTACTGATATTAGGTATTTTGAATTTACATACAGCAAACCTCACTAATTCTGACTAAGCTGAGTGCAGCAAGGCTGCTTTATTCAAAATATCTGAGTTACCAAATTTTGGACAAAATTCTATAGGTACTTCAGACTGATGGCTGGACAGCAGAAGACTACTGTACCAGCTTTCTTAGTAATGTCTGTGCTTGCATATAAATGACAGGACAGAGTCAAAAGTTTACTTTCCTAAGTAATTTAAACATTCGCCCTGCAAGCTAATATCACCATATTCATTTACTCAACAAACTTTTTGTACACTAATTAAAGTCCAACCTACTTTTGTGTTCTATATTCTCATTTAATGGGTGGGCTTCCCTGGTGGCTCAGATGGTAAAGAATTAACCTGTCATGCAGGAGTCTCAGGTTCAATCCCTGGGTCGAGTAGATCCCCTGGGGAAGGGATTGGCAGAATGTGCCTGGAGAATTCCATGGACAGAGGAGCCTGGCGGCAGTCTGTGGGGTCATAAAAAGTCAGATATGACTGAGAAAGTTTCACTTTTCATTCTTATTTAGCACAGTCAAACTTAAAGTTTATTCTTATTTATTTGGTTAAATCTCTTTTTATAAACTCTTATACCTAAAATATTTATTATATTACAGGCATATCTAGTATTTAAGATAGTAAAAACATGGATGCTGAATGTGTGATCTTGCACTTATTTCCCTAATGCTACAACTCAGATGAGAGGCCAGATGGAGTCTCATCTGAAGGAGTTAGAACGTGTCCGCGATTCCTTGACGGCGGTGGAACAGAGGCTTCAGGAGTGTCAGGAGAGTCTGCAGCACCACAAGGGGAAGTGTGCAGACCAGGCACACACCGTTAGGGAGCTTCAGGGCCAGGTGTCCAGCCATCATTTTGATTTTCGTTAGATGTGTTAAATGCTTTGGAATAATTTCGCCAGTTGAGGGCACTCCTGTCAGGGGTTGATTATTTTACTCTTATCTAAATAAGTTGATAAAATGTCAGTTTCTTGTGAATACTGTGATTATTTTGTAAACTCTTCTTGTTAGTATTTTATAATGAAAAATGGTAGTTAAAATTGCTAATTTTTAGTTTATTCATACAAATCTATATTTAAACATTTGAGGATAGTAATAGCATGAGAGAAGGAGCAAAGCTATGCTTACATGTATATTTTTGATGTCAGGATAAAATAAATTATTGAAATTTACCATATAAAAATTAGAATTTATTTCTGTTAGAATTATGTGCAAGTTTATTTGGATTATTCTCAATTTTTTAAACATATACTTTTTCACTGCTTTAGAAGAGAGAGATCATGGGTTTCATATAGCCGTCTCTTAATTAAATGCCTAACACATAGTAAACACTTAATAAATATTTTTTAATCTTTTTTTTCAAAGAAGCATATCCAAAGGTGGTGGCACATCTTTTTATTTGCAAAATAATTTTAGGAAGAATTCACTATCTTCCAAATTAATCTGGATTTAATATTGAAAATCATCCTCTTTTTAAAAGAACTCAAACAAAACTTTGCTGAGTTTATCTCCTGAGAAGAGATCTTTCTAGGAAAGTGTCAAATCACACTAACTGAAATATGAGAAAAAATTTTTTTTCAAAACTGCATTATTTAAATGTAGCTTTTAAAAAAATTTTTTTTTGAAGGTCAAAGGTCTAAAGGGTTTTATTTTTATTTTTAAATTTTTATTGAAATACAGTTGATTCACAATGTGTTAGTTTCTCATATATGTGTATATATATCTATATAGATAGATATAGATATAGACAGAGAGAGAGAGAGTTCCACACATTATATAGCAGATCCTTGTTATCTAGTTTATATATAGTAGTGTGTAT
>NW_011495027.1:4016190-4026964 GCF_000754665.1 Bison bison bison | reverse complement strand
ACGACTTGGTTATTATAACTAGTGCTGCTGTGAATGTAGGGGTGCATGTATATTTTCAAATGATAATGTTCTCTGGATATAGGCCCAGGAGTGGATGGCTGGGTCATATGATAGTCCTGTTTTTAGCTTTTATTTATTTATTTATTTTTATTTTTTTTTAAATTTTATTTTATTTTTAAATTTTACAATATTGTATTAGTTTTGCCAAATATCGAAATGAATCTGCCACAGGTATACCTGTGTTCCCCATCCTGAACCCTCCTCCCTCCTCCCTCCCCATACCCTCCCTCTGGGTCAAGCAGTGGGAAAAATATTGTTTTGGTGTAGGCAAGTGTATCTTTGGTTGATTTGCTTATCTGTTTTGTTTTGCTTCTCACAAATATGTTTTTTATTCAATAGTTACAACTTCACAGATATTCAATTATTAATTACTGTCTGTAGGTGATTATCAGAAAACTGTAAGAGTAATCCTAAGTATCCAACAATAGGAGGTTACTGTTTAAAATCTTCACATTTACTTAACAAAATACATGTTCTTTTTCAATAAAACATTACTCAGAATGTTTTAATTGCCATCTTTCAGTAAAAATTTTAGTAAATAATTTTCCATGAGGCAGCAATAGTTTTTTAAAAAAATCCAGGAATTTAAGAATTTGTTTTTTAACAATGTAATATTTCTTGGTGTCTCTCTGTGTAGGGGTAATAATATTTATACCATCTTCTTTTTTATAATTGTTCTAGCAGTAAACTATGTAGATTTCTCTGGAAGTCACTTATGAAGAAAATAACCAAGAAAACTTTTTTCTCTTTTAGGTTGACGAAAATCATAATCTTCTGACAAAGCTTTCTCTGGAAGAGGAAAATTATCTTATTCAGTTAAAGTGTGAAAACCTTAAACAGTAAGTATTAAATTGACTTAAAGTTGGTATTACATTTTTTTCTACACACTATAATTTTAAAATATATGTCTTCTGTAAAAAGAAAATTAGAACAGATGGATGCAGAAAATAAAGAGCTTGAAAAGAAGCTGGCAAACCAAGAAGAATGTCTTAAGCACAGCAATCTTAAATTTAAAGAGAAATCTGCAGAATATACAGCACTGGCCAGACAGCTGGAAGCTGCTTTAGAAGAAGGAAGACAAAAGGTACAGATGGCCTTTATTTAGAAACATTTTAATTAGATTACCAAAGAGTCATCTTTTTAAACAGACGATATCTCATCTTGCCAAACCTACAGTTATTGTTTTTATCCTGATGACAGGGTGAAGGGAGCAATTACATTTTTGTTTTTTATCTACTTTTCCCTTTTGGAGCTAAACAGATATGTTACTGGTCCGGAGTTACTTCACTAAATAAATGGTGATGTGGCAGGGTAAAGGGCAGGAATGGAAAACACTTTATAGGAATCGCCCTTCTTTTTTTTAAATGAAACCAAAGCAAATATGCAAGTTACTGAACCTTTTGGTTTTGATTGAGATTCAGTGAGCTATAAAGCTCAACTCCCTTTTGGCAAATGTTGTAAAAATAAATATGGACAAGAATTAATTTCCAGTTAAATCCATATGATAAGCATTTAATAAATATCTCACTGTCTGTTGAGAAGCATTCTGTTAGTGCTTCTGATACACAGATGAGTAAGAACTGGCCTCAGCTCTCAGGACACTCACAGTTCAGTAGGGAAACAACGTGTGAACAGACAGTATCATCCAGCAAGTAGTTGCTACAATGTAGGGAAGACAGAAGGGGCACTGCCAGGTGGATTAGTTCAATCTGGAGATGTGGAGAAATGATTCAGGAAGATCTCAAAGAAGAGGTAAATTTATCAAATAATTTGAAAATGTAATCTTGAAAGACACGACGTGGGCTTTGGAATTCACAAGAGGTGGATTTTAATTCTGGCCCTGACACATTATATCCCAACCCAGGGCAAGCTACTTTCCAAACTTTAGTTTCTTAATTGGTAAAATGGGGAAGATGTTTCCTCATAGGATTGAATGACACTGGAAAGAGATTGTCTATACCCTGATGACTCTCAGAAGTATATCTCTGCCACAGACTTCTTTATTTCCTGACATCTAAATTCGTATGCTCTGCTATTTATCTCTTCTTAACATTTTTAGGCAACTCAGGCTTTACATGTCCAACACCAGACTTTGAATGTCTCTCTGAACTCTTCCACCTGTGGTCTTTCGCAATCCTGTTAAAGGCAATTCCACAAGAGTGAGAGAACTTCTGATACCCTTGAACTCTTAAGTGTCACATAGATATATTTTGATATTTTTTAACCTCTGGGAAAGCTATTTAAGTTGACTTTGAAAGACATATCGTTGAATGAAAGCTGAGTAGTAAAATGTACTGCCAATGATAGAAATGTAATCCAGGTTTCTCAGTCCCAGCCTGTGGGAGGAGAAGTGACTTTAGCCTGGGTTCAGACTACATGAACCTTGGAAATGCTGGATGCTGTCAGATTTCTTCTCAGAAGTATTTAGAGTCCTCAGAGATGTGTGCCCTCTCCTTTCCTTCCTGCTGCGGTGAAATGTGGAGCTACTGCCTCGTGAAGAGTGCCGTCACTGCCCTGTCACTGTTGTCCACACTGCAGGGCATTGTAAAGGACATGGGTACTTGTCCTGGGGGCTCTTTCTCCCAAAGCTTCAAATGCTGTTAGAATTCTTCTCTCACAATCACCCTTGGAATTTGTGCACAAGAAATCTTTGTAAATAACTTTATAATAACTTAGAACTTAGTCCGTGGGAGTTAGGTTAGAGGACAGTCCTCATACTAGCTCCTTGCTCCTGAACTAGTCTCTGCCTCCACTTTCATTCTTGTGGTTCCAACTCACCTTTCCTGCAAATAGGTTCCCATGTATCTGAATCCTTGGATAACATCGCTAAGCTAGACTTTCTGCTGAAATAAACCATCAGAGAAATACGAAAACTCAAATTCAGACCATTTTGGAAGTGAATGAATGAAAAACCAATCTAGTGTGTGTGTGTGTGTGTGTGTGTGTGTGGTGTGAATATCATCTACCCTGCCCCCAATTCTCTCCATCCAAGTCTATAATCAGCATCGATTGTGAACTTTCTATGTCCCACCACCACTTTGGATGCCATGATAAATACTGTAAAAACATGGCAGTTAATCTCAGCAGATTGTGGAAATATAGTATTGGGGAAAACCTGCCTACGTCACATCTGTGGTAATATATACACGTCTTCCACTTCAAGCTACTTTTTCAGATACTTCCATACCAAACAGGAGAATGCATGCTTATGCTATATGTGTTTCTCAAGATAGAACACCCTTAAACACTTTGTAGTTAAGTTGTCTAATATCCAAATAATATCTATTTGGAAAGAAGAGATACAGTATAATTATGTCAAGGCTTTAAATTATATCTTAAAGAAAGCACATTTAGCTCTTTTATTCTTTCAATTAAAATTACAGGTTTCTGAAGAAATAGAGAAAATGTCATCTAGAGAAAGGGCTTTACAAGTCAAAATAGTAGATCTGGAAAATGAGCTTAGAAAGAAAAATGAAGAACAAAATCAACTTGTTTGCAAAATGAACAGCGTAAGTATTAGTATGGCTTAATGTATTTTCATTAAAAATAAGTGAGCATTTAACATTCTTAGCATGGAGTTTTAGTTAAACAGTTAACATACAAAGTGAAGGGAATCAAGGCTATTACTTTACTAATAGTACTAAAAGTAACAAATAATATAAATCATAAAAATAAAAATGTCAGCATTTAGCCAAGGAATTATTATCCTGTATCCCTGGTAGCTTCTATTACATCTCCCCCAAAGTCTCATCAGGCCCTTTCTCTGCATATTATTTTTACATGACAGATGCTTAATGAAAGTTACAGATATCATTTACTTGTTTTCTTTCTATTATGAATTTTTCATTTTTAAGATAAACACTATGATTAGATTTTGATAGTATTAAATAATGAATATTATATTTTAGGAAGTTATAAGTTGATGATTTAGATGTTTTAGTTATATCTGCTTATGAGGTGGATGCTTGGGTCTACTCAGTCATAAAATGAAAATACCAAATTGGCTATGTTTAGTTAGTCTTCTAATGTTTTCTCCTAACTATTCATGAAATGGTTGGTGTAATATACTATGAAAACTAGCACGAGTTGTGATTGACTTAGTTGAAAATTATCTACTAAACAGTGACATAGGAAATAATAATACTTTTATTTTTTCCAGGAGCCAGACTCCATGATAACTATTTTTTCATTCCCAAGAATGTAGACCATTGAAAACCTGAAAGGTTCAAAAGTTAGATATTTTAGCCATCATTTATTAGTTTAATTTTATTACCATCAAAAGTTTCATGGCAATTTAATCAGAACAAAACATTTCTCATCTTTAGTTTAGCACAGGCCTTCGCTTTATTTCAGAATATTTTTTAGTCACTGTCAGAGTTTCTGTTATATTGTAAAATGTGCGATATTCTGTGTGTAATTGAAACTTCTAAAAAATGAGTATATAAAATCTATTCTAGATTTTAAAGAAAAGTGAGCTCTAAAGTTTTTTCTTTTAAAAAATTAAAAACCATGTATTCAATTATTGTGTATATAAATTTTTATATTATGACTATCCTTTGATATTAATGTCATTATTAACTATTTTTATTTCTTTTTTTTATTTAGAAAGCACAACATCAGGAAGTATGTTTGAAAGAAATACAACATAGTCTTGAAAAGTCAGAGAATCAAAATGAGAGTATTAAGAATTATTTACAGTTTCTTAAAACCTCTTATGTAACAATGTTTGGATAAATTTTTGGCTTTACTTTCTATAAACAATAGATTTTTACTATGAGTAAAAAGTAATTAGGTAAAAAATAAATATGTTATCTGTTGCTATACTTTATGATTTATGAGTGGTGCTATTAAGCTTTTATGTAAAGATTTTTGAAACATAATTTATTATCCAATTGAAATTTTAAAACAAGATACATGTTAGTATTCCTTTTTTGCTGGATAGTCTTCACTTAACTCTGGATTAATATCTATTTAATTTATTTTGGTTTCTAGAATATTTTATACACAGAAAAGAAGCCAGAATCATTCTTTGTGACTATAGCCACCATTCAAATGAATTTGTAATAAACCTCGGCCAATTATAAGCCAAATACATGATTTTAAATAATGTATGTAATTGTTTTACATTATATAGTGCTATATGTGTATATATTAATATAATAAAAGAAAATACTCTGAATATTATTTTTAATAATGATATAATTGCATACTTTCTAAAGTTGCCAAATGTCTCAGTGTACTTAATATTGTTTCAAATATATGCTAAAATGCCATTATAATTTCTGTCAGGTTTTAAATATAGAATTTTAAGTCATGGCTTTATTAAATGCCAGCTGACAGTGACAGATGAAAACACGGTGGCATGCATTCTTTATAAAGAATAGGTCTTTAGTCTCTCCTGTGAATTTATAGTCTCTTTTTGTTCATCTTATGTTAGTGATTGATATTATTAGTGTAGACATTCTGAAACCCCTGAGTTGACTGAGAGATTAAAGAGGAGTGATTTTTCCTACCCCTTCCCATGGCCAACTCACATGGGATGATCAAAATAAACACTTTTAATACCAAGAAGCTTTAGTGTGAGATCTTTGTTATTGGAATGGAGTAGAAGAGACACCAAGAAGATGTTCTCTCTAATCTCCTACCCTATGTGTCAAGTCAGGATACTCTACAAGGGGACAGATATAATTGACAAAGAATCAAGTAATAGTGACTCCTCTCAGAGAATGACTTGAGAGGTGTTTATTTAAAGGACACTCAGGTCTCAAATGATCATTCAAAGCAGCAAGTTGTGTACTACACAGTCCAGCCTATGAACTGAGCTCAGTCTCTCCAAGATGTTTTATCTATTTCTCTAACCAGAAATGAGGGCCTGCTTTTCTCTGATCCCCTCACTCCTAAGACTGCTGTTATCATCTGCAGGGGCTTACTTCCCAGTGATCCAATTGCTTCATAGTATTTTTCAAAAATACAATAATTTCAGAAACTGGCCACATTTTTTGCCTAACAATTGCTAACAATATTAGTGTTGCCTTTTAATTTTAAATCATAGTACTTGTGTTACATGCTTGACCCTTGTGATTCTTTCTTCATCTCCTTAAGCAAAGGCAGCCTTAAGAAATACTCTCATGAAAGAAAAAAAAATACTCTCAAGAAAGAAAACGAAGGTTTTTGAGTATTTTTCACTAGACTTTGAACTCTTAAAGAACAGAACTGTATCTTATTGACGTTGTCTTATTTCTCTTTCAGCTACAACACAAGACCTGGTATATAGACACTTAGTTGATGTTTGTGGATAGGTAGATGGATATTAAAAGAGGGAGATATTCATATTCCTGTTTTAAATATGAAAAGTATAAGAGGAATTACTCCTGTGGCTGTGGTATAAAACTCTTTGAGTTTTAAAGTTGGTATTTGAACTCGAGTCTTCTGACTCCAGAATCTCTGTACAATACTTTTTTCCTGTTGTAAGCAGTGACAGCAGCATTAGCCCAGTGGCATCATTGCTATCGGAGAAGGTAATGGCACCCCACTCCAGTACTCTTGCCTGGAAAATCCCATGGACGGAGGAGCCTGGTAGGCTGCAGTCCATGGGGTTGCTAATTTATTGAGCACTAATCTATGCCAAAGTTCTGACTCTGATACTTGTATTAATTCATTTTCCCTTTATCTAATGAGATAGGTGCTATTAATTACATTTACTTTTCAGGAAACCAAAACACAGAAAAGCAACTTACTCAAGGTCACACAGCTAGTAAGTAGCAGGTATCCAGAATCTCTTCTCTTGGCTATGACCATACTATCTTCATGTATATTTCATAAGTAAAGGTAATGGTTTCTTGTAACAATCATGCATTACTTCATCTATGAATACTTTCTCTTTTAAACATTTTTAATTTTATCAAAGAAATTTGTGCATATGGTATTTAAAAGTTGGTCCCCGCCATATTTTGGCTAGACTATGGAAGGAAAAGACCCTAAGTTTGGTACTTGGATGTACTGGCACAGAATAACAAAGGAAATTTACCAGAACTAGAACTTCAGCAATCTCCCTGCTTAACGTTTCCATGTGAAACATTAAGCACAGACATTGGATTTTTCTGGCATGTGAACCAAACTCAGTGTCAGGGAGGCTCACAGTCAGTCCCTGGGAATCCCCAAGTGGTGTCTGCTTCCAGCTTCTCATCATCCCAGATGGGGAAAGAAAGCCCTTGTTCCCACAGTACTAATAGGCTGGCAGGATTTTGTTTATCCTTGATATTCAGGATCTCATGACTCTTTAAGTTCTAAATGTTTCCTTCCATTATTTGTGTGATTATTACCTCTCTACATATTCCTCCCCTCTTCCTTATTTTGTCTGCTGGATCTGACCTCCACACCACTTGCCTTTTCCCTCAGGGTATCTGTTACAGGACTGTTGTGAGGCATTTCTTCCATCTGATGTTTCTAACCGCTTATATGGTTCTCAGGGGCAGTCATTCTCTTTTGCTGTTGGATACTGAATTTCTAAATAAGAAGTCTTGAGTTTTAGTTCGTAAAAATTTTGGATGTTTTTTTTTGTATTTTGCACTGTAATTCCATTCTATTTTCATTAAAATTCTCTTGTTTCTTCCATTGGTTCTACTGCAGTAGGCATCTCCTGTTTCTGTTCTGTTGGCCATCTTTCTTTCAGAGCACTGTGAGTGAGTTTTAATTTTCCTTGCCCACTCATGGTTGTGGTGGCCGCCATGCTTGCCAGCAGCCTGCCTTGCATATTTCTGGGGAAGCAGGAAACAGTGGTGGAAGGCACCATGGCTTCAGTGCTCGTGGCCTGCAGTGCGGTGCTGTGAGAAACCATCCTGCTCCCAGACTTTTCCAGTCCCAAGCATCAGTGCTTTCCCAGCTACCAGCATTGGAAGCTTGGTGCTCCACTGAAGAGTCTGCTTCAAGGTTTTCTGGGGTCAGCAAGTTTGTTGCAGAAACAATGAGTGAAGTTCCCTTTGGAGGAGAACCACGGGCAGCATCTCTACCAGGAACAATGTGCAGCACTTTAAAGAAGGAATTCAGCCTGTGTGTGAGATTTGTTCATGATTTTTATTTTTAGGGTAAAATAACTCTCGGAGTTTTGTATTGGGTATGATTAGCTTTTCATAATCAAAACAAGCATTTATGTATACAAATGTCTCTACATTTGTGTATATAAGTTCACATATGTTGGTATGAGCATGGAGGAAGGTGTAGAAAAGCCTACATGCCTTGGTAGGGTTGGAGGAAATAGTAATAACTTTTCACTTATTCTGATAAGATTATATTTCAATTGTTTTTTTCTAATTAGATTTAAAAAAATTCAAACAGTAAAGGACAGGCTTGATATGTATAAAGTGGAAGAAAAGTAGACTTGATAAGAGGTTATGGTCTGACATCGAGTCCTGGAATTTGATTTTCAGAGGTGGACTAATTTTGGACAAGGAGAAAGTAGAGAGAAGCTTGATTGAGGAGGAGCTGGGGGGAGTCGCTGGAGTCCAGAGTGTTGAGCTGAGAGGTCTTGAGTGTTTAGCTATCTGGGATGTGGAGAGCTTTGGAATAGAGCTGAAGAATAAGTAACTAACCCGGTTAAATGGGAGCAGATGTGTAATGACTCTGGTAAGGAGTGAAGTTTCTGGTTGCATTTAGAATATAATTCAAAGTACTCAATGTGACTTTTGAGACCGGCCCCCCTCCTCCACCCCTCAGACCACTCCTAACCCATTTGCCCAGTTGTACTTGGTTTCCTTGAAAGCTGAGTTCTTTCCTTCTCATCCTTAAATGCTCTCTGTCACTCTTGGCCTGACCAAATCCTACTGATTCTCTCATATACTTTCTTATTGTTTTCTTTTAATTGACAATTATTTGCATAATTATGTTTCATTTTTGTCTTACTAGATTTTAAACTTCATGAGGATTTACTGTTCTATAGTCTACAGCTAACAAGGTGCCTGGCACATGGCAGGCACTAAGTACATATTTGTTGGATGGATAGATAGATTATGGGGTAATAATATTGCTCCTAGTTCTGAGCTTCAAAGTAGGGACAGAGGATTTGGCTACTAAAGGGAAATTGTATGGAGTCTAGGAGAATGAGTAGCTTTCACTTCTGAGAGCTGCCAGGGAAGCAGTTTCCTGGGTGAGGGGTCAAGTTATCTTTCAGGCAGAGGTAGAGACAGAAGAGATTTAGGATGTAGAAACCTTGTTTATAATCTGATACGCATGTGTCCCAGAGGCCACAGTGGAAAATGGAGGGAGCAGGTACTGGAAGTCAGGAAGATAGAATGGGTTCTACTTACAGCTGTTTGCTTCAGATAATTTAACAGGAATTTCTTTTTTTCTTGTCTAAGAATTAATAAAAATCCCATACATTGTCTTCTTTTCTTTTGATGCTACTGAACTGGGAAGTTGATTAAATCCCAAGTGTATCTTAGTAGTTTTGATTTATTTAACATTATAACCAGTTGCAGTACTTTCAGATAACACATACACACACATGCACACATTTGCACAAATATTTAAAAATAAATAACATTGTCCTTAAAATTTAAGATTTCTTTAAAATCACAAAGTTTAGTCTTATTTTTAAAAATAACTTTAGTATCTTCTTATATAGGTTTAGTTTGGAGTCGGCACTGGAGGTAAGAGCAACTGTTAGGAATCTTCTATATCTAGTTTGTTATTAGATAAAGTTAACACTGACAGTTGTTTATGGCCAAAGCTAAAAAAATTAAACCTATAATTAACTGTCATACATTACTGACTAGAAACATTTTAATTATATACTATGAATGCTTTTGGCAAGCTTAAAGTTTATTTTTTGCAGCTTTTTTTTGTAAAATAGGTATCTTTCCCTATCATTCAAAACAATTAACTCAATTAAAAAAAAGAATTAACTACAGAGGGCATGTAAAGCCAGGGCAGTAAGACATGGTCCTTAAAATAATGATTTCATTTTAATAATTAAATTTCTTGAGTAATAAAATAACAAAACCTCTTGACTGTTACCTGACTGTAATATTGGCTAAACCTATTCTTATTTTTAAAAGGTTTGTTTTCACCTCTACAGATAAAACACTTAATTACCTTAAAATTTCATAAATTTTCATTTCTATTCTAGAAGTTTAACTTTTACTATTTTTAACTTATTTGAAAAAAAAAAATATTTTTTCACCTTATCAATACTACCCATGAACCTGAACACTATCAGAAGTTAAAGCATTTCAAGAAATAATTTGAATTTCAAATGAGGTGATTTATGCTAAAACTCTAAGCATAACACTTGAGGGTAAAATAGACAAAAGATTTTTATACTTTCTTTTATCTGCCCAACAATTAAAGAGCTGTTACCAATTAATAAAATATAAATGCCTGTCAGATGAAATAGCCACAGGAAAAAAACAAACAACTCAGAAGAATCACTAATGACCGATAAACATGTTTATAGGATGTTCAGATTTTATTAGTAAAGAAATATAAATGAAAATTAATCTTTTATTCCCCTCAGTTCAGTTCAGTTCAGTCGCTCAGTCATGTCCAACTCTTTGCGACCCCATGAATCGCAGCACTCCAGGCCTCCCTCTCCATTACCAACTCCTGGACTTTATTCAAACTCATAGCCATCGAGTCGGTGACGCCATCAAGCCATCTCATCCTCTGTCGTCCCCTTCTCCTCCTGCCCCCAATCCCTCCCAGCATCAGGATCTTTTCC
>NW_011495027.1:4007922-4016090 GCF_000754665.1 Bison bison bison | reverse complement strand
CCATCGAGTCGGTGACGCCATCAAGCCATCTCATCCTCTGTCGTCCCCTTCTCCTCCTGCCCCCAATCCCTCCCAGCATCAGGATCTTTTCCAATGAGTCAACTCTTAGCATGAGGTGGCCAAAGTATTGGAGTTTCAGCTTCAACATCAGTCCTTCCAATGAACACCCAGGACTGATCTTCAGAATGGACTGGTTGGACCTCCTTGCAGTCCAAGCGACTCTCAAGAGTCTTCTCCAACACCACAGTTCAAAAGCATCAATTCTTCGGCACTCAGCTTTCTTCACAGTCCAACTCACATCCATACATGACCACTGGAAAAACCATAGCCTTGACTAGATGGACCTTTGTTGGCAAAGTAATGTCTGCTTTTTAATATGCTATCTAGGTTGGTCATAACTTTCCTTCCAAGGAGTAAGTGTCTTTTATTTCGTGGCTGCAGTCACCATCTGCAGTGATTTTGGAGCCCCCCAAAATAAAATCTGACACTGTTTCTGCTGTTTTCCCGTCTATTTGCCATGAAGTGATGGGACGAGATACTATGATCTTAAGTTTTCTGAATGTTGAGTTAGGCCAACTTTTTCACTCTCATCTTTCATCAAGAAGCTCTTTAGTTCCTCTTCACTTTCTGCCATAAGGATGCTGTCATCTGCATATCTGAGGTTATTGATATTTCTCCTGGCAATCTGGATTCCAGCTTGTGCTTCTTCCAGCCCAGCGTTTCTCATGATGTACTCTGCATAGAAGTTAAATAAGCAGGGTGACAATATACAGCCTTAACATACTCCTTTTCCTATTTTCGGTTGTTCCATGTCCAGTTCTAACTGTTGCTTCCTGACCTGCATATAGGTTTCTCAAGAGGCAGGTCAGATGGTCTGGTGTTCCCATCTCTTTCAGAATTTTCCACTGTTTATTGTGATCCACACAGTCAAAGGCTTTGGCATAGTTAATAAAGCAGAAATAGATGTTTTTCTGGAACTCTCTTGCTTTTTCCATGATCCATTGGATGTTGGCAATTTGCTCTCTGGTTCCTCTGCATTTTCTAAAACCAGCTTGAACATCTGGAAGTTCACAGTTCATGTATTGCTGAAGCCTGGCTTGGAGAATTTTGAGCATTACTTTACTAATGTTCGTGAGATGAGTGCAATTGTGCGGTGATTTGAGCATTCTTTGGCATTGCCTTTCTTTGGGATTGGAATGAAAACTGACCTTTTCTAATCCTGTGGCCACTGCTGAGTTTTCCAAATTTGCTGGCATATTGAGTGCAGCACTTTCACAGCATCATCTTTCAGGATTTGAAATAGCTCCACTGGAATTCCAATACCTCCACTAGCTTTGTTCATAGTGATGCTTACTAAGGCCCACTTGATTTCACATTCCAGGATGTCTGGCTCTAGGTCAGTGATCACACCATCATGATTATCTGGGTCATGAAGATCTTTTTTGTACAGTTCTTCTGTGTATTCTTGCCACCTCTTCTTAATATCTTCTGCTTCTGTTAGGTCCCTACTCTTTGTGTCCTTTATCGAGCCCATCTTTGCATGAACTGTTCCCTTGGTATCTCTAATTTTCTTGAAGAGATCTCTAGTCTTTCCCATTTTGTTTTTTTCCTCTATTTCTTTGCATTGATCGCTGAGGAAGGCTTTCTTATCTCTCCTTGCTATTCTTTATAATTCTGCATTCAGATGCTTATATCTTTCCTTTTACTCCTTTGCTTTTCACTTCTCTTCTTTTCACAGCTATTTGTAAGGCCTCCCCAGGCAGCCATTTTGCTTTTTGAATTTCTTTTCCATGGGAATGGTCTTGATCCCTGTTTCCTGTACAATGTCACAAACCTCTGACCATAGTTCATCAGGCACTCTATCTATCAGATCTAGTCCCTTAAATCTATTTCTCACTTCCACTGTATGATCATAAGGAATTTGATTTAGGTCATACCTGAATGGTCTAGTGTTTTTCCCTAGTCTCTTCAGTTTAAGTCTGAATTTGGCAATAAGGAGTTCATGATCTGAGCCACAGTCAGCTCCTGGTGTTGTTTTTGCTGACTGTATAGAGCTTCTCCATCTTTGGCTGCAAAGAATATAATCAATCTGATTTCAGTGTTGACCATCTGGTGATGTCCATGTGTAGAGTCTTCTCTTGTGATGTTGGAAGAGGGTGTTTGCTATGACCAGTTTGATCTCTTGCGAGAACTCTATTAGCCTTTGCCCTGCTTCATTCTGTACTCCAAGGCCAAATTTGCCTGTTACTCCATATGTTTCTTGACTTCCTATGTTGCATTCTATTCCCCTATAATGAAAAGGACATCTTTTGGGGGTGTTAATTCTAAAAGGTCTTGTAGGTCTTCATAGAACTGTTCAGCTTCTTCAGCGTTACTGGTTGGGGCATAGGCTTGGATTACCATGATATTGAATGGTTTGCCTTGGAAACGAACAGAGATCATTCTGTTGTTTTTAAGATTGCACCCAAGTACTGCATTTTGGACTCTTTTGTTGACCATGAGGGCTACTCCATTTCTTCTAAGGGATTCCTGCCCACAGTAGTAGATATAATGGTCATCTGAGTCAAATTCACCCATTCCAGTCCATTTTAGTTCGCTGATTCCTAGAATGTCAATGTTCACTCTTGCCATTTCCTTTTTGACCATTTCCAATTTGCCTTGATTCATGGACTTGACATTCCAGTTTCCTATGCAATATTGCTCTTTACAGCATCTGACCTTGCTTCTATCACAGAAGTACACCCACAGCTGGGTATTGTTTTTGCTTTGGCTCCATCCCTTCATTCTTTCTGGAGTTATTTCTCCACTGATCTCCAGTAGCATATTGGGCACCTACTGACCTGGGGAGTTTGTCTTTCAGTATCCTATCATGTTGCCTTTTCATACTGTTCATGGGGTTCTCAAGGCAAGAATACTGAAGTGGTTTGCCATTCCCTTCTCCAGTGGACCACATTCTGTCAGACCACTCCACCATGTCCTGTCCATCTTGGATGGCCCCACATGGCATGGCTTAGTTTCATTGAGTTAGACAAAGCTGTGGTCCATGTGATCATATTGGCTAGTTTTCTGTGATTATGGTTTCAGTGTGTCTGCCCTCTGATCCCCTGTCACAACACCTACTGTCTTACTTGGGTTTCTCTTATCTTGTTTGTGGGGTATCTCTTCATGGCTGCTCCAGCAAAGCACAGCTGCTGCTCCTTACCTTGGACGAGGGATATCTCCTCAGGGCCACCCCTCCTGACCTTGAATGTGGAGCAGCTCTTCTTGGCCCTCTTGCGCCTGTGTACCTGCTGCTCCTTGGACGTGGGGTTTAGATTGGGTAAAATGAGAATGATCATATACTACCAATAGCTTACTGTTCCCCTATCCCTGGATATATCATAATATATTATTTATTGCTCCATTGTTGGATAGTTATGTTGTTTCCACATTTCTGCAGTGAATATCATTCATTATGTACAATTCGTTGTCTGCATCAAGTTATTACTTTAAGATAAATGCCTATATATGAATTGTTGTATCAAATGCCATGGAAAATTTCAAGGTTATTGAAACAGAATTGTTCATGCCATTTGGTACAATAATTTGCAATTTAGCCATTTATCATGAAGTATAGTTAAGTGCTGGGAAAACTGTTAAATGACATTCCATTGCTCAGCCATTGCCTGGTACCTAGTGAAAACAGTTCTGTCATTCAGCATCCAAATGAGTGTGAATTTGGTCATCTCTCAGTTTAGTTATGTCTGTCAAGTAGGAATGTGAATATGCTTTGAAAATTTATAGAGTTCTGAAACTGTAAATATTAGTATTTGTTACTAATTTGAGAAGTGCTGTATTTTTTATTTCTCATTAATATTTAGTTGTTAGCAGTTTAGTAATACCTGAAGCTGGTGTTTATTCTCCCATATCTCTATTTATTTTACTATCCATCTGTGTTAAAATTTTCTTACGTCATTAAAAGTCAGTTGTAGATAGTATGAAATTAATTCCAGATATTAATTTTCATTGAAGATAGTTATATAAAACATTTTCTACTTTGTGAATTGTTTTTGCCTGTCACTTTTTAAAATTGTGACTTGCTGATCAGGATTTTTGGTTTTTGAATTCTTCATTAGGTTTATTAAGATGTGAATTAATAAATATTTTTAAATAAATATCAATAATACTTGTGGTTATGAGCAGTTCAGTCATATTTCAACTTTCAGTCATATTTCAGTTTCCCCACTTATTTTGAAACTGCCTAAGTAACAATTTTTTTTAAATTGAAGTGTAATTGACCTACAATACTGTGTCAGTTCCAAGCATACAACTTAGTGTTTTCTATTTCTATACATGATTATCAAAATAAATCCAGTTACCATCTGTCACCCTACAGAGTTAGTACCGTATTATTAACTATATTCCCCATGTTGTATATTTCATCCCTGTGACTCACTTATTTTGTAACTGGAAGTTTATCCATTTTAATCAATTTTTTTTAACTTTACAATATTGTATTGGTTATTGTGTTAGGATTCTCCAGATAAACAATATATATGGCATTGGCTCATGTGATTATGGAGTCTGAGACATTCCATGATCTGATGTCTGTAAGTTGGAGTCCTGGGAATACTGGTGGCATTCCTCAAAGGCCTGAGAGCCAGTGTATAGTTTATAGTCTTGAGTATAAAGGCCTGAAATCCAGGAGTGCTGAGGGCAAAGAAGATTGATGTCCCCACTCATTGTAGTCAGGCAAAGAGCCAGTGAATCCTCCCTTCCTCCACCTTTCTTCTATTCCAGCCCTCAGTAGATTGGATGAAACCCACCTGCATTGGGAATCTGCTTTATACATGCTTTGTATATGAAATTTCCCTCTAAGCACTTGTTATATGTATTCAACAAGGTTTGGTATATTTTTTCATTATCATTCAGTTTTAAATGACTATAGATGTCTATTTGATTTAATATTTAATCAATGGATGATTATGAATATAGTTCTAATTTTTAGGCAGTTGGTTATTTTCTAATTATCTAATTTCCTAGTACATGGAAATGTTTCAGATATCTTTCTGTAACTGATTTCCAGTTAAAGTCTTTTATGATGAGAGACTATACCATGAACAGTTTCAGTCTTTTGATGTTCATTTAGATTTGTTTTAGATCAACTTAGTTGATAGCATTTTTCAGGTCTTCTTACAGTCTTACTGTTTTTTGTCTACTTGTTTCAATTACTGAAAGAGTTGTATTAAAGTTCCCAACTATAATTTTAAATTTGCCTGTTTTTCCTTTCAGTTTTATCAGTTTTTGCTTTATACATTTTGAAGCTCTATTGTTAAGTTAGGACTGTTATGTCTTGGTGAATTGACCCTTAGTACCATATAATGTCTCTCTTTATCTTGGATAATATTCCTTATTCTAAAGTCTACCTTGTTTCATATTAATAGAACCACTTCAGTTTTCTTTTAATTTGTGATCGAATGCTATATTTACTTTTAATACTTTTATTTTAGGCCATCTATGCTTTTATATTTTAAAGAAATTTATATTTAAAGAAATTTCCTTATAAACAGAATGCTTTTTAATTGAGGTGTTTAGGCAATTTTCATTTACTATAATTAATAATATGGTTGAATTTAAAGAAATTTTATATTTTATATTTAAAGAAATTTCCTTATAAATTTATATTTATAGAAATATTTAAAGAAATTTCCTTATAAACAGAATGTTTTTTAATTGAGGTGTTTAGGCAATTTTCATTTACTATAATTAATAATATGGTTGAATTTAAATCTACCATCTTGCTAATTGTTTTCTAATTGTACCATTTGTTATTTTAGTTTCCTTTTCCCTCATTTGGATTAATAAAATATCATTATTCATTGTATCTATACTATTGGGTTATTAATTATATTTCCCTTTTTATTTTTAGCATGTTTAAGACATACATCTTTAAGTCCTCACAGTCTACTTTCATGTAATAACACAACACTTCACATATAATGTAAGAACTTTAACACTGTATAATTTCATTGGCTCTCTCCCATCTGTGTTGCTATTATTATCATATCACATTTTACTCCTATATTTGCTATAAACCTCATAATATATTGTTACTGTATTTTCTTTAACAGTTATCTTTCAAAGTGATTAAAAATAAAAACTGTTTTATGTTTACCCTCATTCTTACCATTTATGGCATTTTTTGCTTCTTTTTGATCCATTTTTTCTAATCATATTGCTTATGTCTGCAAAACCCTTTAATGTGTTTTGCAGTAGAAGTCTGTTGGAAATAAATTCTCCCACTTTATCTTTTTCTGGAAAAAACTAGTCTTCATTTTGAAAAATATTTTCACTTTCATAGAATTTTAGATTGACTTTTAAACAAAAGTTTAAAAAGTTCATTTCTCTAACAAAATTCATTGTCTTCTGACTTCCATAGCTCCTGACAAGAAGTACATTGTCAACCCTATCTTTATCTCTGTTTTGATTCTTTCCTTGCTTTTTTTCCCCACCTTATTACTTTCAACATTTTGTTTTTGATTTCCTATAATTTAACTATTATATGTCTAGGTTTTTTCCTTTTTATTTTATTTTTCTTATCCTCCTTAGAGTTCTCTAAGCATCTTAGATCTTGGAGAGTTTTGTCTTCTATTAGTTTTAGCCACTGCATTTTCAAATGTTTCTCCTGCTTTGTTCTCTCTCCTCATTCTAGGACTCTTAATTTCTTATATATTAGACTTTGGATATTGTCTCACAGCTCTTGGATACTCTGTCCTCTCTTTCTCTCCCTTTCTTTCTGCTTTTCTTTCTTTCTCTCTCTCTTTCCCTTTCTCTTTGTTCTATCTCTTTCCCTTTTTGTTTCAGTCTGGATAATTTCTGTTGATCCTTTCAGTTCACTGATTGTTTTCCTTGGTTAGGTCTAGTCTGTTATAAACCTTTTGAAGAAGTTCTTTATCTCTGATATCAGGCTTTTTATTTACAACATATCTATTTACCTTTTATAGTTTCTATTTTTCTGCTGAAATTTCCCATTTGTTGACACATATTGTCTACGATTTTCATTAATTCCTTTAACACAGTAACCATAGCTACTTTTAAGTTGCTTTCTAATAATTTGAACATTTGTGTGTATGTGTTAGTTGCTCAGTTGTGTCTGACTCTTTGTGACCTCTTTGTGAGTTTATTCTTATATATAATTTTATTAACTTTTACAATTCTAAATCTATGGATAACTTTTTTTAGTATTTTCAGTTCAGTTCAGTTCAGATTCTCAGTTGTGTCCGACTCTTTGTGACCCCATGAATTACAGCACGCCAGGCCTCCTTGTCCATCACCAACTCCCGGAGTTTACTCAGACTCATGTCCGTCGAGTCAGTGATGCCATCCATCCATCTCATCCTCTGTCGTCCCCTTGTCCTCCTGCCCCCAATTCCTCCCAGCATCAGTCTTTTCCAATGAGTCAACTCTTTGCATGAAGTGGCCAAAGTATTGGAGTTTCAGCTTTAGCATCATTCCTTCCAAAGAACACCCAGGACTGATCTCCTTTAGAATGGACTGGTTGGATCTCCTTGCAGTCCAAGGGACTCTCAAGAGTCTTCTTCAACACCACAGTTCAAAAGCATCAATTCTTTGGCACTCAGCTTTCTTCACGGTCCAACTCTCATATCCATACATGACCACAGGAAAAACCATAGCCTTGAATAGACAGACCTTAGTTGGCAAAGTAATGTCTCTACTTTTGAATATGCTGTTTAGGTTGGTCATAACTTTCCTTCCAAGGAGTAAGCATCTTTTAACTTCATGGCTGCAATCACCATCTGCAGTGATTTTGGAGCCCCCAAATATAAAGTCTGACACTGTTTCCACTGTTTCCCCATCTATTTCCCATGAAGTGATGGGACCAGATGCCATGATCTTCGTTTTCTGAATGTTGAGCTTTAAGCCAACTTTTTCACTCTCCTCTTTCACTATTGTCAAGAGGCTTTTTAGTTCCCCTTCACTTTCTGCCATAAGGGCGGTGTTGTCTGCCTATCTGAGGTTATTGATATTTCTCCTGGCAATCTTGATTCCAGTTGTGCTTCTTCCAGCCCAGCATTTCTCATGATGTACTCTGCAGATAAGTTAAATAAGCAGGGTGACAATATACAGCCTTGACGTACTCCTTTTCCTATTTGGAACCAATCTGTTGT
>NW_011495027.1:4004079-4007822 GCF_000754665.1 Bison bison bison | reverse complement strand
ACAGCCTTGACGTACTCCTTTTCCTATTTGGAACCAATCTGTTGTTCCATGTCCAGTTCTAACTGTTGCTTCCTGACCTGCATATAGGTTTCTCAAGAGGCAGGTCAGGTGGTCTGGTATTCCCATCTCTTTCAGAATTTTCCACAGTTTATTGTGATCCACACAGTCAAAGGCTTTGGCATAGTTAATAAAGCAGAAATACATGTTTTTCTGAAACTCCTTGCTTTTTCAATGATTCAGCAGATGTTGGCAATTTGCTTTCTGGTTCCTCTGCCTTTTCTAAAATCAGCTTGAACATCTGGAAGTTCACGGTTCATGTATTGCTGAAGCCTGGTTTGGAGAATTTTGAGCATTACTTTACTAGTGTGTGAGATGAGTGCAGTTGTGCGGTAGTTTGAGCATTCTTTGGCATTGCCTTTCTTTGGGATTGGAATGAAAACTGACCTTTTCCAGTCCTGTGGCCACTGCTGAGTTTTCCAACTTTGCTGGCATATTGAGTGCAGCACTTTCACAGCATCATCTTTCAGGATTTGAAATAACTGGAATTCCATCACCTCCACTAGCTTTGTTCATAGTGATGCTTTCTAAGGCCACTTGACTTCACATTCCAGGATGTTTGGCTCTAGGTGAGTGATCACAGTATTGTGATTATCTTGGTCTTGAGGATCTTTTTTTGTGTAGTTCTTCTGTGTATTTTTGCCACCTCTTCTTAATATCTTCTGCTTCTGTTAGGTCCCTACCGTTTCTGTCCTTTATCGAGCCCATCTTTGCATGAAATGTTCCCTTGGTATCTCTAATTCTCTTGAAGAGATCTCTAGTCTTTCCCCTTCTGTTTTAGTATTTTACAGATGATAAGTGCAGATTCTTTATACAGTTCTCAGAAAACCTCTTGCTTTATTTAAAATGTAAATTTTTATCTAGTTCACAAATGTTTTATTTAATTTATAAATAATTAATCCAATAATAAATTGAGAGTTTACTGTGATAGCTGGCGATGTGAACGACTATTAGAATGTATTTACACATTAGAGTTTAATTGATTCACTGTGATGTCCTTTTATGGGATGATAAATATGTAAAGAAAGCAGTAGCCTATGATAATGGCATTAATTCCTGCAAGAAGTAGATTATAATTAGATAGTATAATCACTGTAATCCTCAGTTGGGGGTAACTGGAATGGCTGGGAAAATAAGATTCTCTAAGCTAAATTATAGTCATCAGGTTGGTACTGATGGTGGAAATGTTATCAATGATAGGCTGCTGTGTGTGTATTAGTGAGCATCAGCCAAGAAGGACTGTGTTTACTATGCTGCTGCTGCTGCTGCTAAGTTGCTTCAGTCGAGTCCAACTCTGTGCGACCCCAGAGACGGCAGCCCACTAGGGTCTTCTGTCCCTGGGATTCTCCAGGCAAGAACACTGGAGTGGGTTACCATTTCCTTCTCCAAATCATGAAAGTGGAAAGTGAAAATTGACAGTGAAAGTGAAGTCACTCAGTCGTGTCCGACTCTTTGTGACCCCATGGACTGCAGCCTACCAGGCTCCTCCATCCATAAGATTCTCCAGGCAAGAGTACTGGAGTGGGGTGCCATTGTTTACTGTAGGAAATGGTAAAGGCTGTGCCGCCATAATAAAGCTTCATGAGGCTGCAATAACTTTCTAATCCTAAGAAAATCATTAAAGGCAAAAGGACCCAGTTATGATCCTTGATTATTATTATTATGATGATGATCCAGTTATGATTATTGGCAGTGTTGAACTGCCAATAATGAAGCAATTCTGTAACCATATACTTCAGTTCATGATTTTGTATTCCCAAGTAAAGGGAGACATTTTTATTAGAAGAAAAAAAATAAAGTTACCTATCACATGTTATTGGATTGATAAGAGTAGAGTGAGGTGTATTGTAAGATGGAGTGCATTTAATGTTTAACTATTATTAAGGTAATGGGGACAGTTTCTTAACTCTCAGTTCAGTTCAGTTCAATCACTTAGTCGTGTCCAACTTTTTGCGACCCCATGAACTGCAGCATGCCAGACTCCCCTGTCCATCACCAACTCCCAGAGCTTGATCAAACTCATGTCCATCGACTCAGTGATGCCATCCAACCATCTCATCCTCTGTCATCCCTTTCTCCTCCTGCCTTCAGTCTTTCCTAGCATCAGGGTCTTTTCCAATGAGTCAGTTCTTCACATCAGGTGGCCAAAGTATTGGAGCTCCAGCTTTAGCATCAGTCCTTCCAATGAATATTCAGGACTGATTTCCTTTAGGATTGACTGATTTGATCTCCTTTCAGTCCAAGGGACTCTCAAGAGTCATCTCCAACACCACAGTTCAAAAGCATCATTTTTTTGGTGCTCAGCTTTCTTTATGGTCCAACTCTCATTCTTAACCCTAGTTCCCAATTAATTTAAGTATTTATATCTGTCAGTATAAGTTTTGTTTTCTTCAGACTGCTTATACATATTTCTTTGTAAAATTATTTCTAAGTATTTTGGAGTTTTTGTGTAGAATCAGAATTGTTAGCTTCTAACTACTAGCTAATAATATATATGAATACTATCATTTTTATCTTGTTTTCAGTTATATTACAAATTAATTCTGTTTTCCAATGGATACTCTGGCCTTTTCTAAATAGACAGTAAAAGATTATAATTAGCAGTATTAGTATTAACACTGTACTTTAGTTATCACTTGTGTTTAAAATGTCTTTTTACCAATGATTTATTTATAGCAGGATACAAACAAAATCCACATATTGCATTTGGTGGATGTGTCTCCTGAGTCTTTAATAGTTCTATTCCTTAATTTTTCATTTATTTATGGAACATTTACATTTATTTATGGAATACATGGATCATTTACACTAGAGAATTTCTTACAGTCTGTACTTGGCTGATTATATTCTCATGACATTATTTAATATGTTTCTTCATCTCCTGTCTTTCCCGTAAACCAGTAATTTGGTCCAAAATCTTGACTGCATTCAGTTTTAAATATTTCTGGCAAAAATACTTTGTTGGTGGTGCTGTATGCTTTCAACTGCGTCACATTAGGAGCAATGCAATGTCTGGGTGTCCTACTATTATTAACATTAAAATGGACCAGTGGATTCAGATGATGTCAGACTAAGTCATTCACTAAAAAAGAATTACATCAACTTTTTACCAAATGCTTTTAAGCAGGCATCGATGATCATTGCCAAGTCTGTTATTTTATTAAGAAATTTTAATATGGTAATTTTCAAATTCTATTATTCCTCTGCATTTATTCATTATTCATTTTCTATTAAAAAATCTTTAGCTTCTCAACTGTTTAATTATCCTGAAGGAAAGCTGAAATGCTTGATTCAATTTTTAGAGTAATGAGTGAGTGCCTGCTGCTGCTGCTGCTGCTACTAAGTTGCTTCAGTTGTGTCCGACTCTGTGTGACCCCATAGATGACAACCCACCAGGCTCCCCCGTCCCTGGGATTCTCCAGACAAGAACATTGGAGTGGGTTGCCATTTCCTTCTCCAATGCATGAAAGTGAAAAGTGAAAGTGAAGTTGCTCAGTTGTGTTCGACTCTTCGTGACCCCATGGACTGCAGCCTACCGGGCTCCTCCATCCATGGGATTTTCCAGGCCAAGAGTACTGGAGTGGGGTGCCATTGCCTTCTCCGTATTAGTGAGTGCCTAGTAGCCTCAAAAAGTGACAAATAAGGTTTTGGGTTTTTTAGTATATTCTTACAGATTTTATGTATAT
>NW_011495027.1:4000545-4003979 GCF_000754665.1 Bison bison bison | reverse complement strand
CTAAGTTGTTTCAGTTATGTATGACTCTTTGCGACTCTATGGACCATAGCCCACCAGGCTCCTCTGTCCAGGGGATTCTCCAGGCAAGAATACTGGAGTGGATGCCATGCCCTCCTCCAGGGGATCTTTCTGACTCAGGGGTCGAATCCCATATCTTTTATGTATCCTGAGTTGGCAGGTGGAATTTTTATCACTAGTGCCACTTGGGAAGCCCATCGAGAGAGAGAGATATGTATATATATATATGTGTGTGTGTGTGTGTGTGTCTATATATATATATGTTCATATATATGTATGTTTATGTGTCTATCTATATGTATATATATAATATGTCTATGTATGTTTCTCTCTGTATCTCTCTCTCTCTCACTCTCTCTCTCTCTCTCTATATATATATACACACTGAGCAACCAGGGACCCCTGGTGGCTCAGTGGTAATTAATCCACCTGCTAATGCAGGAGATTCGATCCTTGGATCAAATCCTTGGGTTTGATCCTTGGATCAGGAAGATCTTCTGGAGAAGCAAATGGCAACCCACTCCAGTATTCTTGCCTCGGAAATCCCATGGACAGAGGAGCCTGGTGGGCTACTGTCCATGGGGGTCACAAAAGTGTCAGATACAATTTAGCAACTAAACTACAATGTCTATTTTAACCCATCACAGTAACTTATTTTTATTTTGTTTAAAAAAAAAAACCAACTCTTTTTACTATAATAGTGAGTGAGGTCTGGGTAGGTACCTGTGTGCCTGATTTGCATTTTTTAGTTTGTATTTTTCTTATTTCATATATGCTATCTTAAAAGATTTTCTTGCTTTCACTTTTATATATAATAAAATATGGTCTTTGTAATTTCTGATATTGAGAATTTATTATCTTTTTTTTTACTTCATTATTAATTTTTCCAAATCTTCATTATTTTGTCCATTTTATCTGCCATGGAGTAATTCTGATATATATTAAAGTCTCTCACTCCATGTGTGTTGCTGTTCATTTTTCCTTCTACATGAAATACTTTTTTCTACATAATTTAATGTTGTTATTTAATGTTATCCCTTTTCCTTCATAGGTATCAAATTGTGCCTATTTCATTGGTTTTTTTGTTTCAATGACTCTTCATGGAAACAAGGAATTTGCTTCTTTTTCCAGCCTCTCCCTTTCTCAGTCTTTGATAATTTAGTCTGGGGTTGTAAATTCCATCATTCACTGGTTTTAAATAGAGTAATATAAAATTACTTTAAAAATAAAAATTAATGTTATAAAATAATCATTTGAATTTATATTTTTATCTTTTAACTGATTTCATATGAATCCACACCTAGCCTGGAAACCCTGAGGCTGGCAATAAAACCATGTTAAAGAGACTTTTAAATTGCTATGAAAAAGATGAGGGAAATGCTCTCTCCTTTTATTAACAAGTAAACTGACATTCAATAAGGAATTTGAGGCTTCTTGATTTTTAAGATAGATTAAAAAAAAAAACTAACTCAGAATAACATGCAATCATTTCAGTTTTTGTTTGTTTTTAAGACATTAATTCTAGATCTACATTGGGCCTTACTCTTTTGAAACTTGTTCTTATCATATATGAGGCTACTTTTCAAGTTTCAGTCAGGGTAATTCTTTTTCAGTTTCTTCAATGATTGTTGATCTCACACATTTTTAAACTTAATTTTATCATTAATAATTTATGAAGATAACAAATGTTTAATTAAAAATAGAGGGTACTGAAGAATATGATGTGAAAAGTATTACTTCAGCTGATTCTCATCCCAAATTCCACTCCCCAAAGCAGCCACTGATAATAGTTGCCTAATCATACCATTTAACCTTCAAAAGTAGCCTAATTCTCAAGTAGTTTAGTCTAAGAAAGAAAAAGAATCTGGTTCTTTTACATAGCAAGAATTAATTTTCAATATTTTAAAATTTTAGTAATCCACAAAGCTAGAGATTACTGAATAATAGTTAACATGTTTGTTAATGCTGAAGTGGCTAAGTAAAAATTTTTCTGCAATTTATTTCCTTTATCTGAGTAAGAGCATAAGCTACCCTTTTTAAAAAGATGTTTTTAAATATTTCTAATGTATATAGAAAGTTTTACTTGGCATTACTATCAACATAAAATCACTGTAAAATTGTAGTAACTTAAGTTCTATTTTAAAAAATGAAAGTATAATTTGGCAGTGGCCTTTTATATGTTTTTCACTTAATGCAGTCCTTTTAAGGCCATATATTCCAGTATCCAAGTTTTAAAGTAGTTTGTATACACCCAAGAGGCAAAGCCATGACTTTAATCATTTCCTCACCAGAACTTCAATTATGCCAAGCACTTTTTAATTATGCTGCAGCCCACAGTCTATTCTTAGTCAAAAGCCTGACTTGTACACAGGCAGTATATTCCTCTGTGGCAAGATTCAACTCACCACTTTGCAACCCCACCCATGAAAAAGATCTGTGAATTAAAAGCTACTAAATTAAGTGTGTATTTTTAACAGCCTCAATTTTAAAGTCAATTTTGGCATGACAGTAGAAGATATTTTTTTGAAGTACAAAAATGCTATGTTGGCATTTCATGGTATTTTCAGAATGCAGTTTGTTTTTCAGGTTGTCTCTTTACAAAGTTAGTTTCTTCTAACTTTTTTTTTTTTTTCCCCTAAAGGGAATATATATGGTCATCTAGTCCCATCACTTTTATTTTTGCATTATTTAAGAAAGAAGACTTTGAACATGAAAGAACAATTATAGAAAAGGGACTTCCATGTGAGGACAGGGCTGTAGGGTAGCAGGAAAGATCTGGAGGCCCAGAGGTCTGCAGGGGAAGCCCAGAGCTGACATGTAGCTGGACTTAGCATTTCATGCACAGATCAAAGCCTGAAATAAGTCCAAAATTAAGAGAAAAGTAAACTACATAGAATTATTGTGATTTTTTCACTCCTTAGTAATGGAAAATCTATTTTTCCCAGTGAGTGTAAATAGAATACAAAGTCATTTCAGGACAAGCTTGTATAATGTTTATATAACATAATCATTTAAAAAATAGTTAATGAGGATCTGTTCCATGTAAGACCCTGTGCTGCTTTTGTCATAATGTAGCTTCAGTAATTTACTGCTTCCATTTCCCCTAAAGTCAGGAACAAGACAAGGGTGCCCACTTTCACCACTATTATTCAACATAGTTTTGTTGGAAGTTTTGGCCACAGCAATCAGAGCAGAAAAAGAAATGAATCCAAACTGGAAAAGAAGAAGTAAAACTCTCACTGTTTGCAGATGGCACGATCCTCTACATAGAAAACCCTAAAGACTCCACCAGAAAATTACTAGAGCTTATCAATGAACATAGTAAAGTTGCAGGATATAAAATCAACACACAGATATCCCTTGCATTCCTATACACTAATAATGAGAAAGTAGAGAAATTAAGGAAACAATTCCAT
>NW_011495027.1:3998126-4000445 GCF_000754665.1 Bison bison bison | reverse complement strand
TATATCTACCTAAAGAAACAAAAGACCTATATATAGAAAACTATAAAACACTGGTGAAAGAAATCAAAGAGGACACTAACAGATGGAGAAATATACCATGTTCATGGATTGGAAGAATCAATAGAGTGAAAATGAGTATACTACCCAAAGCAACCTATAGATTCAATGCAATCCCTATCAAGCTACCAAGGGTATTTTTCACAGAGCTAGAACAAATAATTTCACAATTTGTATGGAAATACAAAAAACCTCGAATAGCCAAAGCAACCTTGAGAAAGAAGAATGGAATGGGAGAAATCATGCCCAACTTCAGGCTCTACTACAAAGCCACAGTCATCAAGACAGTATGGTACTGACACAAAGACAGAAATATAGATCAATGGAACAAAATAGAAAGCCCAGAGATAAATCCACGCACATATGGACACCTTATCTTTGACAAAGGAGGCAAGAATATACAATAGAGAAAAGACAATCTGTTTAACAAGTGGTGCTGGTAAAACTGGTCAACCACTTGTAAAAGAATGAAACTAGAACACTTTCTAACACCATACATAAAAATAAACTCAAAATGGATTAAAGATCTAAATGTAAGAGCAGAAACTACAAAACTCCTAGAGGATAACATAGGCAAAACACTCTCTGACATAAATCACAGCAGGATCTTCTATGACCCACCTCCCAGATTATTGGAAATAAAAGCAAAAATAAACAAATGGGACCTAATTAAAATTAAAAGCTTTTGCACAACAAAGGAAGCTATAAGCAAGGTGAAAAGACAGCCTTCACAATGGGAAAAAATAATAGCAAATGAAGTAACTGACAATTAATCTCAAAAATATACAAGCAACTCTTGCAGCTCAACTCCAGAAAAATAAATGACCCGATCAAAAAATGGGCCAAAGAACTAAACAGACATTTCTCCAAAGAAGACATACAGATGGCTAACAAACACATGAAAAGATGCTCAACGTCACTCATTATCAGAGAAATGCAAATCAAAACCACTATGAGGTACCATTTCACGCCAGTCAGAATGGCTGCGATCTAAAAGTCTACAAGCAATAAATGCTGGAGAGGGTGTGGAGAAAAGGGAACCCTCTTACACTGTTGGTGGGAATGCAAACTAGTACAGCTACTATGGAGAACAGTGTGGAGATTCCTTAAAAAACTGGAACTAGAACTGCCATATGACCCAGCAATCCCACTGCTGGGCATACACACCGAGGAAACCAGAATTGAAAGAGACACGTGTACCCCAATGTTCATCGCAGCACTGTTTATAATAGCCAGGACATGGAAGCAACCTAGATGTCCATCAGCAGATGAATGGATAAGAAAGCTGTGGTACATATACACAATGGAGTATTACTCAGCCATTAAAAGGAATACATTTGAATCAGTTCGAATGAGGTGGATGAAACTGGAGCCTATTATACAGAGTGAAGTAAGCCAGAAAGAAAAACACCAATACAGTATACTAACGCATATATATGGAATTTAGAAAGATGGTAATGATAACCATGTATGCAAGACAGCAAAAGAGACATAGATGTATAGAACAGTCTTTTGGACTCTGTGGGAGAGGGCGAGGGTGGGATGATTTGGGAGAATGGCATTGAAACATGTATAATATCATATGTGAAACGGATCACCAGTCCAGTTTTGATGTATGATACAGGATGCTTGGGGCTGGTGCACTGGGACGACCCAGAGAGATGGTATGGGGAGGGAGGAGGGAGGAGGGTTCAGGATGGGGAGCACATGTATACCTGTGATGGATTCATTTTGATATTTGGCAAAACTAATACAATTACATAAAGTTTAAAAATAAAATAAAATTAAAACAAAAACAAAATCTGAACTTGAAAAACATACCAGAATCTTGTGGGCTCCATAAACACAGTCTTCCTTGTTTTTTCTTGCCTTCATCCACCACAAAGGCAGGAATATCTAAAAACTCAATTACCCAGCCTGCCTTTCAGTTAGAAGCTGCATGATGGGATTCTGGCCACTGCGGTGTAAAGGGAAGGCTGTTGGTGCCACATGGTTTCTTTCTGCCAAAGGGCACTGGAAATGCTACCGTCGTCACTAAAGGCGACAGAACTGAAAGCCAGGAGGCTGGGTCCTTAGAGGTATCCTGGGCCACTATACTAGCTGTGGTCTGCCTGCTCTGGGACTTCTTGTGATGTGACATGAAGGAGCCCAGTTCAGTTCAGTCGCTCAGTCATGTCTGACTCTTTGTGACCCCATGAATTGCAGCACACCAGGCTTCCCTGTCCATCACCAACTCCTGGAGTTCACTCAAACTCCTGTCCA
>NW_011495027.1:3997461-3998026 GCF_000754665.1 Bison bison bison | reverse complement strand
CATGGGATGATTTGGGAGAATGGCATTGAAACATGTATAATATCATATGTGAAACGGATCACCAGTCCAGTTTTGATGTATGATACAGGATGCTTGGGGCTGGTGCACTGGGATGACCCAGAGGGATGGTATAGGGAAGGAGGTTGGAAGGGGGTTAAGGATGAGGAACACGTGTACCCCCGTGGTGGATTCATGTTGATGTATGGCAAAACCAATACAATATTGTAAAGTAATTAGCCTCCAATTAAAATAAATAAATTTATATTTAAAAGAAAGAAGTGCCCTTAAGCACTACTCCATTATTTCTATTAAAAAAAATAATATACTGCTTCATGATCTAAAGAAAATGCAGTGTCGGAGCCTATTATACAGAGTGAAGTAAGCCAGAAGGAAAAACACCAATACAGTATACTAACGCATATATATGGAATTTAGAAATATGATAACAATAACGAGACAGCAAAAAAGACGCTGATGTATGAAACAGTCTTATGGACTCTGTGGGAGAGGGAGAGGGTGGGAAGATTTGGGAGAATGGCATTGAAACATGTAACATATCATGTAT
>NW_011495027.1:3970312-3997038 GCF_000754665.1 Bison bison bison | reverse complement strand
GCTGGAAAAACCATATCCTTGACTAGATGGACCTTTGTAGGCAAAGTAATGTCTCTGCTTTTGAATATGCCATCTAGGTTGGTCATAACTTTCCTTCCAAGGAGTAAGCATCTTTTAATTTCATGGCTGCAATCACCATCTGCAGTGATTTTGGAGCCCAAAAATTTAAAGGCTGACACTGTTTCCACTGAAGCCCATCCTCGTTTAAATCACCATTGGCTGAGGTTCCTATTACTCTTAGCTGTATGCTTACTCTTGAAAGTGAAAGTGAAAGCGAAGTCTCTCAGTCATGTTCAACTCTTTGGGACCCCATGGACTATAGCCCACCAGGTTCCTCCATCCATGGGATTCTCCAGGTAAGAATACTGGAGTGGGTTACCATTTCCTTCTCCAGGGTATCTTCCTGACCCAGGGATTGAACCCAGTTTTCCTGCATTGCAGGCAGATACTTTAACCTCTGAGCCACCAGGGTTAGCTGTATGCATTACTAAATGACTCAAGAATAACTTAATTTGGCAATAAGCATGACAATGGGCTTCCCTGGTGGTGCTAGTGGTAAAGAATCCACCTGCCACTGCAGGCGAGATGAGATGTGTGTTTGATCCCTGAGTCAGGAAGATTCCCTGGAGGGGGGCATGGCAAACCACTCCAGTATTCTTGCCTGGAGAACCCCATGGACAGAGAAGTCTGGCAGACTACAGTCCATAGAGTAGCAAACAGTCGGACACAACTGAAGCGACTTAGGACGTATGCATGACAGTGGTATTCATATTCCTAATTGCGGTGGTCAGTCTCCAAGATGGCCCACAGTGATCCCAGCCTTCCTTCACAACCTTGTGCAGTGCCCTGCCACACTCTGCCAGGGTCACTGCTACAGTAAAAATTATAAATTTAGCAATAACTTTAAGATCATTTATATTTACTTTTTATAGAATGTCACATTTTTATTCTTACATATGATATGTGTTCTGGTCAATTACAATACATATCTCTTATTAAAATTGGAAAATAAAGAAAAAATAAGTTCTAAAACCTACTTACATAATACTATATGCCAGGCTCTCTTCTATATTCTTCAACTTCATTAACTCACCTTTTTTCTTCAAATAATTTTTTGAGATATTGTATAACCCACTTTGCATTTGGAGAAACTGATGTAGAGAGGGTAAAAATCCTGCCCAAGGCTACACACACCATAAGTGGTAGGGCTGAGATTTGAACCTATAGATAGGCTGGTTCTAGCTTTTGTGATCCTCTCACCACATAAATGGAGAAGGCGATGGCACCCCACTCCAGTACTCTTGCCTGGAAAATCCCATGGACGGAGGAGCCTGGTGGGCTGCAGTCTATGGGGTCACACAGAGTCGGACACGACTGAAGTGACTTAGCAGCAGCAGCACCACGTAAAAGTCACCTGCAATCCTGCTAACCAGACGAAACCGGCCTCTTTTCTATAGATCTGCTTAAACAGGTGCAATGCATTAGTTGCTTACTTCTTTAGTGTAACAGGTCAGTTCCTGCTGGCATTCTCAGTTCCTTAAGCATCATTGCCTCTCGAGTTTTTCACACTTATGTCAATGCTGAATGTCATCTGTATTCTGCTGGTGATGCTGACTCTGTCAGCCACTGTTCACTCAGGCAATGAGGGCCAATAGAGGGGATACAGGGCAGAAAAATGGTTGGAAAGATTGGAGGAGCAAAAAAGAGAGGTGTTAATTTTACCTAAAGAAGAGTAACTTTGGCAGCCACTAACATGCTGAAACAGGAGAAGCAGGATGGAAGATGCTGCTACCCAGACCCAGGGACAATCATGTGCCCCTGAGGCTGCAGGGAGCAGGGAGTTGTGCAGCATTAGAAATGAAGCTAAGCAGACTCTATTACAATATGCCAGCAAATTTGGAAAACTCAGCAGTGGCCACAGGACTGGAAAAGGTCAGTTTTCATTCCAATCCCAAAGAAAGGCAATGCCAAAGAATGCTCAAACTACTGTACAATTGCACTCATCTCACATGCTAGCAAAGTAATGCTCAAAATTCTCCAAGCCAGGCTTCAAAAGTATGTGAACCGTCAAATTCCAGATGTTCAAGCGGGTTTTAGAAAAGGCAGAGGAACCAGAGATCAAATTGCCAACATCTGTTGGATCATCAAAAAAGCAAGAGAATTCCAGAAAAAACATCTGCTTTACTCACTATGCCAAAGACTTTAACTGTGTGGATCACAACAAACTATGGAAAATTCTTAAAGAGATGGTAATACCAGACCACCTGACCTGCCTCCTGAGAAATCTGTGTGCAGGTCAGGAAGCGACAGAACTGGACATGGAACAGCAGACTGGTTCCAAATCGGGAAAGGAGTATGTCAAGGCTGTATATTGTCACCCTGCTTATTTAACTTATCTGCAGAGTATATCATGAGAAATGCTGGGCTGGATGAAGCTCACGCTGGAATCAAGATTGCCGGGAGAAATATCAGTAACCTCAGATATGCAGATGACACCACCCTTATGGCAGAAAGTGAAGAAGAACTAAAGAGCTTCTTGATGAAAGTGAAAGAGGAGAGTGAAAAAGTTGGCTTAAAACTCAACATTCAGAAAACTAAGATCACGGCACCTGGTTCCATCACTTAATGGCAAATGGACGGGGAAACAGTGACAGACTTTATTTATTTGGGCTCCAAAATCACTGCAGATGGTGACTGCAGCCATGAAATTAAAAGACGCTTACTCCTTAGGAGAAAAGTTATAACCAACCTAGACAACATATTAAAAAGCAGAGATTATTTTGCCATCTAGTCAAAGGTTCATCTAGTCAAAACTATGGTTTTTCCAGTAGTCATATATGGATGTGAGAGTTGGACTATAAAGAAAGCTGAGCACCAAAGAATTGATGCTTTTAAACTGTGGTGTTGGAGAAGACTCTTGAGAGTCCCTTGAACTGCAAGGAGATCCAACCAGTCCATTCTAAAGGAGATCAGTCCTGAATATTCATTGGAAGGACTGATGCTGAAGCTGAAACTCCAATACTTTGGCCACCTGATATGAAGAACTAATTCATTGGAAAAGACCCTGATGCTGGGAATGATTGAAGGCAGGAGGAGAAGGGGACAACAGAGGATGAGATGGTTCAATGTCATCACTGTCTCAATGGACATGAGTTTGAGTAAAATCTAGGAGTTGGTGATCAACAGGGAGGCCTGGCATGCTGCAGTCCATGGGGTAGCAAAGAGTCATACACAACCGAGTGACTGGAAACTGAACTGAACTGAGACTCTATTACATCCTATAGTGGGAAGCATTTTATTACGCTTGTGCAAGCCATCAGGGTTATGTTTCAGTCAC
This sequence comes from Bison bison bison, assembly GCF_000754665.1. Taxonomy (NCBI): domain Eukaryota; kingdom Metazoa; phylum Chordata; class Mammalia; order Artiodactyla; family Bovidae; genus Bison; species Bison bison. The sequence continues at coordinate 3,993,701 of NW_011495027.1, read as the reverse complement.
AGTGATTGATAGGCTAACTTCAAAACAATGGCATCAGGAACCTTTCTAGTCTTCCTTTGCTATGTGTTTAGGATAGGAAATTTTCTAAATTGTCCTTTGACCTGGTTGAAAATAAAATGTAGTTAAAATCAAAAATGAAAAATAAAACATCCTGAAGATGTTACAGGAGTCTGGGAACCCTCCTTTTCAAACCGTGTTGCTTGTCAGGGGCTAAGGCTTACCTGCTGCTGCTGCTGTTTGTGCGTGCTACCTCCAGGAGAAGAGAAATCCTTCTTTCCACTCTGCCAGGAAGGATGGAAAGATGAGTATGCAGATATGTCCAGTCACCGAGGGACAACAGCTCAAGCCACAGCTGAGACCAAGCTCAGGGCTAGAGATGTGGGGGAAAGGAGGGTGCAGGTGACCAAGAAATTGATAAAATTTCTGACTCCCTACAATGCCAAGAAGCATAGAAATGTGGAAATGCAACCATGTGGAATGGCCAACAAGCAGACCAGTCCTTAAAACATTTTTCTTCCCTTAACACGTTTTTTGTGTCGTTAAATATTCTTCCCACAATTAATGGCTGCATCATGTTCTTTGTTAATTACTAATGCTCTAGTTGTTAAGTTTATTGCTGTCTTTTTTAGTGTTAATTTTCCTTATTTTCTTTGAAATTTTAGTTTGAGAGTTTATCTTATGTGAGTGGTTCACCCTCCTCCCCTCCAAGCTTCCATTTTATCAATTTCTCTGTCACCTGCACCCTCCTTTTCCCCACATCTCTAGCCCTGGGCTTGGTCTCAGTTGTAGCTTGAGCTCTTGTCCCTCGGTGACTGGACATATCAGAGACCTAGTCGTCGAGCTGGCAAAGAGTAACACTGTCCTTGCCTCCAGCTTTAGAAAGGATGCCTTGCTCTGTCACCCCACACAAGTCCAACTCTGTGCTGCCTGAAGCTTTGGCTCCTGCATATTGCCACAGATTCTCTCATCCTGCTTTTGAATATAATTATGGATTTTCTTTATATTAAAAACTATCGTTGTTCTGTTCCCAGTAGAGGGAGGAACGTGTAGCACAAATGCACAGTGTCCCAGCAATGGTAAATGTCAGTACATTTTGCTGATTTACTTGGATTTTCTAGGTAATAATATTACACAAGAAAAACAAGAACTGGAGTCACAATTTAGTCAGTACTCACTACACTCTGCCATGCACTTTATCTACATGTCAGGACTTGGAAGTGGGCAAAGAGGATTACTGCTGTCTTTTAGTGGAGGGCTGGCCATTGGCCAGGTGACCCTCAGGATGTTTTCTGATTCCAGGAATGTGCACTTTCAACTGACTTTATTTTGACTAGATTATTTTACAAGTCCAGAGAGGTAGCTGTTAAATGGTGAAAAAAAATAGCAATGCAATGTGTGTTCATAACAAGGTAAATGTATTTTGACTGGTAAATTATAAAGCTTAAGTCAAATGCTCATTTGAAAACAGGTCTTACCATCTTATTGGTTCCCTGAAAAATTGAAGAGTTGAATAAAATCTTTGCTATATGTCCATTTTATACTTATATAAGAGTCATAATTTTATTGTTTTGAAAATTATGCTTTAGCATATGTATCTTCTAATAGGCACAACCTGAGAAAAAGGTATTATTCACATTTAATAGATGAGAAAACTGAGACTCAGATCAAATGGCTTACCCACTTAGTGTCAATTTAACTAGTAAGTGGTCAAACTGGAATTTAAATACCACATTTACTGTCTTCAAGATATATGCTCTTATATATTATTGCCTGCCATGGAAAAACTCCATTTGATGACAAATGATTTTTTAAAACAATATATTAACATTAAACAGTATCTAAGTGTTTGCCATGTGCCATGCATTGAATTACATGTTTATGTGGATGAACTAGTTTAATCAAGATGGGAAAACTGAACCTACAGAGGTTCAATAATTTGCTCAAGATTTTCCATGCTATTTCTGTTTTTATCTCTTATTTTTCCTAATGCAGTAGTACTCAGCATTAGTTTGAGTGTCTAAAACTGTCCAGGGTTTAAATAGAGGTATTTGGAAAATAGAGCTCAGTTGAAGGTCAAATCATAATAGGAGCTTAGCATATTGAGAAACCATCCCAGCAGTAAGTAAATGATTTTTGCATGGACTCACTAAATCAGTAAGCTCTGTCTGGTACTGCCAAACAGTAATGTTTATAAAAGTCAGTATTTGCTATGGAAATGTTCTCTTTCTATGATTTAGAATATTTGGATGACCTAGTAATATTTTTTAAGTAAACTTCCTCATCCCTTTGCCCACAGAGGCAGACAAGGTGGCTTAAAACCCATTCACAGTCTTTCAGTCTTGCTTTCTTCTACACAGTGGCTTGAAAGCTAAATACCTTTCTAACAGTCTTTCCACTACTGATGACCCAATTCTAGCCAATAATATATGTCATTGGATTAAACGTGGAAACTGCATTTTAAAGGAATAAACTAAGCTTCTCTGGTTCAGAAGGGAGATGAACCATGAGGTGGGCTAGCAACCATCTCTTAAGCATTTGGAGAAAAGCCACCTGCCAAGAAAGGTGGAGCAGAAAGATACGAGATCTGACCCTGGGTTCTTGATGGAATCAGGGAGTTCATGTACCAGCCCTCTATAGCCTTACATGAGAGATCTTATTACATAAAAAATTAGCCCCTTAACTATTCAATCACTTTCAGTTGGTTTTCATTGCTGTTGTTGTTATTATTATTGCTTGCAGCAGAAAGAGGAAAAAAAATTAGCAATGGGAGGAAATATATATACAAATCATTTGACTTTTTTTCAGTTTTATTGAGGTATACTTGACAAAACTATAGGATTTTTAAAATGTTCATCACAATGATTTAATATGTTTATACACTGTGAAAGGATTCCTCCGTAGTTAATTCTTCCTGTCCATCACCTCACATATATATCTCCTTTTTTCTGGTAAGAACATCTAAGTTCTACTCTCTTAGCAAATTTCAATTATACCATACAGTGTCAACAACTATAACTCTCCTAGCAAATTTCAATTATACCATACAGTGTCAACAACTATAATCACCATGCTACACAGTAGGTCCTCAGTCCTTATCATCATCTAGCTGAAAATTTTCTTATATAATTGTTTTAAGTCTACAATTTTAGCCTTTTCATAGGAGGAGAGGTTTACTTCTCAAAAGTGAGTAAATGGTATATAAAACTCATTTTTATTGGTGCAAGTAACTCATCCTTTTCTATATGGATTGCCCTTATCATCTTGATTATTAATGGAGAGAAACACAACCGTTGTAATTTTCTCAAAAGGAGACGGGTAAGTTGTGGGCAGCTGGTTTTGAATGAACATGTCATTTCATCATACAAGCTTTATTGACTATGCTCATTAAGGTCTTGCACCAGTGGAATTTTATATCTGTCAGAATCCATGATCCCATTCAGTTTACATGAAATATAGGTTGACAGCATTAATGCTGCCAGAAGAGAGTCTTCAGAGGACTGCATTTCACCCTCTACAGAAATGTCTTCCTTGATACTGGAGCTATGACATTCCTTTGGCATCATCTCATGGTATGAGGTTTGCCTATGTAGTGAGCCATTTGTTATAAAGTTCCTGGATAAAGAGATAAACTATCATGTATTATTTTTAATTTTTGAGTATATATTACTGCCATTTTAAGAGTTTAGTTACACTCGTTGTTTAGTCGCTCAGTCATGTCTGACTTTTTGTGACCCCGTCATCTTTAGCCCACCAGGCTCCTCTGTCCACAGGTGTTTCCAGGCAGGATGGGTTGCCATTTTTTCTCCAGGAGATATTCCCGACCTAGGGATCGAACCCATGTCTGCTGCTTGGCAGGTGGATCCTTTACCACTGAGCCACCTGGGAAGCCCTTTAGGTATTACTAGGTCTCAGGAAGACAAGCACAAAGCATTATATTGTACTGAACACCTCTTGGTCAGCAGAGAAGGAACTAGGAGCAGTGACCCACATAAAGAGCCTGACTTGGGAGTGGCAAGTAAGCCTAGGATGAGGGCCAGGAGGAGTAAGAGTCTCAGCCCTAATTGCATATGAGTATTCACTAGGTGAGTGGGACACAGTGTTTGAGGAACCTGCTTCACAGAACAGAAGAAATAAGACCTCCCCAGCTTTCTTCCACTCCACCCATGAGCTCACGTGTGTCCTGCTTCTCCTTCCTTGCATCACTCCCATCATACTGGAATCACTCTGCCTTCCCCTGTCTGAACCTCGTCCCCCCACCATGCCCTGAACCCTAGCCCTTTGGTGCGTGCTCTGACCTTGCTCAGCATATCATCCCTCCTCTTTCCTCTGTCCTGACTTCATTCCTGATAGCATTTATATGTATCTAAGGTTTGTCAACCCCACACCTTGCTTCTCATCACCATCCTCTCTCCCCTTTCTAAAGCTAGTGTTCTTTATGCATTTTTGAATGTCTATCTCCACTTCTGTACCTCCCACTTTCTCCTTGCAAAGCCTGCCTCTGCCACCATGGCTCCACTGCAACTGTTCCAGCCACTCTGGCTTCACCAGCCATCTAGTCATGCACTTGCCAGCTGATGAAATCCAGCCCTCGTTGCCTCTCAGCCTCATCTCCTGTACTCTGCCCCCTTACTCCTGCTCATCCAGCCCCACCAACCTCCTTTTTATAATTCAACCTGCACAAATCCTTGTCCATTTCCAGGCCTGGGTACTTGTTCTTCCCACAGCCCCAGATTCTCTCCCCAAGCTCTCACACAGCTGATTCATTCTCATCTCTTGGGTCTTGGCTCAAATATTCACTCTCAGAGAGGCCTTTCCTGAACCATACATGGTGTGTGACCTTGGTATCATCACTGATTGAGCTGGGTTCATAGGAGCTCTGCTAAGAGGAGCGAATGATGGGTGGAGCTGCTCATCATACTGCTCACATATATTCCCTCATCAACTGAAGACGGAAACCTCGGGCTGAGCCTACAAGTGGGGAATAAAGGCCTTAGGTTTGCTCTTAAACTCTAGATCAATTCATCACTTATCAGACACCCAAAGTGCCCAACTGAGTTAGGTGTTAGGTTAAAAATACAAACAATTTATATATCAAATATATGTATGTATAAACAAACATAGTAATTTACTAAGCAGAGGTATACACAAGTTGGCAGTGGGGGACAATCAGTTGTCTGGGGGTGCTGGGAGACTCAAAGAAGAGTAAAAATATGAAATAGGACTAAGACTTATCACATAAAACAGGGAAAGCAATCCCAAGTTGAGGAAATAGCACATGCAAAAGTACAGGGAGATTTCTCATGAACATTCAATATGGTGATAGAGGTGACGTGAAGACCGACCTCCACCGTTCCTCTCCCTCACAAAACAGAAATACTTAGCATCCCTGTGACTGTTACGAAGTTGGTGCAAACTTTTGAAGAGAAAATTTTATATGGACTTTGAACTAACTTTATTTTGGAATAAATAATTTATGGCTTGCTGTGATAGATGGCTACTAGAATAACTTAACACTTCTGAATATTTAATTTCAACTCATATAACAGTTCCAGTTTTGGAAGACAGAAAGATTAGAGGTGGATGGGTAAATTGACTGGACTGGAAAATGGACAGGTGGGAGATAGGAGGTAGATGCCGAGGAATCCAGTAGAGAACTGGGGTGGTGTTTCTTTATTCAAAGTTTAGGTTGGATGATGTGTCCAGGTGCGGGGGTGACCTGGGAAAGCCATCCTTGTGTCTCTATACGAAATTTTGATTTTATTATAATAATAACAGTAATTACTGAAAATGTACTATGAATTAGATATTATTCCCTGTTCTTTTCTTTTTATATATTATCTTTACCCTGGAATTGATACTTTCGAACTGTGGTGTTGGAGAAAACTCTTTAGAGTCCCTTGGACTGCAAGGAGATCAAACCAGTCAATCCTAAAGAAAATCAGTCCTGAATATTCATTGGAAGGACTGATGCTGAAGCTCTAATACTTTGGCCGCTTGATGTGAAGAACTTACTCATTGAAAAGACCCTGATTCTGGGAAAGATTGAAGGCAGGGAGAGAAGGGGACAAGAGGATGAGATGGTTGGATGGCATCACCAACTCGACGGACATGAGTTTGAGCAAGCTCCAGGAGTTGGTGATGGGCAGAGAAGCCTGGCATGCTGCAATTCGTGGGGCTGCAAAGAGTTGGACAAGAGTGAGTGACTGAACTGAATTTACCCTGGAAGGAAAGTATGAGAAACCTGAGATTTGGAGAAGTTAATTTACTTAAGATAATACAGCAAGTAAATCCATGTTGTCAAGATCTACAGCAAGTAGATTTTTTTCATGCTTTCCTACCATATAAGGGGGACAACTCCTAGTTCCTTCTTAGCAGACTCAGTTTACTTTGGGTCCCACTTTCAAATCTAATCACGGCTCTGCTTCAACAATCCTCTCCAACTCTTGTGATACAAAGGACACTGAAGAATTGCACAACTCTTCTATTTTAATAATGCTTCTGCCTTAGTATAACTGGTTTTTCTTCTAGCATAGAATGAACTTCTGCAAATATGAAGTGCTTTCTTTGCACCTGAACACTGTCCACCCACCACAGTCAATTTATTCCTGGAGTCTTTCTATTTCATGCTTCTCCAGAGAGAATTTACTACTGTATCTATCATGGTTTCTGTTGTTCACAACTGAACACTCCTAGTTGGGCTAAGGGAATGGAATTATTGCCAGCTATTAGATGGTTTATAAAATTATTGGAAGAGCTATAAGAAGAGGCTGTAGGCTGAGAAACCTAGGATCTAGGTTTCTAGAAACAACTCTCAATATCCAATATCACACAGCTTCTGCATGGCCAGAAACTTCACAATCTCTTCTTCACATTTACAGAAGACTACTCACAGGAGAGCCTTAATGTCTTTGCCCATCCACAGGCACAGAATGAAAGCCTCTCACCCTTTCTCTCCACTCAGGACCAGCTTTATGAGCAAGCATCCCATGCAGCCAGCTAAGGCTCAACACTTAGAAGGGCATCACTTTAGAAGTTTAATGCTCTGAGGTTGCCATCTTGAAATTCTTGATTTAAAATTTATATTCTGAGGAGAATCCTTTAGGACAGTGGATTATGCTCCAGGAGCTTGGATCTTCCTCCTGCCGCCTGCCTGTGACAAGTTCTCTGCCAGCCCATCCCCTACACTCTAGCGCCCCAGGCCTCCCTTTCCCTGCTACTGCCCATCGACCACCGCCTTCCAGCCCCAGATGGAGACGTGGCCCCAGGTTCCAGGAGTATTGGGATTGATTCCCGTCAGGCACATGCGCCGCTTCACCTGGTGCTGGGCAGCTCAGCACTGTCCGCCTCCCTGGCAGGTAGCTGTGCCCTCAGTTAGTGGCAGGGGTGAGCCTCTTAACTGCCTTTATCTGGGCGCCTGGGGCCTCTGGGCGTGGAGGTGGCAGTACTTACAAGGGTCAGTCATCTTTCGTGGGTTGGAGTGCCAGCCCCTAGAAAAGAGGGATCTATGAATTGACTTCTGGAAGCTTCTGTTGGTCCAGCAACCAATGGGAAAAGAAACCGAGCAGGCAGTGAGCGCATAGTCATGGACAGGGACCCTGGGATGGTGAGTATCTTAGGGTTCTAGATTTCTGGGATTGCACATTAAATAGCAGAGGGGTTAAAAAAAAATGAAACCACCTTGATAAGTTGTGGAAAAGACAACAAAAGGAAGATAAAAGTTCTCTCCACCAGCCCCCCCCCCCCACCTTTTTTTTCTACAGGGGCCTCATGTTTTCATTTTATATTGGGCCCCACAAATTCTGCACTAGCCCAGTCTCCAATTTGGAGAAGGCAATGGCACCCCACTCCAGTACTCTTGCCTGGAAAATCCCATGGACGGAGGAGCCTGGTAGTCTCCAATTAACTTAGCCTTAATCCAGGGGTTTGATAAGTACACCTGATTAGTGGAATTCTAATTACATCCTAAACTCTATTTATAAGGAAGTCTGGCAAGCTGAGTTTTTAGCTTTCTAACCTGAGTAGCAAGTGAAAGCTCTGGTGTACAGGAAGGAGATTGGAATTCCTGTTGAGTAAGAAAGACAGCCTGTGCTGTCTGGCACTGTCACTGCATCAACAGCCTGGCAGGAGTGCTACCTCCTTGGTACACTAGACTCCATGGCACAGGGGCGGAATCTGGTTCATTCACTGCTTTAAACCCAGTTCAAAATATAGGGCCTGTCACATAGTATGATCCCAGGATTTATAGAATTGAATTTCTAATCATCAATTTTTGTATGTTCTAGTTATTAACCTATACATCTAATGGTATATTCTTTCTTGCTGTAGTTCATATTAACTTGAGATCTTCATTACTGGTGACAAATTCATATGCAAATGCAGTAGGTTAGTAAAAATAAAAATAGGCATATGGATTATACTTAGTGATTTATTTTCATGTACTGAGCATAGCTAATTACAAACATAATACTGTATCTCTACTCTGCTTAGTGAATTAAATTACTTACCATGCCACTATGAAAACATTAATAATGTTTACCCAGCCACAGAAATCACCAATATGAAGCTACATTCCGTCTGGTCTTCACTTTTTGAAATTCACAAACTGGAATTAATTTCAAAAAGAAAATGTCTGGCCGAAGAGTATTAAAAGAGTGGGCAAATTACATAATATTCTATGGAAAAGTTAGGTTGATTTAAAACAGGAATACCCTGCACAGAATCAAAACTTTTCATCTACTTCTCACCATCTCCAAAATGGAAAGTTTTACCACCAAAAGATTTTAATTAAAACGACTTTTAGCATGTGTGTATATAAAAATGTCTCTTAATTACAAAGATTAAAGTTAAAGCTTATACCTGAGATTTAATTTTCAGTCTAAAGGTGTATGGATCGATGATAGTGAGGACGGTTGGAAATATGCAGGATAATCAGACTATCCAAAGCAAATAGAGAAGCAAGCTACACTTCCCAGAACTTATCTGTCTATCCAGGAAGTGTGGGACAGAGGGCTTATTCCAAAATTTAGTTAAATATCATAGGTTAAAAAAGTTCTTTGGGATCTCCATCCTTAAATGTTCTTTTCAGGAGCTGCATCATGAAAATCTGGCCTGACAGTCTGACGGGTCATGAATTATTAATAGATTAAGTTATAACTCAGAGCAAATGAGTTACTTAAGGAGAGTCAGTGAGGCAATTGTGTGAGTAACTGATTATGATTGCCTGAAGCACAGTCTGGCCTTTGAGCCAAATCAGAGAATAAATGGAATTCTGGTTCCTTCAGGAGAGGTAGACCAGAGAGTGTTGACTTTTATTATCCAGGTAATCTTGTCTTTCACATCAATTTGAAGGCAGGATTTATCCTAATCCATTGTGCCTCTAAATTAAACAGTTACCCTGACAAAGTGGTACTATGGTACAACTATAAATTATAGCAACAATAAGGGTTATGCAGCCAGATAATCCAGGGTAATCTTCCCATCTCAAAATCCTTAATTATATTTGGGAAGTCTGTCTTGGCCATGTAAGGCAATATTCACAGGTTCTAGGGATAAGGGCATGCTGACTTTGGGAGGAAGGGATGTTATTCAGCCTAACATACCCCTTGTCTGAAAATTTGCTAAAACTGGAATCTACTTACTACTATCTCTAAACAGACCATCAAAGGATGGAGATTCCAAAGACCTACTTTTGTTATGACTAGCAACTATAAACCTAGGTTTCTAAAGAAGTTTATTTTCAAAAAGAGCTGTTTGGGGGAACATCTGAGAACATACTTCCTGTTTTTAGACTGATAGATATAGTCTTCAAAAATCCCTAGGTTCAGATTTGAATTAAATTTTATCATGTTCGTTTTGTGTGTTGTTGAATTTCTAAGTTATCGTGTGCTTCTGCGTTCTTTTGAATTAATTTATTTTTGGTGGCCCTAGGTCTCCATTGCTGCGAGCCAGCTTTCTCTGGTTGCAGTGAGTGGGGACTACTCTCTAGTTTCAGCGCTTCTCATCGCTGTGGCTTCTCTTGTTTGGGAGCACAGGCTCCAGGGTGCACAGGCTTCAGAAGTTGCGTGCTTGGCTTCAGCAGTTGTGGTGCACAGGCTTAGTTGCCACATGGCAGGTAGGATCCTAGTTCCCAGACCAGGGATTAAACACTTGTCCTCTGCATTGCAAGGTGGATTCTTAACCACTGGACCACCAACAAAGCCCCTTCTGCATGTTTTTGATCAGCCATTGCAAGCTGTAAGACCTTGGATCTGGAATGATTCAACATTATTCATTTTTTATCACCCTAGGGCTGATAGGTTACACTTTGAACTAGATTTTGGGTGAATTAATACATTTTTAAATGAATTTGCACTTGGCATATCATTTAGCATATCATGACTTTGAGCATAGTTATTGAATTTTTGTTGCTTAAGTTTGAATGAAATGACGAGTACCCTATTTCAGGACTCTAACTCTAAATACAGGGCTATCCCATCTTTACTGTGTATTTCACTAAACAATTTGGTTTTTTTTTTTGTTAAATATTTTGGTGAATTAGAAAATGTAGCCTTTAATAACCTCTCTTCAACTGGAACTGTTTTCTACTGTCGTTTTCAGTGTTAGTAATAATGCTTATGGCTGTACTTGGGACTCATAGTTCTAGTTCTTTTAGTTCTGAAGTGCCTGTGATATGCTTAGCACTTCTGTGAGCACAGACTTGATACCAAACACAATGCCAAGGGACAAGTGAGTATGAAGAAGACTAAGACTTGTTCTGCCTTTCCTCTGTACTGAGACCTGGACTTATTTTATCTTAATCTCCAGCATTTGTTCAACTCTCTAGCACAGAGTTCAGAATTAATGTCTGTGTTCTGTTTTGTTTAAAAAAATTATTGAGACATAGTTGACACTATATTGGCTTGTATGCCTGTAAATATGATTAGATATGTACATATTGCTAAATGATCACTGTAGGGTAAGGGAGTTAGAGAAGGTGAGGTTCAGAAAAAGAATGAGACCGGCACTTTACAGGAACAGATCACCTTTAATGAGGCGAGAAGGGGCAGCAGTCAGATTAGTGAGCTGCTGCACTAACCCAAGAAAAGAGTAAGTATATATAGGCATATATGTGGAAAGCTACTGTCTTAAGGGGGCCTGTTCTTCTCCAAGGTTGTTCAGAGTAGTTATCTCTTAAACAGCTGGGGCAAGGAATTCTGGAGATCGGCCAGAGGCTGGACTGGCTGGCAGCTGGGCATAATCAACCTTAATGTCCATTTTTTTTCTTCGGGTGATAGAGTTCTTTGTTTTGCATAGAATGGTGGGGAGGACCTGGAGGGGAATTTTAACTCCAGGCTATTTTGAGCCCTGTAACTTTCCTTCAGTTACCATAGTAAGTCTAGTTAGAATCAGTCACCATGCTGCCGCTGCTAAGTTGCTTCAGTCGTGTCCGACTCTGTGTGACCCCAGAGATGGCAGCCCACTAGGCTCCCCCATCCCTGGGATTCTCCAGGCAAGATCATTGGTGTGGATTACCATTTCCTTCTCCAATGCGTGAAAGTGAAGTCACTCAGTCATGTCCGACTCTTAGTGACCCCATGGACTGCAGCCTACCAGGCTCTCTGTCCATGGGATTTTCCAGGCAAGAGAACTGAAGTGGGTTGCCATACATAGTTACAAAAGATTTTTTTCTTGTGATGAGATCTTTTAAGATCTATTCCTTTAGCAACTTTCAAATATGCAATATAGTATTATTAAAAATAGCCACCACACTGTACATTACATCCCCATAACTTGCTTATTTTGTAAGTAGGAGTTTACACCTTTTGATTCCCTTCACCCATTTGTCACTCCTTTGTAAATATCTGTTTAATGAAAAATTTGTCCTTAAGAAGTAGTTGTTGAATGAGCTACTCATAACTGAGATGACTGAGATAGAATGCTTCCACCTTCAGATCACTTCTAAGGGGTGTGAAGGAGGTGTGAACAGGGTGTGAAGAGACCCACCACTTCATCAAGGAGAGTCAGAGCTGGCTTTGTAGAAAAGCAGTCATGTGAGCGAGGTCTGGGGGAAAATAAGTTTGCAGAATAACCGCTTCTGTTAATTTACTTGTTTCTTTTCACTGCTTAGTGTTGATGGGGTAGTCTTCATTTTGTCTCCGTAATAGTGTTTGGAGGAATGTTGGGTTTGTCTCTGTCCCAGCTCCACTGGACGGAGCAAGAATGGAGTGACTTCTCGGAAAGTTACAGGGAGCAGAGCCAGATGCAGCTCGGCCCTCCCAGGGAGGAAGGAGACCACAGAGATGAGAAAAAACAGGGCCAAATGTATGAAGAAACAAAGGAGGAACCTGGAAGCAACTTCTTAGTTAAGAATGTGTTTATAAAATGTCACTGTATTTGAGAATGTATTCTTTGTGAATGTATGGCCCATGAATATGTCCTTTTTCTTTTCACCACATCTTGTGCTGGCACAGACTGTAAAGAATCTGCCCGCAACGTGGGAGACGGGGTTCAGTCCCTGGGTTGGGAAGATCCCTTAGAAAGGGAAATGGCAACCCACTTCAGTATTCTTGCCGGGAGAATCCCATGGATTCTGGAGCCTGGAGGGCTACAGGCCACAGGGTCGCAAAGAGTTGGACATGACTGAGCAACTAACCCTTTCACTTTGTCTCTCTCTGGGAAGCAGTATATACTGACCCTCATCTTCATCTTACTCCTAGTAAAAGTCCCCTTTCTCTGTCCCTGCTTTTTCCAAGTGCAGCAGCAGGAATCTGGTTAGAGACAAATTAAACATTCCTTACAATGCTGTTATGGAAACAAAATGAAACTGGTGAACTACAAGTTTACATAATTTTTAAAAAGCTCTTAAAGCTAGCCCATCCAATATGAATTGTTGTAAACTTTATAAATAGTTTAAAGGAATAAGAAAAATTGGCAAATTGACCTCGTGGAAAGTCTTGGCTTTCTGCAGCTGACTTTTGGCAAATTGACCTAGGGCCAGTGTTGAAGAATTAACACACATTTACCTAGCAAAAATGGGAAATGGCATTCTAGGTACAGAGACAAGAGCAGAAGAAATGTTTGACAGGGACAGGTATGTTTGTTTATTCACTAAATGTTTTAGAGCACAAAACCTGCCCTTGTGAACAGTTGTACGCTCATGAAACTTATGTCGTCTCTTTTGTATAAATGTCTGCCAAATTATTGATTTTAACTCTCTCTCTCTCCAGAGAGAAACTTTTTAGATATTGGACATTAATTGTAGCAGGAAAACAGTACAGATAGAAGGTAGAATGATTGTAATTGAAGTGAAACAAACTATGCTTTTGTCTGAAGAAAAAAGATCCCAGAAATTGAACAGAATTGCAATAGAAAGATAAAAAGCAGAAACGGAATATGAAAGCAATAAGGCAAACAAAAAATAATTAGTAATGTTAAGAGGCAGTTTTTATAAAAGTCCACTAAAATAGATAAGTGTTTGGCGAGTTCTGACCAAGAAAAGCAAAGAGAGAAAACACAAATGCAGAGGGAGGCCCAAGAGGGAGGAAATAGATAAATAATTATGACTGATTCACAATGTTGAAAGGCAGAAACTAATACAGTATTTTAAAGCAATTTTACTCCAATTAAAAATTTTTAAAAAGATGACTAAGGTATTCCCATGAGGTATTATTAAACAAGAAAATCAAGTCAAAGAGATGTATATGATTTCTTTTTTTTTTAAAGGATAAATTTAAAAGGCTAAATCTCCCTTTTAAACCTGCCATCATCATCATCATTATCCCCATCATCAGTCTATGCCTGTCTGTATATGTGCATGTGATCGATGAGCATGGAGAAGGTTGTTAACACTGATGACTGGGGCTGAAGACTGGGTAACAGTGGACAGAGTTGAGTAAGAAGGCAACCTCCTCTCTTTAAAGAGGTAGCAATAGAAATAGCATGTGTGATACGATCTCATGAAACTTATACTTTTATAAGATCATTGATGTGTCATTGATGGATATCTCAGGGTAGAATTTCAGGTGAGTTTTATTTTTCTGTATCTTTATATGTTGTTTAACATTTTACAATAAACATTTTTATAAATAAATGGAGAGACCAATGAGCTTTTTCATTGTATAAAAAATAAAAAGCTTCCTGAATGATTCTGTTGATTAGCCAAGCTTCATCATTAGCATTCAACTTAGGAAGCTCAAAAAAAAGGAATTTCAATCACCAGAAAGCAAAGTGTTAAGAAAGCACTTCTGAAAAAGGGAGCCTTGCTGGGACCCCAGAAACCACTCATCCTGGATCATTTCCTACTTGTAGCATGCTAAGACTGCTCTGAGGGAAAATGATGATCAGATAGGATGTGAGGTATCTGGGGAATATGTGGCTTGACTCCTGGTAAACGTTCATGTGTGGTTCAGGTGCTGGCTTCTGATATCTGAATGCTCTGGGTTGGGTACAGGACAGCTAGTGGAGAGGTGGATGGCAGGAAACCAGTGATGCCTGGAGTGGGGCAAAGGCTTTGTTGCCAAGCAGACTGGAGTTTGAATCTGGACCCTGGCAGTCACTAGACACATGACCTTGGACTCATTACTCCACCTACCTGGGCCTGAGTTTTCTTGTTAGGAAAGTGAGGATAATCATGCTTCCATGGCAGGCTTGTTGTGAGGAAAGGAGACTATCCTGATACTGAAGGTGGCCCAGCCAGTGTTGTATATGTATACGCTTGTAGGAAAGCTCAGGGCCATGGTCCTAGGGAGCCCATTGCTCAGCTTAGTGGGTAATATAAGGAGAGGAGCATCAGCAAGACTTGAGGAAATGCAGGCCCTGGGAAAGGAGAGAGGCTCAGGCAAGCCTAGCTAAGACTTCTGTCGCTCTTGCCCTCCAGACTCAGTTTCCTATACTTTCTCTCCTGCATCACTTTAGCAAATTCTTGTGAATTGGAATTAGGTGACTGAGATGGACTGAAATTTTTTTAACTTTTAGGTTTTTTATATAAAAAATTTGAGGGCAGAAATAAAAGCAAAAAATATAAATGCAAATATTATGAGTGATGAAGGATATATAAACATCAGTCGTGACTAACTCTATGGTCTCATGGACTGTAGCCTGCTAGGCTCCGCTGCCCATAGGATTTCCCAGGTAAGAATACTGGAGTGTGATACCATTTTCTACTGCAGGGATCTTCCTGACCTAGGGATCGAACCTCTTTTGTGTCTTCTGCATTGGCAGGCAGGGTCTGTACCATTAATGCCGGCGGGGAAGCCCCTAGATAGAGAATAAAAATGTGGTGAAATTGACCATGTACAACTTTGCCATTAAAAATAAACCTAGATAGAATGGATTGTTTAAGCTAATCTATGTTTTAGCACTCTAACCCAAATTTAAAGTGTCTTCTTAGTTTAAAACTTTTTTCTCTTTACTCATTATCAGTTGTTGGTCAAGTGGTAACAATTAAGTTTCTGCTTGTGAGTCAACACAGTCTAGTGGCCGTAACCCATCCATCAGAATAGGCACCTGGGGAGAGGAAGAGTGTATTGTCCAGTGCTAATTCAATCATTTCCCTTATTATTAACGTTGTTTGCTACAGGTGAAAAAGGAACTCTGTGTTGGTTAGAATCAAAAGACATAGTGCCAAATGATGTAAGAAAAATAGTGAATTAGAATAGCTAACCTTTGACTAAAAAGTTTTGATTAATGATACAATTTTTTAAAAAATGTATTACCTGAATCATATACTGATTCATGTTAATGTTTGGCAGGAACCAATGCAATACTGTGAAGTAATTATCCTTCAACTAAAAATAAATAAACTTAAAAAAAATAAAAAGCATACATTACCTGTATAGCCTTAAAGTTCAGTTCAGTTCAGTCGCTCAGTTGTGTCTGACTCTTTGCCACCCCACGGACTGCAGCATGCCAGGCCTCCCTGTCCATCACCAACTCCCAGAATTTGCTTAAATTCAAGTCCATTGAGTCGGTGTTGCCATCCAACCATCTCATCCTCTGTTGTCTCCTTCTGTTCCCACCTTCAATCTTTCCCAGCATCAGGGTCTTTTCCAGTGAGTCAGTTCTTCACATCAGGTGGCCAAAGTATTGGAGTTTCAGCTTCAGCATCAGTCCTTCCAGTGAATATTTGGGACTGATTTCCTTAAGGATGTACTGGTTGGACCTCCTTGCAGTCCAAGCGACTCTCAAGAGTCTTCTCCAACACCACGGTTCAAAAGCATCAATTTTTCTGCACTCAGCTTTCTTTATAGTCCAATTCTCACATCCATACATGACTACTAGGAAAACCATAGCTTTGACTGGGCAGACATTTGTCGGCAAAGTAATGTCTCTGCTTTTTAATATGCTGTCTAGGTTGGTCATAGCCTTTCTTCCAAGGAGCAAACGTCTTTTAATTTCATGGCTGCAGTCGCCATATGCACTGAGTGATTTTGGAGCCCCCCAAAATAAAGTCTCTCACTGTTTCCATTGTTTCCCCATCTATTTCCCATGAAGTGATCTTAGTTTTCTGAATGTTGAATTTTAAGCCAACTATTTCACTCTTCTCTTTCACTTTCATCAAGAGTCTCTTTAGTTCTTCTTTACTTTCTGCCATAAGGGTGGTGTTATGTGCATATCTTAGGTTATTGATATTTCTCTCAGCAATCTTGATTCCAGCTTGTGCTCCATCCAGCCTGGCATTTTGCATGATGTACTCTGCTGCTGCTGCTGCTAAGTTGCTCCTGTCATGTCTGACTCTGTGTTACCCCATAGATGGCAGCCCACCGGCTCCTCTGTCCCTGGGATTCTCCAGGCAAGAACACTGGAGTGGGTTGCCCTTTCCTTCTCCAACACATGCATGAATGCTGTGTCGCCTCAGTCGTGTCCGACTCTGTGCGACCCTATGGACAGCAGCCTCCATCCACAGGAGTCTCCAGGCAATACTGGAGTGGGCTGCCATTTCCTTCTCTGATGGACTCTGCATATAAGTTAAATAAGCAGGGTGACAATATACAGCCTTGACATACCCCTTTCCCAATTTGGAACCAGTCTGCTGTTCCATGTCCAGTTCTAACCGTTGCTTCCTGATCTATACAGATTTATCAAGAGGCAGGTCAGATGGTCTGGTATTCCCATCTCTTTCAGAATTTTCCATAGTTCGTTGTGATCCACACAGTCAAAGGCTTTAGTGTAGTCGATAAAGCAGTAGATACTTTTCTGGAACTCTTCCTTTTTCAATGATCCGATGGATGTTTACAATTTGATCTCTGGTTCCTCTGCCTTTTCTAAAACCAGCTTGAACATCTGGAAGTTCATTGTTCATGTGCTGTTGAAGCCTAGCTTGGAGAATTAGGAGCATTACTTTACTAGTGTGTGAAACGTGTGCAATTGTATGGTAGTTTGAGCATTCTTCAGCATTACCTTTCTTTGGGATTGGAATGAAAACTGACCTTTTCCAGTCCTGTGGCCACTGCTGAGTTTTCCAAATTTGCTGGCATATTGAGTGCAGCACTTTCACAGCATCATCTTTTAGGATTTGAAATAGCTCAACTGGAATTCCATCATCTCCAGTAGCTTTGTTCATAGTGATGCTTCCTAAGGCCTACTTGACTTCCCATTCCAGGATGTCTGGCTCAAGGTGAGTGATCACATCATCATGGTCATGAAGATCTTTTTTAGATAGTTCTTCTGTGTATTCTTGCCACCTCTTGTTAATATCTTCTGTTTCTGTTAGGTCCATACCATTTCTGTCCTTTATTGTATCCATTTTTGCATGAAATGTTCTCTTGGTATCTCTAATTCTTGAAGAGATCTCTAGTCTTTCCCATTCTATTGTTTACCTCTATTTCTTTGCATTGATCAATGAGGAAGGCTTTCTTATCTCTCCTTGGTATTCTTTGGAACTCTGCATTCAAATGGGTATCATTCCTTTTCTCCTTTGCCTTTAGCTTCTTTTCTCAGCTATTTGTAAGTCTTCCTGAGACAACCATTTTGCCTTTTTGCATTTCTTTTTCTTGGGGATGCTCTTAATCACTTCCTCCTGTACAATGTCACAAACCTCTGTCCATGGTTCTTTAGGCACTCTGTCTATCAGGTCTAATCCCTGGAATCTGTTTGTCACTTCCACTGTATAATCATAAGGGATTTGATTTAGGCCATACCTGAATGGTCTAGTGGTTTTCCCTACTGTCTTCAATTTAAGTTTGAATTTTGCGATAAGGAATTCATGATATGAATGAGCCACAGTCTGCTCCCAGTCTTGTTTTTGCTGACTGGACACAATGGTCAGAAAGGCTAGTGGGAACATCTACTTCCGAATTAAATGAAGTAATATGGACTATTCTGTCCTACTTATCAGAAACAACCAATCAATGTAAGAGGACCAAATATAGGATACAGTGGTTTTCAAGACACTGGGCATCAGGCAGCAAAGGACTGTGATCCCCGAGAGACAGGAAACAAGAATAAGATGAGCCCTATAATTACTCTGCTCACCACTTAAGAGAGTTTTCAGGCCACAATCCTGGGAAGGGGAGCTCAGGAAAGTACAGTGGACTCTGAATTGGGGAGATAAAGCTGAGAGTCAGGGGACTAAGATGTCTAGAGTTCACAGGACAGGGTTCTGGACAGGAGAGAGCTGCAAAGAGAGAGGACTGAAGAGATCTGCAGAGAGTTCCCTTCAGGTTTTCAGCTGAGTACTGACTAGCTTTGCCTGTGAGGAGAGTAGCTGGGGCTGGAGAAAGAAACATCTAAACGTATTAGAGGTAAGAGTGCCTGGTGCTCACACAGGGCAGAAAAGAGTTATCACTCCCATTAGCCAGACCGGATAACCTCAGAATTCACAGGACACTGGGTACGGGACAGAAAAGTCTTGCCTCAGTGGTAGGAAACAAGCTACTCTCTGAGCTAGTCTAGCAAGATGTGAAAACAGTAAAGCTGTTTCCAAGCACTTTACCTGGCATCCCAGAACAAAGCTCTAGAATATTTAAAGGAACACAAAAATATATACCACCCCACAACATAAAGTTTAGAATATCTGCTAGTTACAAACTTACTGTGCAAAGAAACAGGAAAACATGAACCACAGTGGGAAAACAAGTCAGCGAATTGAAACTGACTCTAAAAATTTAATGTAATCTGTGATAATCTTTTGTAGAAATTGATAAACTAATTCTAAAATTCATACTGGTTGTGAAAGACCTATTAATAGACTAGCCAAAACCACTTTGAAAAGGAATAAAGTTGGGGACCGACACTGTTTGATTTAAGGATTAATACAGGGTAGCCATCAAGAGTCTGGCACTAGTGTACTGATAGGGAATTAGACCGAGAGCACAAAGCAGAGTCCAGAAGCAGGCCCACAACTTTTCTGACAACTGATTTGCAGTTTTTTAAACAAATGGTGAGGGGGGGTGGGGGGGGGGAAGAAACCTCTGTCCACATTTTACACCATTTGTAAAAATTCACTAGGAATGGATCATAGACCTAGATGAAAAACCTGAAACTATAAAACTTCTAAAATAAAGTGTGGAAAGACAATTTTTGCTGCCTTGGATTAAGCAAAGATCTCTTAGATATATCACTGAAAGCAAGACCTGTAAAAGGACAATGTATATATTAGGTATACTGGACTCCTTCTCACTGTGCCGTCATTCAGTCTTTTATCTGGTGTCCCTGGTGTCTCTCCACGGACAGCAGCCAGATTGGATTAGGACCTGCCCTGTTGGCCTCATTTTCATTTAGTCACCTCTTGAAAGTCTCTGTTTCTGAATATCACGTCATATTCTGAGGTAACGGGGCTTAGGACTTCAACATGTAAATTTTAGGGGAATATAATTCAGTCCATGACACTGTACAGACACTAATGTAGCAGCTTTATTAGTAATAGCTTAAAAACTGAAAACAACCCAAATGTCTATAAAGAGATGAATAGATATATTGTGGTATGGTTATATGATGCACTACTCTTCAGCAATGAAAAGGAATGAATTATTGATGCATGATGCAGCATGGATGAGTCTCAGAGTAATTATGCTGAGTGGAAAAAATGACCAAAAAATAATACATATTATATAATTACATTAATTAAACTTCTAGAAAATGCAAATCAATCTATAGTGGCATTAGGAGATCAGTGGTTTCCTGAATATCTGGATTTTAGGCTTAAACTAGAAATAGAGGAGACTTTTGGGGGTGATAGACATGTTGATTGTCTTGATTGTAATGCTAGACTCATGGATGTATACATATATCAAAACTGCATGTGTGCACTTTAAACATACGTAGTTTTTTGTGGTTGTTGTGTAATCGCTAAGTTGTGTCCAACTTTGAGATCCCATGGACTGTAGCCCACCAGGCTCCTCTGTCTATGGAATCCCCCAGACAAGAATACTGGAGTGGGTTGCCATTTCATTCTCCATTGGATCTTCCTCACCCAGGGGTTGAACCCAAGTCTTACACATTATCAAGCAAATTCTTTACCACTGAACCAACAGGGAAGCCCCTGTGTGGCTTATTGTATGTCAATTATACATCAATAAAACTTTTTAAAAAAAGATCATAACTAAAAGTATAGTAAAACCACTCTTTTGGCGGTCAGATTTCTGCAGTTCTCAAGTCTCTGGTGCATAGATATGTACCCAAAAGGTTTTTGAAAAGCATGTTGGAATGGCTTTGACAAAGCCATAGCATTCTAACTTACCAGAGTAATTATAGTCCTTCCTAGCTAGGTAAACTTCAGTTCAGTTCAGTCGCTCAGTCGTGTCTGACTCTTTGGAACTCCATGAATCACAGCATGCCAGGCGTCCCTGTCCATCGCCATGTCCCGGAGTTCACTCAGACTCAAGTCCATTGAGTCAGTGATGCCATCCAGCCATCTCATCCTCTGTCATCCCCTTCTTCTCCTGCCCCCAATCCTTCCCATCATCAGAGTCTTTTCCAATGAGTCAACTCTTCGCATGAGGTGGCCAGAGTACTGGAGTCTCAGCTTTAGCATCAATCTTTCCAAAGAACACCCAGGGCTGATCTCCTTTAGAATGGACTGGTTGGATCTCCTTGCAGTCCAAGGGACTCTCAAGAGTCTTCTCCAACACCACAGTTCAAAAGCATCAGTTCTTCGGCACTCAGCTTTCTTCACAGTCCAACTCTCACATCCATACATGACCACTGGGAAAACCATAGCCTTGACTTGATGGACCTTTGTTGGCAAAGGAATGTCTCTGCTTTTGAATATGCTATCTAAGTTGGTCATAAACTTAGAAACCCTCATTCATAGACTGCTTGTTTTCACTTAAGACACCACTTCAACTAAGCTTGATAAGCTCTAAAAAATGTTTGGAAAGATTAGATGACTTCCACATATATGATGGAGTATCAGTGACAAGTCATTGCCAGAAAAATAGGAAGAGAAAATAACCTTAAAAAGTATTTAGAATTTCACTCTGCCAACACTGACTGGTGACGAATATTCATTGAAACAAATGAAGATAGTATCTTTTGTTTAATAAGGCAGGTTATAATATAGTAGATTGTAGAAAAAATTCTTATAAAAATGAGACGAAAAATGTTTTAAATATGGAAGAGGTAATTTTCAGATAGGGCTTCCCTGGTGGCTCAGATGGTAAAGTATCTGCCCACAGTGAAAATCTCTGAAAGTAAATACCTTGCTGACTCAAAACAGTGCCTTTGAGGAAAGTCATAAAAATTACAGAAAACATTGGATTTAAAATAAGTCAAACATGAGAAAAAATGCAAAAGAATATCTATCATCAGAAGTATTTTTATCCTGACATAAAAATGCACAGGTTCACTCCAGCCTTTTTCCTTTATAAATGATCATGTTTATTTGGTTTTCTAAAGTGCTCTGGGTGTTTAAATTGACAAGGAGGAAAGAACAAGTCTTAATGTTTATGGCTTCAAGATCTGGTTTCTAGTCAATTCACATATGTCTCAGAATGTTAATTGAATGTTGATCTTTTTTGACTCCTTGCCAACTTTATGACGTAAATGTCTTCTTTGACCATAAATCTTGTCCTCTCAGGGACATTTCTGTAACTAGGCTCAGAATTGTGATAGCATAAGTCTTTCTTACTGAAAAATTATATTCTACTGTTTAAAGCATTTTATTATGCTAAACCTTCAATGAAAAAAATTGAAAAATTATGTTTCTAGGAACCTCTAAAAAAGAAATGGGTCCCCAAAGGTGGTACAGTGGTAAAGAATCCACCTGCCAGTGCAGGAGATACAGGAGACATGGGTTTGATCACTGGGTTGGAACGATCCCCTGGAGGAGAAAATGGCAACACACTCCAGTATTCTTGCCTGGAAAATCCCATGGACAGAGGAGCCTGGTGAGTTATAGTTCAGGGGGTCACACAGAGTCAGCCACAAGTGAGTGACTGAACAAAATGCACACCAAGAAGATGTGGGCCATCACTGATACCACTTAGAGCAACCGAAAGCACACTTCAACAGACTGAAATAGAAGTTCTTTACCAGAGATGTTAACTCCAGAAAGAAAATAGAGCTAAGAAGATCAGTACATTACAGGCAGAGCCCACCATGGCACAGCCCAGAGAGACACAACTGTCGAGCTCTATGAGCAGCTCCCATGCTCATCTCTTACAGTTCAACAAGTCAGCTTAGAACCCAAGGAAATGGATGATATCATTAGAGTGCTCTATATAGTGTGCTGGAGAAGGAAATGGCAATCCACTCCAGTATTCTTGCCTAGAGAATCCTGTGGACTGAGGAGCCTGGTGGGCTGCTGTCTCTGGGATTGCAGAGTTGGACACGACTGAAGTGACTTAGCATGTATGCATGCATTGGAGAAGGAAATGGCAAACCACTCCAGTATTCTTGCCTGGAGAATCCCAGGGACGGCAGAGCCTGGTGGGCTGCCGTCTATGGGGTCGCACAGAGTCGGACACGACTGAAGCAACAGCAGCACCAGCAGCAGCAGCATATAGTGTGCTGACAGTGGTGGGATTTCCTCTGGAATAAGTCTGTAGTGAGCTGGATATTTCTTCTGGCTACATTACTTTGGGTGGTGTATGATCCAAGATAGTTTCCATGGCATTCCAAAAACTTACTAATAGACTAAAGTAAACTCCTTTCTTTCTGAAAGAGATGGGAATACCAGACCACCTGACCTGCCTCTTGAGAAACTTGTATGCAGGTCAGGAAGCAACAGTTAGAACTGGACATGGAACTGCAGACTGATTCCAAATCAGGAAAGGAGTATGTCAAGGCTGTATATTGTCACCCTGCTTGTTTAACTTATATGCAGACTACATCATGAGAAATGCTGGGCTGGAGGAAGCACAGGCTGGAATCAAGATTGCCGGGAGAAATATCAATAACCTCAGATATGCAGATGACACCACCCTTATGGCAGAAAGTGAAGAGGAACTAAAGAGCCTCTTGATGAAAGTGA
>NW_011495027.1:3969964-3970212 GCF_000754665.1 Bison bison bison | reverse complement strand
TTTATTTTTCTGGGCTCCAAAATCACTGCAGATGGTGACTGCAGCCATGAAATTAAAAGACACTCCTTGGAAGAAAAGTTATGACCAACCTAGACAGCATGTTGAAAAACAGAGACATTACTTTGTCAACAAAGGTCCATCTAGTCCAGGCTATTGTTTTTCCAGTGGTCATGTATGGTTGTGAGAGTTGGACTATAAAGAAAGCTGAGCACTGAAGAATTGATGCTTTTGAACTGTTGTGTTGGAGA
>NW_011495027.1:3969627-3969864 GCF_000754665.1 Bison bison bison | reverse complement strand
AAGTGAAAGAGAAGAGTGAAAAAGTTGGCTTAAAGCTCAGCATTCAGAAAACTAAGATCATGGCATCTGTTCCCATCACTTCATGGCGAATAGATGGGGAAACAGTGGAAACAGTGGCTGAGTTTATTTTTCTGGGCTCCAAAATCACTGCAGATGGTGACTGCAGCCATGAAATTAAAAGACACTCCTTGGAAGAAAAGTTATGACCAACCTAGACAGCATGTTGAAAAACAGAGA
>NW_011495027.1:3967126-3969527 GCF_000754665.1 Bison bison bison | reverse complement strand
ATCCAACTAGTCCATCCTAAAGGAGATCAGTCCTGAATATTCATTGGAAGGACTGATGTTGAAGCTGAAACTCCAGTACTTTGGCCACCTCATGCAAAGAGCTGACTCATTGGAAAAGACCCTGATGCTGGGAAAGATTGAAGGCGGGAGGAGAAGCGGGTGACAGAGGATAAGATGGTTGGATGGTATCACTGACTCAATGGACATGGGTTTGGTGAACTCCGGAAGTTGGTGATGGACAGGAAGGCCTAGCGTGCTGCAGTTCAGGGGGTCGCAGAATCACACACGACTGAGCGACTGAACTGAAACTGAATAAACTGAAACCCCTTTCTTCTTAAATTAGTTGAGTAGATTTTGTTATCTGTAAAACATCCTGCAACTAAGAACCCCACCAGTAATTGTTGCCATTTTAAGGAATAAGCTTAGCAACTATAAGAAAGTGACTCCAAGTACAATGGCTTAAGTTGTTTAGAAGCTTCCTTTCTCTTATGAAACCTCAAGGTAGGTCATTGGGTTGTACTCTGGTGGGGTGACTGCTGTCAGCTCCATTTGGCTTTTCTTTCTGGCTCTCAGGTGTTTGCTCCAGTTGTCTTCAGCTACACTGCTCTGTATCCACAATCCAGGCCATGGGAAGGAAAAAAAAGATAGAGGGACAAGAATTTCATTTTGTAAGACACAAAGCAGAAAGTTGTGGCTAAAACCGAGACTCAAAGCCTCTGAATATTCAGGGGAAGATGGAAATCATCATCTCTAACTGAAGCAGCCTGGCCAAAACTTGCTAGGTGTGGGGAGACCTCTTAGTAAAAGAAGGAAGAGTGACCGGATATGGGAAAAATTCCAAAACTTTATTCAAGAGCACATTATCAAGCCTTTGAAACCTCAGAGGTCGCTGCAAATAGGCTTTTGCTGTAACTCTTTCAAAGCAAGTGTGCTGCAAGAAGCATTACAGCAGTGGAAACATCAGAAAACATTTTTCTCAGTCCCACTATCAGAGTAGCAATATGAAATATGTCCATGGTTAGTTTGACTCTGAATAAAACAGAAATAAAACATCTAGATTTTAAAAACATACCAACTCTTCACTAAATGTAGTACCTGTTATGTGTCAACACTGTAGATACAGAAGTAAACAAGACAACCAGGGCTGCTGCCCTTGTGATGCTTTCTAGGATGGGAGACATACAGTAAAAGACACACATTATGAATTGATTATTTAATTATAATAAATGCTTCAGGGAAATAAAGGGGAGGTATAAACATGTATATAAAAAATGCAGGAAGCTGACCTAGGCTGCAGGAATCATTTTGAGACTCCTGAGGTCAGAAATGCGTTTGTTCTTAAAGTGATATTTATCTACAAAAAATTATGGACAGATTTGCTAGTAAAATAAATTTGTCTCTTCTAGCTGGAAAATTGTTTGCAGACCATTCTGTTTCACCCTTGGGTTATAATTAGATTTTTAAATAAGTATTAAAATTCAAAATATACATTAACATTTAAAATATATGTTAATTTAACTTTTGGAATAAGTACTCATTTATCTGGCTTAAATATCAACAGGTATACAAAAAGTATATAGCTAAGATAACAGAGGCAGAAGATAGGATCAGTGAATTAGAAGATAGAATGGTAGAAATAAATGAATCAGAGAGGATAAAAGAAAAATGAATTAAAAGAAATGAGGACAATCTCAGAGACCTCCAGGACAATATTAAATGCTACAACATTCGAATCATAGGGGTCCCAGAAGAAGACAAAAAGAAAGACCATGAGAAAATACTGGAAGAGATAATAGTTGAAAACTTCCCTAAAATGGGGAAGGAAATAATCACCCAAGTCCAAGAAACCCAGAGAGTCCCAAACAGGATAAACCCAAGGCAAAACACCCCAAGACACATATTAATCAAATTAACAAAGATCAAACACAAAGAACAAATATTAAAAGCAGCAAGGGAAAAACAACAAATAACACACAAGGGAATTCCCATAAGGATAACAGCTGATCTTTCAATAGAAACTCTTCAAGCCAGAAGGGAATGGCAAGACATACTTAAAGTGACGAAAGAAAATAACCTACAGCCCAGATTATTGTACCCAGCAAGGATCTCATTCAAACATGAAGGAGAAATCAAAAGCTTCTCAGACAAGCAAAAGCTGAGAGAATTCAGCACCACTGAACCAGCTCTCCAACAAATACTAAAGGATATTCTCTAGACAGGAAACACAAAAACGGTGTATACATTCGAACCCAAAACAAAGTAAATGGCAACGGGATCATACTTATCAGTAATTACCTTAAACGTAAATGGGTTGAATGCCCCAACCAAAAGACAAAGACTGGCTGAATGGATAAAAAAACAAGACCCCTACATATGTTGTCTACAAGAGACCTACCTCAAA
>NW_011495027.1:3965984-3967026 GCF_000754665.1 Bison bison bison | reverse complement strand
TCACTACATAATGATCAAAGGCTCAATCCAAGAAGAAGATATAACAATTATAAATATATATGCACCCAACACGGGAGCGCCGCAATATGTAAGACAAATGCTAACAAGTATGAAAGGAGAAATTAACAATAACACAATAATAGTGGGAGACTTTAATGCCCCACTCACACCTATGGATAGATCAACTAAACAGAAAATTAACAAGGAAACACAAACGTTAAACGATACAATAGACCAGTTAGACCTAATTGATATCTATAGGTCATTTCATCCCAAATCAATGAATTTCACCTTTTTCTCAAGTGCACATGGAACCTTCTCCAGGATAGATCACATCCTGGGCCATTAATCTAGCCTTGGAAAATTCAAAAAAATAGAAATCATTCCAAGTATCTTTTCTGACCACAGTGCAGTAAGATTAGATCTCAATTACAGGAGAAAAACTATTAAAAATTCCAACATATGGGGGCTGAACAACACACTCCTGAATAACCAACAAATCACAGAAGAAATCAAAAAAGAAATCAAAATTTGCATAGAAACAAATGAAAATGAAAACACAACAACCCAAAACCTGTGGGACACTGTAAAAGCAGTCCTAAGGGGAAAGTTCATAGCAATACAGGCATACCTCAAGAAACAAGAAAAAAAGTCAAATAAATAACCTAACCCTACACCTAAAGCAACTAGTAAAGGAAGAAATGAATAACCCCAGGGTTAGCAGAAGGAAAGAAATCTTAAAAATTAGGGCAGAAATAAATGCAAAAGAAACAAAAGAGACCACAGCAAAAATCAACAAAGCCAAAAGCTGGTTCTTTGAAAGGATAAATAAAATTGACAAACCATTAGCCAGACTCATCAAGAAACAAAGGGAGAAAAATCAAATCAATAAAATTAGAAATGAAAATGGAGAGATCACAACAGACAACACAGAAATACAAAGGATCATAAGAGACTACTATCAACAATTATATGCCAATAAAATGGACAATGTGGAAGAAATGGACAAATTCTTAGAAAAGTACAACTTTCCAAAACTGGA
>NW_011495027.1:3965030-3965691 GCF_000754665.1 Bison bison bison | reverse complement strand
TCAATGTAATACACCACATTAACAAATTGAAAAATAAAAACCATATGATTATCTCAATAGATGCAGAGAAAGCCTTTGACAAAATTCAACATCCATTTATGATAAGAACTCTCCAGAAAGCAGGATAGAAGGAACATACCTCAACATAATAAAAGCTATATATGACAAACCCACAGCAACATTATCCTCAATGGTGAAAAATTGAAAGCATTTCCTCTTAAGTCAGGAACAAGACAAGGGTGCCCACTTTCACCATTACTATTCAACATAGTTTTGGAAGTTTTGGCCACAGCAATCAGAGCAGAAAAAGAAATAAAAGGAATCCAAATTGGAAAAGAAGTAAAACTTTTTTTAAAACTCACTGTTTGCAGATGACATGATCCTCTATATAGAAAATCCTAAAGACTCCACCAGAAAATTATTAGAACTAATCAATGATTATAGTAAAGTTGCAGGATATAAAATCAACACACAGAAATCCCTTGCATTCCTATACACTAATAATGAGAAAACAGAAAGAGAAATTAAGGAAACAATTCCATTCACCATTGCAACAGAAAGAATAAAATACTTAGGAATATATCTACCTAAAGAAACTAAAGACCTATATATAGAAAACTATAAAACACTGGTGAAAGAAATCAAAGAAGGACAACTAATA
>NW_011495027.1:3963699-3964370 GCF_000754665.1 Bison bison bison | reverse complement strand
TCAACAGATAAATGCTGGAGAGGGTGTGGAGAAGAGGGAACCCTCTTACACTGTTGGTGGGAATGCAAACTAGTACTGCCACTATGGAGAACAGTGTGGAGATTCCTTAAAAAACTGGAAATAGAACTACCTTATGATCCAGCAATCCCACTGCTGGGCATACACACTGAGGAAACCAGAAGGGAAAGAGACACGTGTACTCCAGTGTTCATCGCAGCACTGTTTATAATAGCCAAGGACATGGAAGCAACCTAGATGCCCATCAGCAGATGAATGGATAAGAAAGCTGTGGTACATATACACAATGGAGTATTACTCAGCCATTAAAAAGAATACATTTGAATCAGTTCTAATTAGATGGATGAAACTGGAACCTATTATACAGAGTGAAGTAAGCCAGAAAGAAAAAAACCAGTACAGTATACTAATGCATATATATGGAATTTAGAAAGATGATAACAATAACCCTGTGTACGAGACAGCAAAAGAGACACTGATGTATAGATCAGTCTTGTGGACTCTGTGGGAGAGGGAGAGGGTGGGGAGATTTGGGAGAATGGCATTGAAACATGTATAATATCATGTATGAAATGAGTCTCCAGTCCAGGTTCAATGCACGATGCTGGATGCTTGGGGCTGGTGCACTGGGACGACCCAGAGGGAGGGTATGG
>NW_011495027.1:3963193-3963599 GCF_000754665.1 Bison bison bison | reverse complement strand
AAGCAATAAATGCTGGAGAGGGTGTGGAGAAGAGGGAACCCTCTTACACTGTTGGTGGGAATGCAAACTAGTACTGCCACTATGGAGAACAGTGTGGAGATTCCTTAAAAAACTGGAAATAGAACTACCTTATGATCCAGCAATCCCACTGCTGGGCATACACACTGAGGAAACCAGAAGGGAAAGAGACACGTGTACTCCAGTGTTCATCGCAGCACTGTTTATAATAGCCAGGACATGGAAGCAACCTAGATGCCCATCAGCAGATGAATGGATAAGAAAGCTGTGGTACATATACACAATGGAGTATTACTCAGCCATTAAAAAGAATACATTTGAATCAGTTCTAATTAGATGGATGAAACTGGAACCTATTATACAGAGTGAAGTAAGCCAGAAAGAAAAA
>NW_011495027.1:3925759-3963093 GCF_000754665.1 Bison bison bison | reverse complement strand
GGAGGGAGGAGGGAGGAGGGTTCAGGATGGGGAACACAGGTATACCTGTGGCGGATTCATTTAGATATTTGGCAAAACTAATACAATATTGTAAAGTTTAAAAATAAAATAAAATTTAAAAAAAAATTACACACACACAAAAAAGTAGAAAGAGGATATGTGCTTTAATGCATCTGCATTGTACTAAAGGAGTAAAGTGAGTTATTTGAATTAAAAAAAAAAAAAGTATATAGCTAAGATTTTCCCTTACATTCTTGACCTCAGTCAACTTGTTCCTGTAGTCCCTCAGAGGGTGCCCATTTTTATTGGTTTCTTATTCTTGACAAGGATTTTTATTTATATGCAAGCAGTAAGATTATATATCATTATTTTCCTTCTTCTTTTAAAGTACAGATTATAACATACTATATACATTTTACTGCTTCTTCTTTCACTTAATGTAGCTTAGAAATCTTTTGATATAATATATTGATATAAAATATATTTTTCACACAGAACTATAAGATTCCATTTTATAGATATATTATGAGTGTATTTAATCAGTCCCCAATAGGTAAGTGTTTAGGTTGTTGTCAGTATGTTGCTTCAGTGCTTAAATAGATAATATTAAAGTGTCATTTTATTACTATGTGTTTGTATCTATAGGATAAATTCCTAGTCCATTTGGGATTTATCCTAGGTTATGATTTAAGGTATAGATTGGGCCATATTTTTTCTCCACATGGCTTCCTGGTTGTTTCCAGATGATTCATTGATGGTAACTCTTTTCTTCACTGCTCTGAGGTATCATATTTATTATATACTAAAGCTGTGTTTGTATTTAGTTCTTTTTCTGACTATATACTCTTACATTTGTCTGTTTAACTATTCATGTGTCAGTAATATACTTTATTAATTACTGAGGCTTTATCTGACAAAGAAAATCTCACATTAGTATTCTTCTTTTGCAGAGATTCTTGACTTTTCTTTTGTATTTCCATATAAAATTTAAAAATCACTTGATTTAGTTCTGAAAAAGTAAAACTTAGATTTTATTTTTATTCCAATCACATTAAATTTACACATTAATTTAGGGAGGGTTGATCCTTATGATGTTGAGTCTTCCTATTCAAAATGCCTTTCCATTAATTTAAGAATTCCTTTTGTCTTTCAAAGAATGTTTTAATACATTTTTCTTTACAGTATTAGACCTTGAACATTTCTTTTAGCCCTTTTACCTGGGAATAGGGTTTTTCATTGTATTTTTAATTAATATTGGGTATATGAACATTTTGTATGTTAATTTTGCACCTTCTAATTTATTGAGTTTTTCTGTTTTGTTTTGTGTATAGCAGTGTTTCAGTTGACTTCCTTGGGTTTTGTAGATGTGTTGTATGATCTACATGCAGTGATAGTCTTATCTCCTTTTTAGTATTCACATATCTAATTTTTTTCTCTTATGTAACTGCATTGGTTAGTACTTCTGGTAATGTGTCAAATAACAGTGATGACAGGATCATTCTTGCTTGTTCCTATGTGGGGTGCTCTTGAGTTTCTCCCTTAAATATAGTACTGACTTTGGCTGAAATAAAAAATCTTAATATTTAAAGAAGTCTCTATTGATAAATACTTTCTTAAGAATTTTGTCAAGAATGCATCTTGAATTTGGTCAAATGCCTTTATAGTATTTAAAAAGATTATATGATTCTCCTTATGCCTACTAATTGATAGATTGTAACAATAGACTAATAGATTTTCTGATATTGAACTTCCTTTGCAGACATAATAAATCCTACTGGGAAATGATGCATTATTATTTTTAATGCTGAACTTTATTTAGGAGTTTGTTCAGTATTCACACATGAGATTGGAGGTAGGTTTCTCTTACATGTGCTTTGTCAGATTTTACCACCAGTGTCCTACCTGTTTCAAAACAGAATCTGAAATTCTTTTTCTGTACTCTAAAATAGTTTTAAGTAGCATTGGGAATACCTGTAGTTTGAAGGGTTTATAGAATTCCCATGAGAAGTCATGTCTACCTGGTGTTTCAACTGGGGAAAATGGGTAATAGGCAGTAGTAGGTCATTGAATTTCTCTCTTTCTTTTATGGAAAATTTTCTCTTTAGGTTGATCTCTTTTCTGAGGTCAGTTTTGGTATTTTTATTTTTGAGAAAATAGTCCAATTTATTTAAATTTTGCCTTTTTTTTTCATTTTTGTGGTTATTTCTCCTTTACCACTTAGTTTATTAGCCCATTAAAAGTTCTTTTCCTGACTAAGTTATTTAACAGTGTATCCATTTAATTGACTCTTTTCAAAGCACCAGGTTTTTAGTTCTCATTCTCCAACTTCTTAAGTTCTGCTTTTATCTTTATTGATTCCTTCCTTTGGCTTTCATTTATTTTGTATTGATTCTTTTCTAACTTCTTAAAATGAAGGCCAAATTTATGTATTTTCAGTCTCATATTTATAGTAGAACTATTTTAAGGCTGTGGTTTTCCTCTCAAAATTGCATTAGTAATGTATGGTTTTATGTTTTTAGATGTTCTGCAATTTTAGCTTCAAATTTTCCTCTTGGATTCAAGAATTTTTTAAGGGAATTTTAAAAAATTCCAGTAGATACAGGCTTTCTGTCTTCTGATCGTATTGTTAATTTGTAGATTTGCATATTGATCAGAGAATATTATCTGTACTGTTTCTACTTTTTGAAATGTACTGAATTTTTTTTTTTTTATTAGTATGTCCTCAGTTTCTGTGAATGTCTCATGGACACTTAAACAGAGGGAATAATCTCTTTATTTTTAGGGTACAGTGTGATATTTATAATCAGGTCAGTCTAAATAATTGTTAAAACTAAGATCATGGCACCTGGTCCCATCACTTCATGGCAAATAGATGGGGAAGCAGTGGAAACAATGACAGACTTTATTTTCTTGGGCTTCAAAATGACTGCAGATGGTGACTGCAGCCATGAAATTAAAAGATACTTACTCCTTTGAAGAAAAGCTATGACCAACCTAGCCAGCATATTAAAAAGCAGAGACATTACTTTGCCAATAAAGGTCTGTCTAGTCAAAGCTATGGTTTTTCCAATAGTCATGTATGGATGTGAGAGTTGGACTATAAAGAAAGCTGAGTGGTGAAGAATTGATGCTTTAGTACTATGGTGTCGGAGAAGACTCTTGAGAGTATCTTGGACCACAAGGAGATCCAACCAGTCCATCCTAAAGGAAATCAGTCCTGAGCATTCATTGGAAGAACTGAGGCTCAAGCTGAAATTCCAATATTTTGGCCACCTGATGTGAAGAACTGACTCATTTGAAAAGACCCTGATGCTGGGAAAGATTGAAGGCAGGAGGAGAAGGGGACAACAGAGGATGAGATGGTTGGATGGCATCACTGACTCAATGGATATGAGTTTGAATAAACTCCTGGAGTTAATGATGGACAGGGAGGCCTGGCGTGCTGCAGTCTATGGGGTTGCAAAGAGTTGGACATGACTGAGTGACTGAGCTGAACTGAGCTGAGGTTTTCTATATCATATTCCTATTTTTTTCCCCTTTTGATCTAGCAGGGCCTGAGAGAGGTGAATTAAAGTTTCCTTTTGTTAATAAGTTTTTTTTCTCCTTGTGTATCCTCTGATTACTTGGTACATAAGTAGTCATAAATGTTATGTCTTTACTGTGACTTACCCTTGGTATTATAAAGTTATAAAGTTTCCTTCTTTGCCTTATTTAGTTCTTTTTAACCTAAGTGTTCTACCTTGTCTGATTTTAGATTGAATCTTTTCTTTTCTTCCCTTCCTTCCTCTCCACTCCCCTCCCCTCCCCTTCATCTCTCAGAGCGTATAAGTCTTCTGTTGTATTTTCTCCGACCCCAGCAATGTGTCTTCACCCAGCTTGTGCTATAACTGAGTCTTCAAAAGCTCATTCCATCCTTTTATCAGGCCAGCTGCTTTAGGATGGTGGGGAACATAGTTAAGGATAGTGAATTTCATAAGCATGTTTCCATTGCTTCACTTCTTTTGCTGTGAAATGAGTTTCTTGATCAGAAGCAGTGCTGTGTGCAATACCATGGATTGTAGTTTTGGCAGAAGTGTTGCATGCAGGAAAGGCGAATCCATATCTAGAATAAATATCTATTCCAATGAGAACAAAACACTGTCCCTTCAGAAGGGATGTCATACAGTGTAATCAACCTGCCACCAAATAATGGGCTCATCACCCCAGGAAATGGTTCCATTTTGGGGAACTCAGTGTTAGTCTCTGCTGCCAGTTGACAGGGCAATCAGCAGTGGCCATAGCCAGGTTGGCCTTGGTGAGTAGAAGTCTGTGATGCTGAGCAGATGCATAACCTCCATCCTTGCCACCACTGCCACCTTGCTCCTGAGTCCACTGGGCAGTGGCGCTAGTGGCTGGGGAAAGAGATTGGCATCTGTAAAATGGGTCCTCTTATCCACTTGATTATTATAATTTTTCTCTGCTGAGGTCTCCCTTTGGTAAGTGTTCTCATGGGACACAACTATTATCATGGGGATTTTTGTTCCTTCAGAGAGATCTATCCATATACTTTTCCACCAGTTTTCCTTGTTACCTGTTTTCCAGTCATGTTCTTATCAAGTTTCTGACCAACCAGCCAGCCCATGAATTTGTGTACAGTTGCATGTCTGACCACTTCCCCTTCCAAGGAACGTGAACAACCAGATGCACAGCTCAAAGTTCCGCTCCCTGGGAGGATTTCTATTTACTACTGTCCTTCAGGGATGTCCCAGAAAAGGGCTGTATTGCTGCAACTGTCCACTCTTAGGTGGTGCTTCTGTCATATTCAGAACCATCTTTCTGTCGGGCCTGAGGTTTCTCATCCTCTGTCCGCTGATTGTAGGGAAGCATAGATACAGGCTGGGGAGAGAGAAGGCAGTGGAGCAGGAGGCCTGTTTTCTGTTTCCTTCATTTTGCTTTCTCTGTGTGATTTAGCTGGGATTAATAAAGGTTTGCTGTTATGTTTTATGATAACACTTTGGTGATGATAGCTTCATATAATATTTTTAGTTCCTCATAAACGTAGACATTGTTTATTAGTCCTGTTTTATGAGCAGTGATAGAATTAAAACCTTTCCTATTTTTCCTTCTTTCCCTAGCCTGTCTCTGTACCTAGCTTTAGAATTTACCTTTGGATTATTAAATATTAGTACAGATATTACATAGCATGTCATCTTTAAATGATATCCATTCACAACAGATACTACACGACAGAATATATGAGCTTTTCCTCCCATTGTGTGCTGTGCTAAGTCACTTCAGTCATGTCTTTCACTCAAGTGAGCCAAGTTGCTTCACTCTTTGTGACCCTATGGACAGTACCCTGCAGGCTCCTCTGTCCATGGGATTCACAAGGCAAGAATGCCGGAGTGGCTTTCCATGCCCTTCTCCAGGGCATCTTCTGCATTGGCAGGCAGGTTCTTTACCACTAGCACCGTCTGGGAAGCCCTTTCCTCCCACATTTTCCTCCATTTTCTTCCAATTTTTGTTGTTGTTCAGTTGCTAAATCATGTCTGACCCCATGGATTGTAGCCTGCCAGGCTCCTCTGTTAAGACGTACAGTATCCAAGTTCTCTTCTGTCACTCTAGTCTCTCCACACTTGTTTTAGTTCTACAGTTCTGTGTATTAAACTCATGGCCAGTCCTTTGTCTTTAGAAGTTTATGCAAGAAAGGATGGGAACAGTATTCTCTAAAATCTTTCATGTTGTAATCTGTTGTCTGTAAAGTTAAAGCCCAATCTGATTTGATGTTAAATTCTCAGTTCTTGCTTTCTTTCCTTCAGTATTTTCTAGACTTTGTTATGTTTTCTGGTGATAAATATTGCTCTGAAGAAATTTAAGATCACTCTGATATTTTAATTCTGTATAATCTATTTGACCTTTTTACCAAGAGTTCTTTCTTCATCTTTGAAGACAGGTAAATATACTAGATTATGTCTCTGTTTACTATTTTGGATAGATTAACACAAAATGGTGAGGGC
Organism: Bison bison bison; assembly: GCF_000754665.1. Classification (NCBI taxonomy): domain Eukaryota; kingdom Metazoa; phylum Chordata; class Mammalia; order Artiodactyla; family Bovidae; genus Bison; species Bison bison. The sequence goes on along the minus strand of NW_011495027.1, from coordinate 3,957,097 downwards.
ACAGTCTGCGGCCTTTCGTTATAAAGTGTTTACTTGAATTATGTCTTCAACTGTTTGTTCTGTTCCATCATTTAGATTTTCCTTAGGGATTGCAGTTATGTAAATGTTGGATCTCCCATACCTGGCATCTATAGCTCTCATTTTCTCTCGGTCCTTCTCAGGTCTTCCTTTACTTTTATTTTACCATATTTGCTGTTCTCTTTTTATCTTCTATATCCCTTTTATATTTCCTATCATATGCTGCTCTTCACCTTTTCTTAAAGTCTTATTCTAATTTCTGTGGTGGTTTTATTTTATTTCTCTACTTCTCCCCTCAGTTCTTACAGCTCATGCTTCATCTTTTTCAGCATTTCTTTCTTAAGATCTTTCAGTTTTGTTTTGTGGCTATTTCTTATAGAGGGGATTGTTTTTATTAACTCATAGAAACCCTTTACTATGTGGAGCACAACAAACTGTGGAAAATTCTTAAAGAGATGAGAATACCAGATCACCTGACCTGCCTCCTGAGAAATCTGTATGCAGGTCAAGAAGCAACAGTTGGAACTGGACATGAAACAATGGACTGGTTCCAGATTGGGAAAGGAGTACGTCAAGGCTGTTTATTGTCACCCTGCTTATTTAACTTATCTGCAGAGTACATCATGAGAAATGCTGGGCTGGATGAAGCACAAACTGGGAGAAATATCAATAACCTCAGATATGCAGATGACACCACACTTATGCCAGAAGGTGAAGAAAAACTAAAGAGCCTCTTGATGAAGGTGAAAGAGGAGAATGAAAAGTTGGCTTAAAGCTCAACATTCGGAAAACTAAGATCATGGCATCCAGTCCCATCACTTCATGGCAAATAGATGGGGAAACAGTGACAGACTTTATATTTTGGGGCTCCAAAATCACTGCAGATGGTGACTTCGGCCATGAAATTAAAAAACGCTTGCTCCTTGGAAGAAAAGCTATGACCAACCTAGCCAGCATATTAAAAAGCAGAGACATTACTTTGCCAATAAAGGTCTGTCTAGTCAAAGCTATGGTTTTTCCAGTAGGCATGTATGGATGTGAGAGTTGGAGTATAAAGAAAGCTGAGCACCGAAGAATTGATGCTTTTGAACTGTGGTGTTGGAGAAGACTCTTGAGAGTCCCTTGGACTGCAAAGGAGATCCAACCAGTCCATCCTAAAGGAAATCAGTCCTAAGCATTCATTGAAAGGACTGATGCTGAAGCTGAAACTCCAGTACTTTGGCCACCAGATGCGAAGCACTGACTCATTTGAAAAGACCCTGATGCTGGGAAAGATTGAGGGTAGGAGGAGAAGGGGACGACAGAGGATGGGGTGGTTGGATGGCATCACCGACTCAATGGACCTGAGTTTGAATAAACTCTGGGAGTTGGTGATGGATAGGGAGGGCTGGTGTGCTGCAGTCCATTGGGTCACAGAGTTGGACATGACTGAGCAATGGCACCCCACTCCAGTACTCTTGCCTGGAAAATTCCATGGACCGAGGGGCCTGGTGGGCTGCAGTCCATGGGGTCACTAGGAGTCGGACATGACTGAGCGACTTCACTTTATTTTTTCACTTTCATGCATTGGAGAAGGAAATGGCAACGCACTCCAGTGTTCTTGCCTGGAGAATCCCAGGGACAGGGGAGCCTGGTGGGCTGCCGTCTATGGGGTCACACAGAGTCGGACACGACTGAAGTGACTTAGCAGCAGCGGAGCAACTGAACTGAACTGAAACCTTTACATTCACTTTACCTGTTCTGTGGCAGTGTTGCTCTGGTGAGTGGTTTTCTCTGTTAATAAATTTGCCACTTAATTCCTTGTTTGTATAGCATCTTTGTATTGATGCTGTGTTTTTTATTAAATTTTCCTTATTGAATGTATTGAAGTTTGATTCATATACATACAAAGTTTTGTATTGTACAAGGATACATTCTTCATGAATGTATTGAATTTTCCTGTATCAGCTCTTTGTAGAACTTTCCTAAGGTGGAAATAAACCAGGGTGATCTTCAAAACTAAATAATTTTAACAAAACAAAGAGTCTTCATGTATTAACTGACACTAAGTTTCCTGCAAATATAGCTTATCTGTATGGCTTTTAGCTATTCTTGATTCCTCCATTTCTCTAAATCAATCAGGTTCAAGGGGGCTTCTTTTGATATTCAATTCATCTCTGTTCTTGCATCTTCTGGGTTCAAACAAGGGATACAGTTCCTGCCTCTTAGAATGTATCTCTGAACTTCAGGAACTGTTTTTGTTTATTTGTTGTAAATTTCTGATATTTGTCACTGCTGTGCTCTCTGTCTCCTGGGCTTCATACTGCTTGCCCCTTTGGGGTTTCTCTGCAAACTCAATTGCTTTTGGCAGAATTTACAAATATTTTGGAGTCTGACTTCCTGGTTCTATCAAAAATAGATTTGAATTTTGTTTCCCATTCTTTCTGCTGCCTTTGCATGTGTTACAGGAATAAAAAGGGACCTCTGAGTGTATGCAACTCTATTCCTATAGGATCTCAGAATTCCTTTTTAAATTGCTCTGAAATCTAGTGATTTTGACATCAATTGGAGATTTTTTTTATATAAACCTATTTTCCTGCCATGTATTGAGTCATTTATGGATGAGGTTATGAGAATAATTTGTAGGCATCCAGTTATATGTGCTTTAAGCAAAATTAAGTAAAAGCATCAGGAAATTATAAAGTCAATAAAAGAAGATTGAGCTCATGAATCCAATGTTTTCAAAAGAAAGATGAATTAAAACATTTTTTTGGCACTAGTTCTTTTCATTTGGTCTTTCATGTTCTCTTTCCAGAATGCAAAAAAAAAAAAAAAAAAGAGCAACCAAGAAATCAAAAAACAGCTATACAGTATCATCAAATCCATGTTAAATCCACATATGGTTTGGAAGTATTTGAGACCTATAAGCAAAGGCAGATGCTGAACATTTTTTTTTTCCTTAGTTGACGATATGAGCATTATTAACTTTGTTGGATGATATTAGAAGTACTCCTAGTTCCACCCAGTAGAATATATCCTTGTACTTTAATCCAATGCCCCAGAATTGACATTCAATTTTCCTTTCAGATCCCAAGAATTAGCCCACAGTCCACTGGTCTTGAGGAGTGGGCTTCTAAAGCTCATTCCAATTCAAATGTTGTTCCTTGATATCTCTGCAGCTGGTCTGGCAATCAATGGTGTGAGCCAAAGGTCTCCAGATGTTTGTTGAGTCCCAGAGTGGCCCTAATTTTGTAGCTGTTCTGACATTGGGGCACTCCAAGAGGAAGTTCTGGGTGGATTTCTATCTGTTAATCACTACGTTTTTGAATAGGTCACTTTACCTTTCTCACCTCTTAAAATATGAAGAGTAATGCTTTCCTTGCTATTTTCACAAATTCCATTTTATGTGGATGTGAGGGTTAAATGAGCAATGCATGTGAAAGTACTTTGTAAACTGTACAATACTAGACAAGCAGGAATAGCATTATCTGATTTTGTTTGGCAGTAGGTAGAAATGGGGAGGTAGGGCTTCCCAGGAGATGTAGTGGTAAAGAATCTGCCTGGCACAGCAGGAGATGCAACAGACGCGGGTTCCATTCCTGGGTCCAGGAGAAGAGCCCCTAGAGGAGGAAATGGCAACCCACTCCAGTATTTTTGCCTGGAAAATTCCATGGACAGAGGATCGTGGTGGGCTACAGTCCATGGAGTCACAAAGAGTCAGACACGACTGAAGCGACTGAGCACACACATGCACACATAAGGGGGAAGGTAGTGCAAAACCATGTGTCCTATAATGTCAGTGATGGAAACCAGTGGAAGGGAGCACGTGCTAAGCTTCTAAAATTGTGCTTAACTTTTTTTTACTCAGTTATGTGCTTCCAAGTGCTAAATGTCCTAGCCTCTCCTAATTATGCATCAGAACTGGCAGTGTTGCTTGACATTTGCAAGCACACCTGGCCTGAAGAGAATATCAATCCCAACTATACTCTTAGACTTGGAATATCAGTATAATTGGAATATCAATCCCAACTATATTCTTAGACTTGCTTTCCTGAATGATTTTTTGTCAACACATTGGCAGCAGCTGTGGCTGCAAAACCAAGTAAAGCAGCCATACTTAAATGCTTTAAACTCTAGTGAATACAGTTTTTATTGGACCTAATAAAAACTTGCCAAATGGAACGTGTGATAACAAGACAAACTTCTGAACGAAATTTTGAATGGAATGTGTGGTAGAAGTTTTTTTTTTTTAATCTTGTGAATTTTAATAATTTGATCAGTGTGTCCTTGGATCTTGATTCTGATTTTCAGAACAAACTGTGTTATAATTCAAATAAGCCTAACATGTGGGTAAAATGTTCCTTTGGCACCAGACATGGGCTACACTGATTTGGCTTTGAATCTCCCCTAAGTTTCTGAGAAGATGCTTCTAATAGACAGCCTCTATTCCCTGTTAATTGTGTGTGTGTATGTGCACGCTCACTCATGTCCAACTCTTTGCTACCCTGTGGACTGTAGCCACCAGGTTCCCAAGTCCATAGAATTTTCCAGGCAAGAATACTGGAGTGGGCTGCCATTTCCTTCTCCAGAGGATCTTCCCAACCCAGTAATCGAACCCATGACTCCTGTGTCTCCTGCATTGCAGGCGGATTCTTTACCACTGAGCTATTGGGGAAGCCATTAAGGGTACTCTGCAACACGTTTTAGAAACAGGGTTGACTTTCTCAAATTAGGACACAAGCGTTGAATTGGGCTTGCAAATAGAAACTGGGAGACCTACAAAATCCTAAACTTGTAAGTTTCTCCTGAGACCATGGGGTGAGATGAGAGTGAACCAATAAATCTTCTCGTTTTCAAGACATATAAGGCTTTAAATTACCAGAAATGCCCTCAAACCACACACAAAGGTGACAAAAACAACTCAAACTGAGTATTCAGTCATTCATTTTCTAGAATTAAAATTACTGATAAGGATTTTTGATAACACTGCATTTACTACGATGAGTCAGGCAGTGTACTAATACTTGGCATATGTTATCTTATATAACAACCCTGTGAAGTAATTATCCCACTTCACAGATCAGGTAAGCAGACACAGAAAGCTTAGGTGACTGTTAAGGTCTATCCACAGAACTGATTTTCTTAATCATGATGTTCCCCCATTCTTTCATCTAAGCATACCACCTATTGTATTCATTTAAGCTTTGTAATATTGTGTCACAGCAGGGATTCATCACTTTTCTTTCAAAAAGTTAAGAAGTATAAAATTTTAAGTAAATACATATGAACAATGTGGACATTTGGAGAACAAATGTTGACTTTTAGACTGTTGGTATTTAACTTGAAGAATTCATCTGAGATACATATATATATATGTATATATATATATATATATATGTACATTCTAATGTTCTCTTCTAAGATATATATATATATATAAAATGTTAGGCCAATGTTGATATCTCCTAACTCCCAGTGGATGACAACATTTCACAAACATCCGTTTGACACACAAACATGCTGAACTCAGGATAATATCTAAGACAAAATAAATGTGTACAAGAGCCACCCTAGGTTTGTGCTTACGCAAGGCCATTGTTTATTGTCATCTCATCTAATGCAACTCATTGCTTTTGGAAATGCAATCAGTTCTTTAGGTGAAAAGAATTTCAGAATCCTGTATTTTCACACTGGCAGCCTCTCAAGGATAGAAATCTCAATTTGCTCACAACTCATGCAGTGGTGGTTCCGTCTCTGAATGAGCTTAGCCACTTCCCATCTTGGTATACTGAGGGTAACTTGAGTTTGAAAAATAGTCAGCTTTAATGATTTTACATTTGAAAGGAACATGAGCTGATTATAAATTTTTTATTAATTTTTTAATCTTAAAGAGTTGATATGTTCCTGCATGTAATCCAATTGACTTGAAATAAGATTTCCTGTAAGTGTTGAGTTGGCCAAAGAGTTCGTTAGGGTTTTTCTATAACATTTTATTAACCCAATATTTAATTTTATTTGATATACTGTTTATTTTCAGTTCAATGTGGACATCTGTTGAAAGTCACTAGTCACATGGGTATATGCAGACATATTCTTGCCTAGAGCTGGGCATATATGAAAGTCGGAGAGCGGCTTAATAAACTGTGGTGCATACCACCAGGTGACTTCTTTCCTGAAGTGGATTTGTGAGGGCATTTCTGTGTTCTGTTACTACATACATGTTAAATGTAAGGCTCCTATGACATGGAAATCAAAAGGTCTTACTAACAAACTATGATTGCATTTCAATGGATATTTTCTATTCTCTTTGTCATAAATAATATTTTTGATTACCCATTTGATAGGAATTATCCATTTGCCCCCATAACTGACTTGGGAAATGTAAGGGATTCAGTCATTTAAAAATATAGGGGGAATAACTGAACTCCTATGTGTTTAAAAAGTTACAGTATTTTTGTCTTGGGCAAAACATACACAGTTTTGTATGTGAGAAACTGTTCTCACAATATGGAATGACTGTATATTCCAAAGACAATACAGGAATACCTTGTTTTATCATGCTTCACTTTATTTCACTTTTCAGATACTACATTTTTTACAAATTAAAGGTTTGTAGCAATCCTGTGTCAAGCAAGCTTATCGGTGTCATTTTTCCAGCAGCGTTTTCTTAATGTGTCTGTGTCACATTTTGGTGACACAGTATTTTTAAAAAATTTTTTATATAAAATCATTATTATATTTGTTAGGATTTTCTGTGATCGGTGATCTTCGATATTACTACTGTAATTGTTTTGGGATGCCATGAGCCACTGCACTCATATAAGGTGGTGAACTTAATCATGTGTTCTATCCGCTCAACCGATGGGCTATTTCCTTATCTCTCTCCCTCTTCTTGGGCCTCCTTATTCCCTGAGATATGATAATATTGAAAATTAGACCAATTAATAGCCCTACAATCGCTTCTGAGTGTTCAAGTGAAAGGAAGAGTCCCAAATCTCTCACTCTAAGTCAAAGCCAAAAATGATTAAGCTTAGTAAGGAAGGCATGTCAAAAGCTGAAACAGGCCAAAAGCTAGGCCTCTTGCACAGAAGAGGTAATCAAGTTTTGAATGCAGAGGAAACATTTTTGAGCAAAATGAAAAGTGCTACTGCAGTAAATGTGCAAAAATTATAAGAGAATAAAAGAGCCTTACTACTGCTATGGAAAAAGTTGCAGTGGTCTGCAAAGAAGACCAAACCAGCTAGGATATTCCCTTAGTCTAAAGTCTCATCCAAAACCAGAGCCTAACTCTTTTTGGTCCTGTGATGGCTGAGACAAGTGTGGAAGCTGCAGAAAAAAGGTTGAAGCTAGCAGAGGTTGGTTCATGAGATTTAAGGAAAACAGCCACCTCCATTACACAGCATGCAAGGTGAAGCAGCAAGTGCTGATGTAGAAGCTACAGTAAGTTATCCTAATGTCTAGTTCAGATAATTAATGATTTTGGCTTCATTAAACAACAGAATTTCAGTGTATATGAAGCAGCCTTATATTAAGTAGAAGATACCATCTGAGACTCATAGCTGGGTAGTATAAAGTCAATGCCTGGCTTCAAAGTTTCAAACTACAATTTGATTCTCTTTTTAGGGAATAAAGCAGCTGGTGACTTTCAGTTGAAGCCAATGCTCATTTGCCATTCCAAAAGTCTTAGGATCCTTAAGAAGTAGGCTAAATCTGCTCTGCCCATAATCTATAAGGAACAGGAAGTGCTGTCCTGGATGATAGGACATTACAACATGATTTACTGAATATTTTAAGCCCCCTGTTGTGGGAATTCCCTGTCAGTCCAGTGGTTAGGATTTGATGATTTCACTGCCATGGCCGAAGTGTTTCAATCCCTTCTCAGGGAACTAAGATCCTGAAAGCCAAGCGGTGTGGCAAAACACAAATTAACAAAAGACAAGCCCCTCCAAAGCCAACTCACTGTTGAGACCTACTGCTCAGAAATAAAAAAAAAAGATTTCTTTCAAAATATTGTTAAATATTTTGAATATTCAACATGCACCTCATCACCAAAGAGCTCTAATGGAGATGTAAATGAAATTAATGTTGTTTTCATGCCTGCTAACATAGCATCCATTCTGCAGCCCATGGATTAAGGGATTTCGACTGTGAAGTTTTATATTGAAGAAATATGTTTCATAAGGCTTTGGCTACTGTAGATGATGACTCCTGCAATGGATCTAAGCAAAGTAAATTGAGAACCTCCTGGAAAGGATTCACCATTCTAGATGCCATCAAGAATATTTGTGACTCATGGGAAGAGGTCAAAATATCAATGTGAATAGGAGTTTGGAAGAAGTTAATTCCAATCCTCATGGGTGATTTTGAGGGATTCAAGACTTCAGGAGAGGAAGTAACTGCCGATGTGGTAAAAAGAGCAGGAGAACTATAATTAGAAGTGCAGCCTGAAGATGTGACTGAATTACTGCAGTCTTATGCTATAACTAAGAGATAATGTGGTGCTTTTTATGGATGAGCAAAGAAATTGATTTCTTTAGATGAAATCTACTCCTAGTGAAAATGCTGTGAAAATGAAATGACAACAAAGAATTTAGAATATTATATAAACTGAGTTGACTAAGCAGCAAGAGAGAATTTACTCCAATATTGAAAGAAGTTCTACTGTGGGTAAAATGCTATTAGCTCTGCATACTACAGACAAACTGTTCATGAAAGGAAGAGTCAATTGATGTGGCAAATTTCACTGTTGTCTTATTTTAAGAAATTCCTGCCAAGACCCCAACCTTCAAGAACCACCACCCTGATCAGTAAGCAGCCATTAACATGGAGGTAGAGCCCTCCACTGGCAAAAAGATTATGAAGGCTCTGATGATAGTGTTTTTTTAGCAATAAGATATTTTAAGTTAAGATATGTACATTGTTTTTTTAAGATATAATGCTGTTACACACGGAATATGCTACAGTATAGCATAAACAAAAATTTTATATGCACTTGGAAACCAAAAATTTCATGTGATTTGTTTTATCTCAGTATGTTTTATTGGGTGGTATAGAGCTGGTGATGGACAGGGAGGTCTGGCGTGCTGCGATTCATGGGGTCGCAAAGTCGGACACGACTGAGCGACTGATCTGATCTGATCTGATCTGATAGAAACAAATCCACATATCTTTGAGTTTCATGAAATCAGGATTTTTGTTGCTGTGAAAAGACTTATCCCAATAAATTATTAATATCTGCAACTTTCCCTACACCTCACCCCCTTTTCAGAGGTTTAGGGGATTAGGAAGTGGGGCCTGTTAAGTAGGAAGCTGGCTACTTCCTAGAACTCAGGGGCACTGTCGGGAGTCTTGGTGCCAAGTACTGCCACCTTCTGTTGAGATGATCCTGTCAACTAGTGTTCTTTCTGAGCAAGACAAGGATGAGTTAAAACTATAGAAGCCCCATAGACCAGGCTTCTGCCCCTAGAATGTTTCAGAGAATTCCAGCTCAGATCAGTAGATCCTACTGGGAAGAACATTTCTAATCCTCAGTAATTGTAAGAAGTTGTTGTTTAGTCACTAAGTCATGTCCAGCTCTTTTGTCACCCCATGGATGGTAACCCTCTAGGATCCTCTCTCCTGGGGACTCTCCAGGAAAGAATACTGGGAGTGGGTTGCAATTTCTTTCTCCAGGGGATCTTCCTGACTTGGGGATCGAACCTGTGTCTCCTGCAATGGCAGGCGGGTTCTTTACTACTGAGCCACCAGGGAAGCCCTCTGTAAGAAGTGTTAGAGCAGAAGAGCTTGGTCTCATTGACTGATTTAGAGCAAATTAAGCTCTAAGCCTCTGTTTCCTCTTCCAAATAATGATGTAGATGATACATAGGTATCATAGGACTGTTTGAGAGTTGAATGAAAAAAAAAAACATGAAGATACTTACCACAATGCCTAACATATATTAAGCCTTCACTAAATGACAATGATTCCTTATATTTTACATAAAAACATACTTTGAATCAGCCATTTGTTGGTTTGTGAAATTTTTGTTCTTGCCAGAAGCAGTCAAACTGGAGTAATGGTTTATTTCATTGAGTGTTAAATTTGCTGTAGGAAAAGTTTCAGAACACTGTACCAGTACATCAGCAAACCCCCAGGCCAGAATACTGGAGTGGGTAGCCTTTCCCTTCTCCAGGGGATCTTCTCAACCCAGGGATAGAACCCAGGTCTCCTGCATTGAGGGTGGAATTCTTTACCAGCTGAGCCACAAGGGAAGCCCAAGAATACTGGAGTGAGTAGCCGAACCAGGGTCTCCTGCATCGCAGGCGGATTCTTAACCAACTGAGCCACCAGGGAAGGCCCTAGAAACAACCACAACAAACCCAAAGAAGCAAAATGCACAAAATTTTCATTATCATGTTCATACTACCCTTGGAAAGTTTTTGCTCATATGGCCTATCTCCAATATTAGTTGAATTCATGTCATCTGTGCTGGAAAGAAATCATCTGTTTGCTATCCATAAATGTATTAATGATTTATCTTACCTTTCATTGCATTTTCTCTAGAGAATAGCTTCAGCAAATTGTTTTTTCTTTACAGTTCAGTTTCAGTTTATACTCTAAAACTGTTAACAGAGAGACAAATGAAATAGTAAAGATCCACAACCCTACTCAGTGTATTTGGGTAAAAGAAACAATTGGGCAGTGGTAGCTGTGGTAATAATGAGGCAATGTGAAATGTATTTCTGTTTGCTTAAAGTCCACAGATTGCCAAGAATTTATGAGGAAACCAATAGTAATAATCTCTTTACTAATATTTCCTGAATTTTCAAGGGAGGTCTTCCATAATATATTATACCATGAAATCAATGGTTCTTTGTTAAGTGTGGTACCTAATTTCACCGTGCTGATTTCTGCTCGCCTAAAATCTCAGACCACACTGAGGAACAAGTCTCTGCTGCTGCTGCTAAGTTGCTTCAGTCATGTCCGACTCTGTGCGACCCCATAGACGGCAGCCTACCAGGCTCCCCCGTCCCTGGGATTCTCCAGGCAAGAACACTGGAGTGGGTTGCCATTTCCTTCTCCAATGCACGAAAGTGAAAAGTGAAAGTGAAGTCGCTCAGTCGTGTCCAACTCTTCGCAACCGCATGGACTGCAGCCTACCAGGCTTCTCCGTCCATGGGATTTTCCAGGCAAGAGTACAAGCACTGGTTTTCAAATTGGCTTCATACAAATTGCCTGGGTAACTTCAAAAAATCTTGATGCCTCTGACCTCCTTTTCCGGTGGGAAATTCCCATCCCACACAAGAATTTGGGAGCTTTTATTGTCATCCTCAGCCTTCCTGGCCTCAATCAGTAGGTGTCAGGAGAGACCCACATGCTTGGAATAAGACCACTCCTCTCCAGGCTTGGGGATTTCACGTGTTGCCTGAAACATGATGAAAAGCAAAGATGAAAGACAAGAATACATGTGTCATCAGAATCATGCAGCCACTCCAGAAATGTTCCAAGTATCCCTCCAAGTCACAAAATAAACCAAGATTCTGTGGTGTTTCCTAAGTATTTCTGAACAGCTTAAAAGAATTGAGTCTGTCTGCATTTTCCATGCTGGATCATTATGTCTGTTTGTAACAATCTCTTACTGGCACAGTGATATGTCCTAATTAAAATTAAGAATTATATTCAAAGAAGATAAATATTGGAATGGGGATGGAGGAAAATGAAAGCATGTCAATGACTTGTATCCCAGCTACTAAGATACTAAGATAGAAGAGACAAAGGCTGATGATTTTCTGTAATCACATTTCTTCTTTTATATTTCATTTTGAAAAAATACAACTCTTCAGAAAAGTTGAAAAATCGGTACAGTAGAACCCATATGCGTTTCACATACAGTCACCACTTTTACATATTTTGCTTCATCCTCCCTGTTGTTGTTGCCGTTGAACCACTTGCAAGAAGCAGCCATCGTGGCACTCCACCCCGAAATGCTTCAGTACATGTCATCTCAGAGCAGACATTCTTCTAAAAATGACTATAACAGCATTATCAATGAACAAAATTTTAATATATAAAGCATATTTGAGTTTTCCCTACTAAATTCAGTCTTTTGTAGCTCTCCATATTTATAGATTTTAATATTTTCCATATTTTTGCATTATTTATTTTGAAATTGAAGTATAGCTCATTTACAATAGAATGTTGGTTGCATGTGTACAGCATGGTGATTCCATATTTTTATAGATTATATTCATTTAAAGTTATTTCAAAATAATGGCTGTATTTCCCTGAGCTGTGCTGTATTATTATCTTGACAGATTTTTAAAGAGACTCCTGTTTAGTTGTGAGGATAGATTTTATCATTCAAATTCGTTAAATATCAGTAAGTCACATATGTTGACAAGTCAAGTATTTCTTCCATTTGCGGAGTGGAGTTAAAAGCTTTGTGTTTTTTTCCCCCAAATTTAGCAAAAAAAAAAAAAAAAAAAATACTGCAGTTAAGATAACTTTGTTTTGCATCAAGTAGTATTTATTTAGGCATTTCTTATCTTGGGCTGATTTATCAGACCCATGGAAGATAGGAAATTATGTCTGTGGAGTATTGAACAGTTAATATGTAGTAGTTGTCTTCTGCTGTATTAGTAGCCTCTAACTTTACCTGAAGATCCTGAAATTATGTGAGAATATTGCTGATGAGGTCAGATAAGATGGATGTCTCTCTTTTTCTAAGTAGAGTTTTCTTTTATGATAAATTTATATGAATTGATTCATATATCTCCATGGCTACATGTAAAATATTTTTAATGCTACTCCACCAAGACTTTTCAACAGCTTCTTTTTACTTGATTAATGACCTTTTAATGATATTAAACTATATATAAAAATGTAATCTTAGATACTGAAGTGACATGGATGGACCTAGAGATTGTCATACTGAATAAAGTGAGTCAAACACAAATATCACGTGATATCACTTATCGGAGGAGGAAATGGCAACCCACTCCAGTGTTCTTGTCTGGAGAAATCCCATGAACAGAGGAGCCTGGCGGGCTACAGTCCACAGGGTCGCAAAGAGCTGGACACAACTTAGTGACTAAATAACAACAACAGAAAAAACAGAAATAGGGTCCAGATGTAGAAAACAAGTTTATGGTTACCAAGTGGGAGGGAGTTGGGGGAAGGATAAATTGGGAGATTGGGATTAACATGTATGTGTGTGTGCTCAGTCTCACAATTGTATCCGACTCTTTACGACTCTATAGACTGTGGCCCTTCAGGCTCCTCTGTCCATGGAATTTTCCAGGCAAGAATAGTAGAGTGGGTTTCCATTTCCTCTTCCAGGGGGTCTTTCTAATCCAAGGATCAAACCCGAGTCTCCTGTGTCTCCTAAATTGCAGGTGGATTCTTTGCTTGAGCCATAGGGGAACCCCAAGGGATTGACATATACACACTGCTATATATAAAATAGATGATTAAATAAGAGCCTACTGTATAGCACAGGAAACTCTGTTCAATAGTCTGTAATGATCTATATGTGAATATAATCTAAAAAAGAATGGCTGTATGTATTGTATATGGTTGTCCAGAAATTCTCTTCAGACTTAGAGTGTTCCTAGTGATAACTGAATCTTCTGAATAAAGTTTGGTTTCTCCATTTAATCTTAGCAACACTCCAGTATTTACCCTAGTCAGGTCTCCTAGTTTGATTCCAGGATTTCCTGTTCAGACTGTATGGAGTGCTTCCACCTAACTTGTCTCAGCACCATGGTTAGCAGTTAGATGGTGGTATCTTGACATTATTCTTATATATTTGTTGCAAATATTGTTCCCATTGATCCTTTTTTTATATTTGAGTTCACTTTTCAATAACTAATTCTATGGTTTGTAGTGTTTTTATTAGGATTTAAGATTATAGTTATGCTGCTGCTGCTACTGCTGCTAAGTCACTTCAGCAGTGTCCGACTCTGTGTGACCCCATAGACGGCAGCCCACCAGGCTCCCCTATCCCTGGGATTCTCCAGGCAAGAACACTGGAGTGGGTTGCCATTTCCTTCTTCAATGCATGGAAAGTGAAAAGTGAAAGTCAAGTCGCTCAGTCGTGTCCGACTCTTAGCGGCCCCATGGACTGCAGCCTACCAGGCTCCTCCATCCACAGGATTTTCCAGGCAAGAGTACTGGAGTGGGGTGCCATCTTCCTAAAATGAATCAGGGAGTTTACAAGCTTTTTGTGTGACTTGGAATGACATGAATAAGTATTACCTGTTTTGACAGATTAAATAGAATTCAATTTCAAAACTATTTAGTCTTACTACATACTTCTGTGGCATACCTTTTTTGTCTTTTGGGAAGTCTTTGTCTTTCTAATCTAGTGGTATATGGTTATGGGTCTATCAGGGTTTTTTTTTTTTCACCTTTTCTTAGAACAATTTTGGCACTTTATATTTTTTATAGAAAAATCATATGATTCTTCCAGACTTTCAAATTGATTGTTATATAGTCACATAATATTCTTTTATAGTTTCTAAAATCTATTCAGTATCTATGGTGTATTTCTCACTGCTAATCTCGTGTTTTGTTTTGTCTTCTTAATGAGACTGGGTCTTTTCATTTTTAATATTTTCTTTTTGTTATTTTCTGTTTTGTTATTTTAATATTTTATCCTTATTAATTTATGGTTCCTGCTTTCCATTGGTTTATTTTGGTATTTTTCTAATATTTAAAGTTAAGCCATTTAATTAATCTTTATTTTGATAATAAAATTATTGAAGGAATAAGTTTCAAATGAAATTTCCAAGTTTCCATCTGAATTTAGCTTTAGACATATCTCATAAATTTTAATATGAAGTGATTCTTTGTTACTATCTAAATGACTTGTTTTTACTTTGGCTTAAGATTAATGGCAACCCACTCCAGTATTCTTGCCTAGAGAATCCCATGGACAGAGGAGCCTGGTGGGCTGCTGTCCATAGGGTTGCACAGAGTCAGACACGACTGAATCGACTTAGCATGCATGCATGCATTGGAGAAGGAAATGGCAACCCACTCCAGTATTCTTGCCTTGAGAATCGCAGGGACAGAGGAGCCTGGTGGGCTGCCGTCTATGGGGTCGCGCAGAGTTGGACACGACTGAAGTGATTTAGCAGCAGCAGCAGCAGGAAGATTACTGAAGTGTTTCTAGTAGTTAAGTTTTTATACTTTTTTTTATTGTTGGTTTCTACTGTTTGGACTATAACCAGGAAGTAAGGCCTAGAAAAAATGTTTTCAGTGACGTATTCAGGTTATTGTAGCCAAGCACACAATTAAATATCACAATTGGAAGAATGTGTATTCTTTGTTATGTAGCTATTTCTATGTGTTTATCTGTCAGATATGTATCTATATTACTATGTTTCTCAAGTAGCCCGTATTTTCAATATTTGGGGAAAAATATTGTATTCTGGTTGTGAATGTTACTTTTCATTTCATAATGTGCTTTTTCTTCTTGAATTCTTTAGTCTAATTAATATTGTAGCTATGTTTTTTCTTTGTGCATAGTTTGCCAGTGTATTTTTAGCAGTCACTTATATTTGCCTTTTCCTCTTTCTTTTCTTTCAGGGATGTTTCTTATTAATAACACTGAGCAGTGAGGAAGCAGTTGTGCTTCTTCTGGGGAATCTGCTAGTGACTACTGCCCTAGTATTTGTACAAAGCTATAGGCTCTGCCTTGGGTTTCACAAAGGGCAGGTCTTTCCTGTGGCTGAGTCCACAGAGAATGAACTGAACCTGATCAGTCCCTGAAGATATTTGGGAAATGTGAGTTCTCAGACCCATTCTGAGTCACCAGGAAACCTTTTGTAAGGAGCTATACTATAGTCGTACTGAGACTCTGCCACTAATTTCATTAGCTGTGTAACCTTGGTTAATGTCTGTGAGACTGAGGTTCCTTATTTGTAAAATGCAGATAACAACACTTTTCAAGATTGCCATGTGGATTAGACGAGAAGATATATCTAACAGTGCCCAGAGTATAGTAGGCATTCCCTGTTTCCTTTTTCACTTCTCAGAAGATGTGAACAATGGTAGGAACTCTGGGAACAGAGGGCCTTCAAATTCTTCTAGGCCAGGGAGCAGATTACAGAACTGTAGTGTATAGTGTAGAATACTGCCACCCTAATATTTGTAGGAAGTATCTAGTGGTTTGAAAAGGAAGAAAATACAGCAGACTATGTCTTTCAGATGGAGAAGGCAATGGCACCCCACTCCAGTACTCTTGCCTGGAAAATCCTGTGGATGGAAGAGCCTGGTAGGCTGCAGTCCATGGGGTCGCTAAGAGTCGGACACGACTGAGCGACTTGACTTTCACTTTTCACTTTCATGCATTGGAGAAGGAAACGGCAACCCACTCCAGTGTCCTTGCCTGGAGAATCCCAGGGACGGGGGGAGCCTGGTGGGCTGCTGTCTATGGGGTCGCACAGAGTTGGACACAACTGAAGCGACTTAGCAGCAGCAGCATGTTTTTTAGAAGGCTGTAGCATCCAACCAAAATCGTGTTGCTGGTGGTCAGACTATCTGACTTATGAGGCTTTTTCTTTCCTGAAGTCTTGTTAGCCATGTGGCTCTCCTCTTTCCTTCAAGTTGATTTGCTGTCAGTGTCTTCTGAGTCCTTTGTATCTGACAGTTTTTTCAGGCCTCAGACTTGTAGAAAAGTGAATTATTTTATGGAGGTCATCTGAAAAAGCAGAGTATCAACTGTTCTTTCTTAGTTTTCCTTCTACATCTGTCTCAAATTTATCTACTTTTCTTCTATCCAGTTGGTGCGTGGGTCCTACCATAGATTCTTTGGGAATAAAGAAGTAAAAGGCTATCTGTAATGGTTTTGTCAAAATGAGCATTAAAAACTTTTTCTACTATAAAAGAAGATTACTTTGTTCTCTCAAAGCCTCAATTCATAAAAATCATCCCCTAAGAGTTATTCTTATCCCTTGCATTTCAAGATCAAACCAGTCAATCCTAAAGGAAATCAGTCCTGAATGTTCATTGGAAGGACTAATCCTGAAGCTGAAGCTCCAATACTTTGACCACCTGATGTGAAGAACTGACTCTTTGGAAAAAAGACCCTGATGCTGGGAAAGATTGAAGGCAGGAGAGGAAGGGGACAACAGAGGATGAGATGGATGGATGGCATCACTGACTTGATAGACACGAGTCTGAGCAAATTCTGGGATTTGGTGATGGACAGGGAAGCCTGGCATGCTGCAGTCCATGGGGTCACAAAAAGTTGGACACGACTGAACTGAACTGAAGAGTTATTCTACCAAGTAGCGCTATTTAATGGTATTTATCTAATCTTAAATGAACAGAAGCTTTTTGCTTAGCAGTGACTGAATTTGTGCACACTAGATAAAATAGCACACTCCTCTGAACCTGGCCTGTACAGTCCTTTACACTGAATATGACTTCATTTTTTTTTTTTTGGTCTATTATTTTTTGGTTTAAATATTTAATGGGCTGTCATTGAGGTTTTTTGTTTTTTTTTCCCTTTCATAAAGTCGTTGAGACCTACGCCAAATATACCATCTCAGATAAAAATTTTATTTTTAACTAAACCATGTTGAAAGAACAAATCTGAATAAAAGTAGGTAGTGTTAGACTAAATTAAAAGTGCACTGGATTACTGACTGTTGGAAATTTTTCTAAACTGCATGATGTAATCAAACAAAATCATTAGCTCTCTTTTTTCAAAGTAAACATTCTCTATGTATAAATTACACTGAGCATTGTATGTGATTATGAAGTATAAATAGAATTTCATGGCATTTACAACGGCACTCAAAAATACCCATATACAAATGTAGGTGGTGCCCAATGCCCTTTCATTTAGCAGTTGGCAATTGAGACTGTTAAGGGTGATACATATTGGAATTAGGGTCTTGCTAGCAGATCATTTAGATGTTTCATCTCCTGTTTAGGATTTGAACTGCAATCAAGCTGAGTCATGTTTTCAGTCTACAGGTTGATGCTCACTCTCTGCTGTTTCATGCTGTTCCTCCAAAGTGGGGACAGCAGCAGCCTCATAGCCATCTTCAGGATGAAGGCAACATAGTGGGGCAATTTTCATGCTGGCAAAGGGCAAGACTGGTGACTTGGCCCTTGAAAGGGCAGGCCTGGTGTGATATCTCAAATATATGGGCAGCACTAAAAAGGAAACTGGGTTCTACATGAAAATAATTTATATCAAAATGCCTTCTGATGAGTATGTGGCTTCTGATTTTAGCCTCTTTCATTTATTTCAAAGAACTTTTAAAAAATGTGTCTGAACTTTATACTTGCTAGAGTATCTAGAGGTGGGCAAGTCACAAAGACCAAATCTACAGAGGGCACATGCATGATGCCAGGCATATGGAAGTGCTCATTAACAGTAGTGTTTATATTATGGGAGAAACGGGCAGATGTGGAAGTGGTCTATAGGCTTGGTGCCAAGCTAAGATTTCTATTTCATACTAGAATTAGTTTTACTGCTTGAAATCTCCTGGATAGACGTGAAATCTACACTCTTGCTTGGATTCTACCAAATAAGTCTATCAGAAATGTAAACCATTCACCTCTCTGGACTTCAATCTTTCCAATATTCATTACAGCTCCCCACACAGTTATCCTCTCTCATTGTTTCCAGTTCTTTATCAGCCACTCTGCCTCTTCTCTACCTCTACTGCCCTTGCCTGTGTCTAACTATTGTCAAATTCTCATCTTCCTTGATGTCTTTGTAGAAGTTGACAGAGCTGATACTCCCTTCAACTTGAAACTCTGTCTTGGTCTCCATGATAGCACATTACTGCCCCTCTAACTCTTCCAGAGGTTTCTCCTCCTCCTTTTGATTCTTAAATGTCTGTCCTAGCTTTCTCCTCATTCTGCACTCACTCTGTTAGCAATCTTTTTCATTTCCATGACTTCAGCTGCCTCATATACGCATGCTGATAACTCACAGATCTTTGGAAACAAGACAACTCTAAATCTGCACATTAAAGCTTTTATTCAACATCTATACTCAATTTTTTTACAGTCACCTCAAGCTTACATGTTCAAAATGGAACTCATAATGGAACTCATCATCGACTCAAACCCACTCTTCTTCCAATCAGTTTTCCAAGCCAAAGTCTTATACCTCTTCCTCTGTGCCCCTCAGCACTTTGCATATAATTCTTATACTGTACTGTGATTGTCTTTTTTCTTATCCATGACAGTATTTTTTTCATTGTTTCTTTAAGATGTAGCATAAGGCCCATGGCAGAAGAAATCAATAAATGACTTCAGAATTAGGAATGCTGGAAAATGTTTCAAACTACCTGGGTTCTATTCAATTTAAATGGAAACATTCAAAATACCTTCTTGAGATGGAAAGTTATGCTTAAGTTCATTTAGCAAACTGTATTTGTAAAAAAAATATACAACCCAATAATTTATATGTCTACTTGGCATTTACTTTGATTAAACATTGTTTCTTGGACTAGAGTGACTTCAGTGCCTCCGGGTTCCTTGTCATTGTCTCAGAGAGACCTGCTCTGATCACCAAGAAGAGTTAGTTCAGCCTGCCACCAACTCCATTACCCTTACTGTCTTCAAGCATCAAACTACATTTGATATTTCATATTTATTTATTTACCATTAAATTATACTAAATGCATTAGAATATTGAGTTTATTTATAAAAATATTTTATTGTCTGGATCCTCACTTTTGGAATGTAAACTTCAGGAGAGCTAGTACCTATTCTGTCTTGTTCACCGTCATATCTTTGGCACTCAATCAATTGTTGGTGCTGAAGCCACAGCATGTGTAGGTGTTCAGTAAATATCTGATGAGTGAATAATCAGTTGATACATCAGTTAATAAATACAACAGGAATGAGGTCACTGAGATATGAAACATTGTAGCCTATTCCAGGAACTGCAAGTTATTTAATGTAAGGGCTGTTGCGGAGGGCTGTGTACAAAGATAATAGCATTCATTTAGCACTTCTGCGTCTGCCATTATCTTAGGCTTCACTTACCTTATCTCACTGAACCCCTGTGACAGCCTTGGAGATCAGTACTATTATTATACTCGTTTATGGATGAGGAGGCTGAGGCTCGAAGAGATTAAGGACATACACCAGTCAATGACAGAACCCAGACAGATAAATTCTCAGACCATCAAAGGCTCTTGAAAGGAGTTTGAACTTTATCCTGTGATCAGTGACAAGAGATTGGAGCTTGTGAGGCATGAGCTGATTTGTGTTTTTAGAGGGGTCATTATGGGGCAGTGTAGAGAGTAGAATGGAAGAAAACAAAAGGGAAGTCGGGGAACTCAGCGAGGAGGCTGTGAAACACTCCTTGCAAGAGACCATGGTAGTGACTCCAAGTAAGGCAAGGGAGGGTAAGACTTGGAGGATTTCCTGGGAGGTAGATAGAGTTTAGCAACCAAGTCGTTGTGGGTGGGAGGGAGGGAAGCACCGAGCATGACTCAGGGGACAGATTGTGATTTGGATGTCTGTTAACATGTATTCCCAGTGCTAACGTTTGGCACAGCCAAAGCCATATTACTCATGCCTGCAGTTCCTATGTAAGCTGGGAAGCCCCAAAAATCAGCACACAAAGTGTTTGGGCCATTGGTACTTAATGAGATCATGCTATACTGTGGAAATAAATCGGAGATAAATAGCTTCCTTCTATAATAGTTCCACTTTGTAGATTTAATCATGTTTTCACTGGTGTTGCAAAAGTACCATTTAAAGTCTTACTCCTCTCCCATGAAACCAAGGCAGAGGTTGGTGTGTGTGTGTGGTTTTATTTTCAAAGAATTTTGTTGGTAGATTTTTTTAAAAGCTGTACTAGAGGTTCAACTAGTTCATTTCCCTTTAATGATTTACTCATTCTACACAGCCTATATTTCAAACAGACAGACCTCTGAGAAGGAACCAAGGCCTTTCAAGGGTCTGTGTTGTGGCGTGCTCAACAAATTTCTGGCAGCCCTGCGATAGGAGTCAGTGCTCATTTCCTCACAGCTGTGAACTCCCTTGCACTCCGCACACAACAGCACTGCCTTGTTGCCTGGAAGACTTTCTTTAAAGATACTTCAGAGACTCTGCTCAACCACAGAGGTGTTCTTGAATCCTGAATGTGAACCAAGGCAAGCTCCCACCATCAAACCAGACTAGCCTAGGACACTACTCACAGTACACATTCTGGGCAAGTAAATTGAACTCTCCACTCTTTAAGTTGTTTTTACTGTCTCCAGCCAGTTAGATGGCTGAAGGGAAATGCTAACCGACAAATAATGGTTTCCAAAGGAAACCTCCCAGTTCAATGAAAGAGTGTGTCTTCCTTATTATGGGAGATGCCATGTCACAAGTGGGTGTTTTGTGTTCAGTTAAATTAAAAAAAAAAAAAAAGATTGGTCTTAAAAACTGTTAATGATAGAACACATGGCATAAATTATACTGTAAACTCCAAACAACTCTGAAATTATAAACATTGCTTAGTCAAGGCTTTTCTTATAATGATGCCCTGATGTCTCTGGCATAGCCCAGTGATTTCAGTCAATATTATTTTACTTGAAAGGAGGAATTTCTTTTCCAAAAACAGTCTCTCTAAGAAAACCTATCTTCCCAGCTGACTTTATGAAACATCTTTCTCCAGTGGCCTGTATCATGTCTTGCCTGTCCAGGACCACAGGGTGTGAGACAGCATAGAGAGCTAGCAGAAGAGAGTCATATGATGAGGAGAAACTACAAGCTTGGTCCTGACATAGGCTGGAGGCTGACTCAAGTCAGTGGGAGCTATGACTAAATAAAGACTGTCAGGACTCTGAACCAGCATACCTGAGACTTGGTGCAGAGTAAGCACTCGATTCAGAAGGTCTTCCTTGGTTTGCCTATCAGAACAATTCTCCAGGGCAGCAGAAACAAGGAGATGTCTTTTAAATAAGAATAATATTTACATGGTTTATAAGGGTGTGTTATTAAGTACTTACTATAGACCAGCCACTTGTCCAAATACTTTATGTACAATATCTAATTTAATCTTAGTCAACTTTGAGATAGGTACTATTATTACCTCTTTATTAAGATGATAACTGGGGCTCAGGGAGGTTAAATTTCTCCCAAAATCATGTAGCAAGTACAAGGAAGCCTAGATTCTAGCCTAGGTTAAAGTCTATATAATGAATTATTAACAGCTATGTTATACCGCTTTCCTGAGGATTAATTAACAAAATGTGTGTAGAAGTGTTTTGGAAGCAGCACATGCTATACAAATGCTAGTAAAAGTGCTGGTCAGAAGAGCAGACCCATTCCACCTCTTGATAGCTCTAAGTTTTGTTAGTACTTGTAGAGCAGCCCTACAGTACGAGAGAACCAAGTTGGAGGCCAGAGACCAAAGAGGAGACTCATCTGTGGTCATCATGGTGAAAGCCTTTTCTTTTGACACTGGTCTGTAACAAGTGCTCCACTTTCCTTCAGCCTAATTTAACTAGAGCCCCCTTCATCATAGTATTTTCTCAAATGCTCACCCCAAATGATATTTTTACTTGATACTTGTCAAGCTGTAAATCACACAACTGGTTCGCAGAAGAAAGATGAGAGGTCATGAATGGTTTGATTCAGTACATTCCAATGCTGGAAAGGGATGTGTGCCTGCTCACTATTTTATGGAAAGTTAGCACCATATTTGGGCATCCCTGGTGGCTCAGAGGTAAAGAATCCGTCTGCCAATGCAGGAGACTCGGGTTCAATCCCTGGGTCAGGAAGATCCCCTGGAGAAGGAAATGGCAACCCACTCCAAATTCTTGCCTGGGAAATCCCATGGATAGAGGAGCCTGGTGGGGTCACAAAAGAATCAGGTATGACTTAGAGACTAAAACAAACAACAGCACTATATTTAAAAACAAAGGTTTGCTGTGATATGAAGAAGAAAATTTAAATGAACAAGAATGTTATTTTTTTAATTCCAGAACATTTTTTTTCCTGGCCAGAAATGGATTAGGGAATCAATCTAGCCAGTGCACCTCTTCAATCAGACAGGTCCCTGCCATGTGGGTGTGCTTTAGCACAAATGTTCCATGAGTCTCTGAGTTCATTCATAAGGCAGATCTCCCTAATGTCATATTCATTCACTCAGTGAATGATCATTAAACCTGTACAGGTGCTGTACTATTTAGATTATAAACAATCCTCGCTCAGAAGGGGTCACAATATAGTGGGAAATTACAGGAGACACAGGTTCGATCCCTGGGTTGGGAAGATTCCCTGGAGAAGGAAATGGCTACCTGCTGAAGTATTCCTGTCTGGGCAGAGGAGCCCGGTGAGCTACAGTCTATAGGGTCACAAGAATTGGGCCCAACTTAGCGAACTAAACCACCATCACATAGTATAAATAAAAATCATAATAAAACTTGATTATGCTGTAAGAAAATTGTGAATTAACTGCTAAAGTGATGCAGGAGAGGGAGCCTGTAATTGCCTCTGACTCAGGCAAGATAGGGTAGCGTCAGCCTAGCTCCTTTCTGTGTTAGTCCTACAGCAGGCCTCAGAGAAGCAAGAGGTAATTTTGGTTCCTAATTTCTGGTTCATTTCTCAGTAACAAACTGGGACATGTTGAAGGCTATAGACATAGATGTTTAAATAAAATCCAGTCTTTTCACCCATTTGAATTTTAGTGAATGATGAATTGGCAGTCACAGGGCTAATCCCAGGTTTCGTGGCCTCAAGAAAATACCTGCACTCCACCTTATATGTGGCACCAAGTCCAGCTCTGAGCAGATTCAGAAGCTTTTATTCCGGTGGTACTGCACAGTCACATAACACAGTAAGAGGCTTTTATTTTTCTAAAAAATTATTTGTGAGAAGTTTGGATATGTCACAAATATAACTCATGCTCCTGAGTCGATTCCATTGCTTAAGAGCTATGTGAGAAGTTGAGCAAGGTACTTAGCTGAGCCTCAACTCCCCTGTTTGTAACAAGGATAATAAGACAGTTAGATCTAAATATAGCATACAGAGGAAAAGTATTTTTCAAACCTTAAAATGTTATACAAGCAATAATTAATATACAATATTTCTTTCAGCTAGTGGTCACTGTTTATGTTCCCAAGAGACTTTTGTCCGCAAAATCCCACTAAGGAGACCAATGGTGGATAAATTGGTCTTCAGAAGATGTTTTGGAAATGTATGTCCAATACAGAAGCTCTGAAATGGGAGCTTGTTTTCTGCCCATTTCACATTTTCAGCAGATTCCAGAGTAGCACTTCCTAATGTGATTCTGATAGTTGATCAGTGCTAGATCATTTAGAACAATGACCGTTGAAAAAAAGGTGCTTACCATCATCACCAATAGGAATTTGTAATAATTTGGATTTCAGACTTTTTCCTCTTTCTACTTGAAAAGGTGAAAAAAAAGCCTTTGTGGAGAATTTTTTTTTTTCCTTTTGAATATGAGACTTGTGGCTCAAAACTCAATCCAAACCAAATTTCAAATGTGGAATTATAACCCCTACTTCTGAATGGAAACCGTGGAGCCCCTTAGCCAGAGTGGCAATTGGCAGCTCTGCCTTGTTCTCTAGGACACACACAGTGGGATGCCAACCAAGAAAAAGAACAGGCAAGGAGCACGAGGGGAAATGCTAAAACCATCTGTACAGAGTTGGATTTTATATGCTGCTGGTACAGCAGGGTCCTTGTTATCTTGCCTAGAGTCCATCCCCCTCCCCTGACTACAATGAAAAGAAGAATCAGTAAACCTCTCTTACCGTATTGATTTCAGAGAGTTAGTGTGGTTCAGGGGAGGGCCCATCAGAGTGGGGATCAGGAGACAGCGTTCTAGCCTGGCTCTGTCATTAATGCACCCTTTGCATTTATGAAAATCCTATTAAAAGCCTTTGCAGTAGGCCCCTGGTCCTCTCTGAGACTCAGAGGCATCATCTGTAAATGTGGATGTTTACAGTTAGAGTCACTTCAGAAAACACACTACAATGTATACAGTATTACTTCAGACTTTCTGCGGTAGAAAGAGCGACCCAGGCCTGGCCTCTCCAGATACTTGAACTCTTGGATGCTGGGGAAGAGAGAACACAGTTGTCCTGGAGCCTGTGCTTATGACCTGTCTCCCCTTCCTCTTTCCCTGGGCCATGTCTAGAGTAGGGGAGAATTACCTTGCAATGAGGGTACTAACATAATTCTCCTGTGTTCTGTGCCCACTACCCCTGCCTTCAGATGGGCCAGGAAATGCCAGAAAGACAAACCTCTCACTGCCTCTGTCCCATCCATCCTCCTACAGGAGCCATGGTGCTGTGGGCATGGCCCTGGGCCTGCAGGCTGGATGCTTTTTGCCACTGCCAACCTGTGGTCTTGGTCATGGGCCAATTCTTGTAACTCTGGTCCAGTCTCAATGATTATTTTTATTTTCTAACAGTAGTCGTGTTTGTTCACTTTGAAATTCCTGTTCTCTGAAACAGACAAAGGATGTTCAAAAGTTAGTTATAATGAACTTTAAAGAGAGAGATAAATAGAAAAATAGAGGCAAGTGGAAAAATCATCTGATAATTTAAGAATTATCTGATAAAGTTAAATTTAAAAGATAAAATAAATAATAAAGCAAAAACTAACAAGTATGTCTTCTATCTGTGTATGAAAGATTTAAGTCACTGGCTGCAGTTGTGTTACAGTATAATCATTTTGGTTTGTTGGTTTATTGTCCCTTTAAGTGGCCACTAATATGCTCTTCTGTGGGGCCTGGGTCACCACGTGGTGGTCTGAGCTGAAGATGTGCTTTAGCAACAGCTGCTCAGTGAAATGGCTTCCATTTCCTATTATACCATCCTCTGGTCATGGCTTCTTTCTTTTACTTTTCTTCCAAAATGCATTATGCCTCACTTGTGTATAGTCTTCGAAAGAGCTTGACTTCTACCAGTACAGGCATAGGTACAAATAGAAACTGCCCTAGTATTTACTTGCGGATTATTTTCTACATTTTTTCCATTTCTAAATCCTCCCAATAGACCAACTTTCTTTGGTAACAGAGAATACAGTTCTCTTTAAGTTTTTAAAAGCAGCTACATAAAATTCTCCAGACACATGTTTAAAATGTGTGGTCAAACTGGCATCTGCCCTTGGAAATGGCCAGTGGTAGAGAATTTTTAAGTTTGTCTGATGATACCTCAAAGAGATTTTTTAATGGAATATTAGGCCCTCAATTATGAATTGTTCCCACATTTCAGATCTGCCCAGTGGACCCTTCAACTTTATGCTGTTTTTGTTGTTAATGAAAAACTCCATTATGCATTTATGAAGCCTGGTTCTTAGTGTTTTGACTTGAGAGAAGGATCTAATTTAGAAAGTTAACCTGTGGAATAAACTGTGTCTCATGTGAAACCATTTAGAGACAAATGCGTTTTTATAATATGCGCTGAGATCAATTTATATTTCTCCAAAGAGTTGCCATATTCAATAGACTCAAAAGACCTACTGTTAATGCAAAATTTAAGCTATGGAAAACTTGCTTTTTCAAACACTGAGAAGGAATTTCCCCTCATAGCCAGGAGTCCTCTACTTTGTTGATCTAAGATGTCAAGCACTGCTGCAGTTACCTGATGCAAGTTAAGATTAAAATACAGCTGAAACACAGCTGAAGATTGAAAAATACTGATGCACAATAAATAACGGTACAGTGAATGACTGAGGCAAGAAGGAGGAAAATAAACTCACATTTCTGTGATGTTATCAAAGGAAGGAATAGTGGGGAGTTAGATAGTCTATTTCACATAGCATACTAAGCCAGAGTTACTTTGCTTAGAAGTTCATCAGTTCTATTCAGTTCAGTCGCTCAGTTGTGTCTGACTCTTTGCAACCCCATGAACAGCAGCACGCCAGGCCTCCCTGTCCATCACCAACTCCCGGAGCCTACCCCAAATCACGTCCATTGAGTTGGTGAGGACATCTAACCATCTCATCCTCTGTTGTTCCCTTCTCCTCCTGCCCTCAATCTTTCCCAGCGTCAGGATCTATTCAAATGAATTAGCTCTTCGCATCAGGTAGCCAAAGTATTGGAGTTTCAGCTTCAACATCTGTCCTTCCAATGAACACCCAGGACTGATATCCTTTAGGACAGACTGGTTGGATCTACTTGCAGTCCAAGGGACTCTCAAGAATCTTCTCCAACACCACAGTTCAAAAGCATCAATTCTTTGGCACTCAGCTTTCTTTATAGTCCAACTCTCACATCCATACATGACCGCAGGAAAAACCATAGCCTTGACTAGATGGACCTTTGTTGGGAAAGTAATGTCTCTGCTTTTTAATAATCTGTCTAGGTTGGTCATAACTTTCCTTCCAAGGAGCAAGCGTCTTTTAATTTCATGGCTGCAATCACTATCTGCAGTGATTTTGGAGCCCCCCAAAATAAACTCAGCCACTGTTTCCACTGTTTCCCCATTTATTTGCCATGATGTGATGGGACTGGATGTCATGATCTTAATTTTCTGAATGTTGAGCTTTAAGCCAACTTTTCACTCTCCTCTTTCACTTTCATCAAGGGGCTCTTTAGTTCCTCCTCACTTTCTGCCGTAAGAGTGGTGTCATCTGCATATCTGAGGTTATTGATATTTCTCCCGGCAGTCTGGATTCCAGCCTGTGCTTCCTCCAGCCCAGTGTTTCTCATGATGTACTCTGCATATAAGTTTAATAAGCAGGGTGACAATATGCAGCCTTGATGTACTCCTTTTCCTATTTGGAACCAGTCTGTTGTTCCATGTCCAGTTCTAACTGTTGCTTCCTGACCTGCATACAGGTTTCTCAAGAGGCAGGTCAGGTGGTCTGGTATTCCCATCTCTTTCAGAATTTTCCACAGTTTATTGTGATCCCACATAGTCAAAGGCTTTGGGATAGTCAATAAAGCAGAAATAGATGTTTTTCTGGAACTCTCTTGCTTTTTCCATGATCCATCGGATGTTGGCAATTTGATCTCTGGTTCCTCTGCCTTTTCTAAAACCAGCTTGAACATCTGGAAGTTCACGGTTCACATATTGCTGAAGCCTGGCTTGGAGAATTTTGAGCATTACTTTACTAGCGTGTGAGATGAGTGCAACTGTGGTGGACACTAAGGTGCCGTGGTTATGAGCCTGGGCCTTGACAGGCTACCAGACAAAAACAGTTCAGATCCCTTTTCTTGAGGGACCCTGGATTTTTACTTATTTTCTCTGTGGCTTTTTGCTTATATGTAAAATGGGAAAATAATTCTTACATTAGAATTATGATAATAATTAAATAAAAATGACCTTCATAGAGCTCTTTATACACTTGACTCTTGTTTCTTGCTTAGTAATAGGAAGAAGTCCAGAAATTTTACCATAGTTAAAAACTATAGAACAGTTAACCCTTTACTCTTTTTTTAAGCCGTGTTATGCTGAGACATTATTTACATACCATAAAATTTATCCACTGTTAAGTATTTAATTCAGTGATTTTTGGGGGGATAATTTTATGGAGTCATACAGTCATCAGTACAATCCAAATCCAGTTTGAAAATGTTTTCATCAACACAAAAATTCCCTCAGATTTGTTTGAAGTTGATCTCTGCCTAGGCAACCACTGATCTGCTTCCTATCCCTGAATGTTTGCCTTTGCAGAACATTTTGTGTTATAAATACAATTATACAATAGGTAGTCATTTGCATCTGGGTTCTTCCACTTAGTCTAATTTTTCTTTTTCTTTTTTTGAGATTCACTCGTGTGTGGCATGTGTCAGTTCCTTATTTCCTTTTATTGCTGAATAGAATTCTCTTACAGGTATTCCCTGCTTTGTACGGTGTGCTTTACTTCAATTTGATTTTGTGGAAGACCCACATTATTACCTGTTTTTTGCTAACCAAAACAAATCCTAAAAGAATTTTCACTTTTGCAAAAAGAGGGTTCAGCATTTGCTTTGCAGGGAGCCATTATACAATCAGCACCACCCCAAGCAGTAAGAGTGACACCGCCAAGCTCCTTTCCCAGGAACTACACTCAGCCCCAAGCCCCCATAGCTTTGAATTGTGTCTGTAAGCATTTGCACTTTCAGATAGTCAGTTCAGTCGCTCAGTTGTGTTTGACTCTTTGCGACCCCATGGACTTCAGCATGCCAGGCTTCTCTGTCCATCACCAACTCCTAGAGCTTGCTCAAACTCATGCCATTGAGTCAGTGATGCCATCCAACAATCTCATCCACTGTTGTCCCCTTCTCATCCCACCTTCAATCTTTCCCAGCATCAGGGTCTTTTCCAAGGAGTCAGTTCTTTGCATCAGGTAGCCAAAATATTGGAGTTTCAGCTTCAGCATCAGTCCTTCCAATGAATATTTAAGACTGATTTCCTTTAGGATTGACTGATTTGTACTTTATCTTGATTTATTTTATGCATTCGGTTAATAGGATGTGCCCTAAGATTGTTGCTTTTCTGTTTTAAACCATTTTTGCTTATAAAGGTTTTTAGAAATTCATGACTTTAAGATAGCAGAGGAAACCCATATAAAGACATAATAGATTTTGTGTATCCATTCACCAGTTCTTGGATTGTTTGCAGTCAGTTTGGATTATTTCTCGTTTTTGGCTATTACAAATAATGCTTCTGTGTACATTTACATACATGTCTGTGTGGACATATGTTTTCTTTTCTCTTGGGTAGGTTCTTAGATGTGTAATTTCTAGGTTGTATGTAAGTTTTTATTTAACAATTTAACAAACTGCCAAAATGTTTTCCAAGTTTCTGCACCATTTTCTATTCCCACTATGTTAGAAGATTCTGTTTTCTCTACATCATCACCAGTGGTTGAAATTGTCTGTCTTTTTCTTGCTATAGTAATTCTAGTAGGTATGTAATAGTGTCTCATTGTGGTTTTAATTTACATTTCCTTACTGAATAATGACATGGAGCATGTATTTTTTTAATGTACTTATTAACAGTCTATATATCTTCACTAGTAAAATATATTTTTAAGTATTTTTCCATTTTTTTAAATTGGGTTGTTTTTATTACTGAGTTGTAAAAGTTCTTTGTATATCCTGAATAAATATCCTTTATTGGATGAAGATATTTGCAAATATTTTCTCCCAGTTGGTGGCTTATTTTTTGAACTTAAAAATATACTATTAAGAAAATGAGAAGTTTTAAATTTTGAAATGAAGAATTAAAATTTGTCTACTTTTATCAATTTTGGTGGACTTAATGGATTGTGCTTTTGGTGTCATATCTTAAAACTCTTTGTTTAGTCCAAGGCCATAAAGATCTTATATTTTCCCCAGAAATTGTTTCAGTTCTAGCTCTTAAATTTAGTTCTATGATCTGTTTTGAGTTAATTTTTATATAAGATGTGAGAATCTAAGATAATATTTTTGTATATGGCATCCATTTGCACTTAAACTATTTATTGATGAGACTAGCATTTCCTGTGTTGAATTATCATAGCACACTTGCTGAAAATCAAATGAGCATACATGTAAGGGGATGTTTTTAGACTTTGAATTCTGTTCCATTGATCTAAATGCATATGCTTGCAAGTGTCCTGATTACTGTACAGAGTCCCCTCTTGTATCGGCACCACAGTGACTTGATTACTTTGTTGAGATCAAGTAGTAAGTCACTTGAAGCCTTCTAACTTTGTTTTTTTTTTCCCTATTATTTTTATCAATATAGGCTTTTTGTACTTCTGCAAAAATTTAGGATCAGCTAGTCAAATTCTATTAAAACGTCAAGTGGTATTTTGATAGGGGTTACTTTGAACCTATAGATCAATTTGGAGAGAATTGTCATCTGAGAATGCGGTCTTACAATTCATGAATAGGAGTTATCTCTCCATTTATTTACATTTTCTTTAATTTTTCTCAGCACTATTTAGTAGTTTTGGTGTACAGGTCCTTCATTTATTTTGTTAAATTTAGTTCTAAGTAATTTTCTCTATTTCTAAGAGTTCATGAATGACTGGCATTGTATTTTCTTTAAATATTTGATAGAATTCACCAATGAAGCCACAGGGACCAGACTTTTTATATGGGAAGATTATTAATTGCTAATCCAATTTATTTACTTCTTATAGATCTACTCATATTTTCTATTTTTCTTGAGTCAGTTTGTAATTTGTGTCTTTCTATAAATTTTTCCACTTCAAGTTACCTAATTTGCTGGCATGAAGTTACTACTTTTCATTTCTGTAGGGTCAGGAGTGGTGTCCCCTCTTTCATCTATGATTTGGCTAATTCTTTTACTTGAAGGAAGCCTTCTAAAGGTTTGCAAATTTTAATTTCTGACCTCGCCGTCGTACCTCGTGAGAAACCGCACCCTGGGGCCGCCGCTCGAGAACCACCCCGAGACTCCCCCGTCATCGCGGAG
>NW_011495027.1:3887698-3925659 GCF_000754665.1 Bison bison bison | reverse complement strand
AATATATAAACATATATTTATATATTAATATTGTATATTTAGATATGTGAATAAATGTATTTTATATGTAAATATATGTAAATATACATTTATATATATTTATATTTACATATATAAATATACAATATTTAAAAAACAAATTTTAAAAAAAGTTTAGAAAGGTTGATCTTTTTAAAGAACCAGCTGCTGGTTTTATTGATTGTCTCTTTTGTTTTCTGTTTTCTATTTCTTTCATTTATGCTCAATCCCTCAGAACTCACCACAGTATTACAAGTTTCACCTTTGTTCCATTCAGATCATTTTTAACCTATAAATAGTTTCTGAAATTGAACCAAAGAAGATCCTGGAATGTGGTGGTTGTCTTTGAGAGTATAAGGATGTCTTCAGGCCTTTTCCAAAGGGCTTTTTAAATCCCTAAATCTCCAAATTACTCTCCTGCCATGTGCGAAACTTTCAAGTCATTTAACCTCTATACTTAACACATTTGCTCAGACAACCTCCTCCAAACATATTTTATGTAAATATCCCAAATAGATCTCCTCTTACAGTTCTGTTTTTGGAAGTCCTTTCCTTAGAGAGTAAATGAAAAAAATAATTGAACAAAGATAAAAATAATTATAGTTGACAAAAAGGATTTTTGTCTTCAACGCCTTTTTCTACAATCTCATAAATCCACTCAAGACAGAAAGTGAATACATGAACGTGATCTCATCCCTCAGTGTACAAACTTTTGAAGGAAGCCTATGTTTTATGTTTTTTTTCCCTGCTGTTTGGAGGATCTGTTGAGAGATGCTGATGAAATTAATTTCTTCAAGGGCTTCTGCTTGAGGCTGAAGAAGGTAGAAAGGGATTGGCATTTTTCAAAGTGTAATAACTTAACAACAGGTACCAGTAATATGACAACATAAACAGGATGATTACATGTCTGTGGGTTGTGAGTATAGTTCTTTTCAGCAAGCCTTCAAAAAAGTTGAGTTTTCCCAAGGAAAACATAAAGGAAACAGAGCAAATTACTTTGGAAACTACTTCAGATCAGATCAGTCACTCAGTCGTGTCCGACTCTTTGCGACCCCATGAATCGCAGCACGCCAGGCCTCCCTGTCCATCACCAACTCCCGGAGTTCACTCAGACTCACGTCCATTGAGTCAGTGATGCCATCCAGCCATCTCATCCTCTGTCGTCCCCTTCTCCTCCTGCCCTCAATCCCTCCCAGCATCAGAGTCTTTTCCAATGAGTCAAGTCTTCGCATGAGGTGGCCAAAGTACTGGAGTTTCAGCTTCAGCATCATTCCTTCCAAAGAAATCCCAGGGCTGATCTCCTTCAGAATGGACTGGTTGGATCTTCTTGCAGTCCAAGGGAGTCTCAAGAGTCTTCTCCAACACCACAGTTCAAAAGCATCAATTCTTCGGCGCTCAGCCACCTTCACAGTCCAACTCTCACATATACATGACCACAGGAAAAACCATAGCCTCGACTAGACGGACCTTTGTTGGCAAAGTAATGTCTCTGCTTTTGAATATGCTATCTAGGTTGGTCATAACTTTCCTTCCAAGGAGTAAGTGTCTTTTAATTTCATGGCTGCAGTCACCATCTGTAGTGATTTTGGAGCCCAGGAAAATAAAGTCTGATACTGTTTCCACTGTTTCCCCATCTATTTCCCATGAAGTGGTGGAACCGGATGCCATGATCTTCGTTTTCTGAATGCTGAGCTTTAAGCCAAATTTTTCACTCTCCACTTTCACTTTCACCAAGAGGCTTTTGAGTTCCTCTTCACTTTCTGCCATAAGGGTGGTGTCATCTGCATATCTGAGGTTATTTATATTTCTCCCGGCAATCTTGATTCCAGTTTGTGTTTCTTCCAGTACTTAGGAAAGTTTCAAAATCAGAGACTTCGACTGCCCTCTGAAAACACAGCTTCATGTCAACTGAAAAATTTTAGTCTAGCCAGTTAAAATGCTTGATGACCACCTGGGCAATTTCTCCTCCCTGCTTTAGCTTCAAAATTAATTTCTTAATGATCTTGGTGTATTTACAGTTTGATCAATGATGCAGCCAAACCCTGCCTGTGCAAATCTTATCTCATGATTATGGTGAAAGATCTGCATGCTGTGAACCAAGTCTGGCAGGTTACAAGGAACAACATCTAGACCTGAAAAGGGGCTCTAGAATTAGGGTGGTATGAATCCATGGGTGCCTGGGAGCCTGCTGAGCTGTCCTGCATAGTCACTTGTTACTGAGTTTCTACTCAGTTTCCTGTTTTGTTTTCCCTGTCTTAGCTGGCTTACTCCTTCCAGTCTCCCTTTCCTAAGAGTTGGCTTAAGTTTCCTGCTTCAATGTGGACACTTTGATTAATGCTAAGACTGTGTCACTCATAGGAAGATGAGTGAGTCCTGCCCAAAGAGTCCTGGAATATCACCACCAGTCTGAATCAGACTGGTGGCCTTCCTTATGATCTGGATTGCAAGTGTCCCAAGTCTCTCCCCTAATTATCAATGGTTACTCCGTTCTCCCTGGCAGCCCACAGTTTGGTGTGGAACTCATTGCTGAGGCCACACAGAACATGACTACATCCAGAGAGAGTTTTAAGAAGCTGTAAAGCAGAGATTTGCTGACTCTATGACAGAGAATATGCTGGTTTTGGGGAAAATCAGTAGGTTTAGCAGTCTTTGCTTTCTTCCTTCAGGTTTTTGGAGCAAAGCAAAGAAGCCCTTCAAGCTGTAATAGGAGGAAAAAAAAAAAGGTTTTAGTTGAGAGGTCGTCATCTTCTTTACCTAGTCAGTCCACAGAAGAGAAGCCAATGCAGCATCCGCGCATTCTACTGTGCACTATTAGGTTTCAATAGTAGCTGCACATGTGTAACCAAGCTAGGCACTGGCCCAGCAAATGAATCCCAGAATATAATCAGGGAGGTAGAATTTGCTTGGAGCAGAAGCTGGAAGGAATTAATGGCAACTCATGGTAAAGGAGGTAATGCCAGGGAGACTGGAATATAGCATAGAAATAGGCATTAGGTGCCAGAATGCCTACCCTCTTTGCTGCTCTTTAACCCTGCCCTACCCAGCGCTTTACTTGTGGAAGCCTGGCACGTGATGGAGTGCCTCAGTAGCTTTCAAAATGAAAAAGGCATGGCTGCAATCTGAACTGAAATGTCCATGACAGCAATCATATGAAACAGCCACTTCAGAAAAATTTGTGGTGAATTTTCCAAAGAGGAATTTGTGAGTCTGCCTTTCTCTTAATGAATCTGTCTGCTTCTTTCTTGAGTGCGAACCAAGGGAACATCTGCCTGACAGAAAACCGAACATGATCCTTAGTGGAAATTCTCAAAGGATTTCTGTTAAATGAAAGTATCTTTGCCTTCTTTAAAAGAAATAATTCAGAGTTAACAAAGGGTTTGTTTTGGTGGTAGTAAGGGACTCAGCCATATGGGCAGCAGCTCTCCTCCATTGAAGATATCCTGAGAACATTCTTTGTGTGGCATTCCAAAAGCCATTTTCTTCCAGTTCCTGTTACAGTATTGCGAGTGATGCCATGTCCTGTCTGCCACCAGGGCTGTCCCTCTGCTCATTCCTCCGTGAACTGCTGGCATTTTGTTATTGTTTGCGTTCACCTGCAGGTGTGTGAGACCGGTGTCTTACCTCTCAGAGTTTATCTCTTTATACTACTTAATGATTTGAGCAAGTGAAGGACAGGGAAGCCTGGCATGCTGCAGTTCGGCATGCTGCAGGTCACGGAGTAGGTCACGACTTAGTAATTGAAAACTACTTATTGAAGGTCTCATTTGAAATTAAACAAATGAATAAAAAATTCCTCCTGTTTCACAAGACAGGCATTATTATTAGGCAAATGCTTGATACAAATTTCCAGCACATAGTAGAGAGAGCTGAACAGTTTTGTGTCATTGTACCCTGTTAGAAATTGAAAGGGACCTAGTAGGTCATGTAATCCAGTCCTTGCCATGGCCACCCCATTATACCTGGGTGAATACTTCCAGTTTAAGTCCATAAGGAAAAGATGGTTTGCACATTTGGGATGTTTCAAATCAGCTATGCATACTTCAGGAAGGAAAATATAAACTTTCTCCCCTTCTTTTCAGTGGTTACCAATCTGCAGGTTTCCATCACAGCTGAAAGTGTGCATGCTTTCTTTCTCTCTTTCTGTCTCTCTTGCTCTCTCTGCTATGTGCCTGCAATTCTCGTTGTGTCCTGGCATTCATTTTATGTGGTCTTGACTGTAGGATTCTACAGGTATGTATATGATCCTTCTAACCAATTTGAAAATATAGTTACATGAACTCTGGCTGCATTGGTGCCTCTCCCACCCACACGTCATATGATCAGCTAGTCTGTGGAAAGCTTTTAAATCTAATTTTTGACTCCTGAACAGATCATAATTTTTCCAGCTACTTCTGAAAGGACCCTGATGCTGGGAAAGATTGAAGGCAAGAGGAGAAGGGGACGACAGAGGATGAGATGGTTGGATAGCATCACTGACTCAATGGACATGAGTTTGAGTAAACTCTGGGAATTGATGATGGACAGGGAGGCCTGGCAGGCTACAGTCCATGGGACTGCAAGAGTCAGACACAACTGAGTGACTGAACTGAACTGATTTCTGAAAAAGTAGGCCTTAGGATACCTCATGAAGAGTTATTCTCTATCTAATGCTGACCTCAGATAAATCTCATAGAGAATCTTGGCCTGAGTTTCTTTATCTGCAATGTGAAAACTCATTTAGATTCATTTCATGCTTCTCAAATGGCTTCACTTTGGAACCCTTGATAAGAGAATGAGTACCTAATCCCTGAGTCTGAGGCTATCTGTTGCAAGTCTGAATTTGGTTTTAAATCAATCTCACTTTTTAGAATTAGAAATACAGGTAATCTTGCACTGTATTTTGCAACTATCTACTTGTATAACAAAATAACTTTTGCTCCAATCTTCAAGATAAATTAAGATTCAGGGAGGTTTCACAATGTTTATTCAATGGCTCTATGCGCTGCTGGTGCTGAGAAATGTCCTTCAGTTTGAGATGCATGAGTCTTCACTCTGTGATCTTATACTTTGTATAGCCCCTCATAGGTAGAATGTCTATTGTACACAATGCACATGGCCAGGCTCTAGTCTTGGACTCGGGCATTATATCCCACCACCACCCTGAGGCTGATTGTTGTCTATGCACATGATATAACTGCCACACAGAATGGAGTCTTGATCACTATTTATTAATAACTTGGTTCCATGGTTCCCCATAGCCTGAAAGGATGATTTTCCAATCACAGCCTTTGAATGCTCAGAGTTTTGCTGCAGTGCCCTCAGGTCCACGTGATGAGAGGACTAAGGGTGGGAGGCTGAATTCTTCCCCAGTAAAAACAGCTTTGCTTTTGTCTGTTTGATGTAGTAGAGTTTTTACATACAGCATTTTTTTCATAGATTTTTTTATCCAGTTAAGAAGTAATCTATATTCATAGATTGCTGAGAGTTTGACCAATAATTGATGTTTGATATTATAAAATGCTCTTTAACCAACTATTGAGATTATTATATAGTTTTTCCTTTTTAGTTGGTTAATAAGGCAATCTACATTTTTTTTTTAAAGTTAAACCAAACTTGTATTCCTAGGAAATTTGTATTACCATTTTTATATATTATTGGATTCAATTTGCTAAAATATTTTTGTTGTTTTTTTTAGTTTTCTTATAATGTCTTTGTCTCCTTTTTGTTATCAGTGTAGCACTGACTTCATAGAATGGATTGGTATGTATTCCCTTCCTTTCAAATTTCTGGACAACATTGTGAAGAACTGGTATTATTTCTTCTTTAAATATTTGGCAAAATTTACTAGTGAAGTCATCTGGGCTTGGTGATTATTTTGTGGGAAGGTTTTTAACCACAAAGTCAACTTATTTAATAAGTATAGGACTAAACAAGTCTGCGACTGAAGCAACGTAGCACAGGACAGCACGATCAAGTTATCTATTTCTTCTGGAGTAAAGTTTGATAGTTTTGTCTTTGAAGAAACTTATCCATTTCACCTAAGTTGGCAGATTTATTGGTATAAAGTTGTCATAACGGTCCCTTATTATACTCTTTGAACATCTGTCAAATCTATAGTGGTATCACCTTTCTGTTCCTTGAAGTTGGTAATTGTGTCTTTCTTTTATCCTGATCAGTTTAGCTATCTAGGCTTATATATTTTATAGATCTTCTCAAAGAACCAGTGCTTTGTTTAATTCACTTTTCTCTATTCTGTATCCTATATTTTATTGATTTCTATATTGCTCTTCATTAGTTTCTTTCTTCTACAATTATCTTGCACTTTTTCTAGTTACTTAGGTAGAAGCTGAGATCATTGATTTGAGCCTTCTCTTCTTAATATAAACTATAATATAAACTTTATTTTTCTAATGTAAATTTTTTAATACTGTAAACTTCTCTCTTAATATGGCTTTAATAACATCCTACAAATTTTGATATGTGGTGTTTCCATTTTCATTCAGTTCAGAGTATTTTCTAGTTTCTTTTTTGAGTTATTTGACCCCTAGTTTATTTTGAAGTATGTTATTTTCGTTTCCAAGTATTTTTGGATTTTCCAGATATCTTTCTGTTATTGATTTCTTAACACATGTGCACTGATAAGTGTTCCATTGAATACTCAAGGGGAAATCTCTGCAGATTTCAAGTTTCTCTCTGTGCAGCTATCTCCTCCATAGTACTTTGTCCTATGAACTCTCACTGCCTTGATCACCCTAGGCACTTAGCTACATCTCTTTAGCTCAGGATGTCCTTTGGGTGCCTCCTGAGTTTCCCCTCCCTGTACCACACCCTGGTAACTCTCAGAGTTTAAAACTGGAATATTTGTAGGGCTCACCTTGTTTTCTTCCCATCTTTCAGAGACCACTGTTCTTCATTTCTGATACCTAGTGTCTTGAAAATGTTGTTTTATACATTTTGTTGGATTTCTGGTTGTTTCAGACAGGTGAGTAAATCTAATACCTGTGCCTTCACCTTGCCTTGATGGAAGTCTGGACTGTGGAAGTCTGGACTGTGATTTTTAACATTTGTGTTCACCCCTTGCTGTATCTAATATAGTACCATTTGCATGGAGAAAAACTCCATGTACATAGATAAAATATACAGGGTTAGAAGGCAGAAAGCCTAGGGTCTAGTCCCTGGTGCTTGGAACAGCTGATTATGTGCCCTTGAACATTCATTTAATCCCTCTTGAATGTGGTTACCTACCCTTCCCAGTCTAATAATAGTAAGAATTACCATTTAATGAACATGTATATGACAGGCCATGTGCAAAGAGCTTTACGTAATTATTTAATACTCATAAGATAATTTAGCAAAGATTATCTCACTTAATCCTTACAGCATTCTTATGAGGTAACTTTTATTAACCCACACATCATGATCAAGAAACTTAGCCTTTGGCCCAGTTAAATGTCTTGCCCCAGGTTCCTCATCTGGTCAGTTCTGAAGCAGGGTTCAAACAAATCTATGACCTATATCCCCTTGCTACACAATTGACAGGTTTGTGGAAATTGAGCAAACATGCTGTGAAAAATGTAAAGCTTAGTGAAAAAAATAATAAAAATTTAGTAATAATTCACTATCAGTGAATTAATCTCATTTCTGACTATTTCTGTGTATACTTCCAAGAGAAAAGAAGCAGTATTCTCAATTTTGAGATGAGCACCTCAAAGAATTTGAGATACTTTATTATTCAGCATGTCTATAACTCATCATACGTGTGTGTTTGTGCTAAGTCAAGTTCAACTCTTTGCGGCCTCATGAACTGTAGCCTGCCGGCTCCTCAGTCCATGGAATTTTCCAGGCAAGAATACTGGAGCAGATTGCCATTTCCTACTCCAGGGGATCTTCCCAACCTTGGGATTGAACTCTTGCCTTTCCAATATTGGCTGGTGGGCTCTTTACCACTAGCACCGCTGGAAAGCCCATACTCATTGCAGTTGTAAACAAAAAGAATTAGAAGTTTGCATCACAGGTTTGCTGCAAGTGAAGAGTATTTCTCCATATTGCCTTTTATCAAGATCTGATGGATACAGGGCCCAGTTCAATGGGGTTTTTGATTTTCTATCCTAGGCTGGTTAGTTACGAGACAGCAAAAGAGACACTGATGTATAGAACAGTCTTATGGACTCTGTGGCAGAGGGAGAGGGTGGGAAGATTTGGGAGAATGGCATTGAAACATGTAAAATATCATGTATGAAACGAGTTGCCAGTCCAGGTTCGATGCACGATACTGGATGCTTGGGGCTAGTGCACTGGGACGACAGAGAGGGATGGTATGGGGAGGGAGGAGGGAGGAGGGTTCAGGATGGGGAACACATGTATACCTGTGGTGGATTCATTGTGATATTTGGCAAAACTAATACAATTATGTGAAGTTTAAAAAAAAAAAAAAAAAGAACTCCAATGAAAGGAGTGTTTTATCTTGTCATATGCTTATCAGACACAGCTGGAGTCCACAGCAAGTCCTCTGCTTGCCAAGCCAGACTTCAGGCCTGTTAGGGCCTCTGCTCCAAGAGGGGAAGAAGATGATTTAACATGATCCAGGCGAGGTGCATGTGGACTGGATTATGGACAATTTCACATTTTGTTGCAAAGAGCTAAGGAATCTACAGTCTCATCTGAGGTTATGTATGAAAAAAAAAAAAGTGTGTTTTTCTTTTGTTGTTGACTGAATCATGCAAATAAAAAGAGGGAATTAGTTGGCCCACTCCTTTCTTTCTACGTAAGAATGCTGTCTTTCCAATTTTTAACAAAGGGATCTCAGACTTTTCCTTCTTAAATGACCCAAGACACATGGTTGAGGTCACTAGAAGGAGAAAACAATGATGGATTTTATAGAGAGTAAACAAATAGAAAAGTCTTATATGACTGATGGCTCTTTAACTTTTAAGGGCGTGTTCTCAAGTCAAAGAGCTGATGGCACCAATCGGTGCAGTAATTTCAATGTGTTCATGCAGAAATCTGCTGAACCCCCAAATTCTGCTCATCTGAAAGGACCCCAGTGACAGACTAGAATGTTGCTTATTTTTCACTGTGGAAAGGAGAACCTGTTTATTTGCCTTTACTTTACTGTATTGCTTTCAGTTCTGTCTGGCAGAAGAACTTGTGCATGGAGCAGATTCCTATCCATCACATACCTCTGGCCCTATAAGCTATTTCATGATAAGAATTTGTCTCAGAATAAAAAAGTCAGGCAAGTGGAATTCTATTTTTCAACCAGGAAATACCAACACACAGATTAAGAGGTCAATACTACCACACTTGACCAACCAATAAAAAATGTTTCTGTTGAAATAATCCAGAGTCATAATATCTTCATTCATTCATTAATTCCACTCTTTTGAAAATAATTTTTCTATTCAGCTAGCATAATACAATTCTTAACTAAGCCATCACTAGAAACTCTGGGCCAACCACACAGTCTTTTCCCACTGAGAAAGGTTTCAGATTTTTTGTTCTGTTTGGAGAGTTTGGGCGGGCATACTAAGGCAGTTCAGCAAGTAGCTGGTTGCAGCAGTGTGTTTGTTAAATCATCCATGAACCAGTAAAAGTGACACATACCTCATACATCTTGAAATTCCACATATTCGGTTCAGTGCCTGCATAGATCATGTACTCAATAAAGGTTTGTTGGGAGAATAAGTAATGAAGACTTCCCTGTCGGGTGTCCAGTGAAAGATGATGAAAGAATCAGGAAATTATTTGCATGTTCCTTGAGGGAAAGAGATGTTTTGTGGATTCAGTGATGATTGAAGTTGGAATTCTAAGGCCTCTCCCATTAGAATCTCTATGATTCTATTATTCTTTTTAACATTGAGATTTACATTTCATTGGATGTAAGTTGAAGCATTTCTCAACCTTTTCACTGAAAAATAATGTCCTGATCTTGATACTAATATGCTGACCCTGAAAGTTACAGCAAGGTTTTCTCTCATGTTAGGCTTTCATCAGTTCATTATTAGCAGAACCTAGCTGTCTGAAACCATATAGGAAACTGATTGTGAAGTGATAGTAATAGTTGCCAAAAACATCTCAACTCTAGAATCTCTGTAAAGACATGTGAAGTCATTATTCATCACCAGCATGCCAGGCCTTATCCTTGAAGCTTTGTCTATTGGGACTTCAGTCAGATTTTATAAGCTTAGTAGGGATGTTTAAAAAAGGCACGGATGTGAAATATGTGTGTGTGCCCAGCTGTATCTGACTCTTTGCGGCCCCATGGACTGTAGCCTGCCAGGCTCCTCTGTCCGTGGAATTGTCCAGGCAAGAATACTGGAGAGGGTTGCCATGCCCTCCTCCAGGGGATCTTCCCAACCCAGAGATCAAACCTGCCTCCCTTGCATCTCCTGCTTTGGCAGGCAGATTCTTAACCACTAGAACCATCTGGGAAACCCCGCTGAGAAATGCAGTACTGGTTAATTCAGCCACATTTCTTTTGCCTCTTTTCCCAGTTCTTCACAGTTGATGGTTGAGAAAGAATTTTGTAAAAAGTCCCGTGAGTGGCATACTTACAGATAACAAGAACAGAGAAATAAAGCATAGGATCTCAGCCCAGCCTTGCAAGTAATTGCCAAATATATCTTTTCTGTGGGCTGGCTGTTCCTCTGTCCTCACCCTCATGCCCTTCTCTCTGTCTTGCTCTGCTCTACTTCTCTCTTTTCCTTTTTATATTATTAGTCGGTGGACCATAAGCACCAGCATGTTTAAGAGTCTTAGATCTGGGCTTCTCTAACAATAATATGTATATGCTATTAAAATGCAGATTCTGATTCAATACCCCAGGAGTGGCAGGGTGGAGAGAGATTCTACATTTCTACCGAGTTCCCAGATGACACCCGCTGCTGAAATCTGCACTTTGAGAACTGAGTTTTAGGCTGGAGCCCTTGTACTTGGTTGTATGTTTGAATCCCCTTGTTGTTCAGTTGCTAAATTTTTTCTAACCCTTTGCGACCTTACAGACTGCAGCACACCATACTTCTCTATCCTTCACTACCTCCTGGAGTTTGCGCAAATGTATATCCATTGAATCCTCTGGGGGAGTTTTAAAATACCTGATTCCCAAACTGTAAATCAAAATCTTTGAGAGTAGACCCAGGCAATGGCTGCCAGTAGATGCTAAGCGTCAGCTCTTCCAGATTTGTAGCACTGGCCAGTTTTCATGATGTTTTGTTGTTGTTCAGTCTCTGACAACAACAAGTCGTGTCTGACTCTTTGTGACCCCATGAACTGCAGCACGTCAGGCTTCCCTGTCCTTCACTATCTCCATGATATAAATACTCCCATCATTTCGAGCAACAAACATGATGCTGTGGAACATGGAGTTGGGAAGAAGTGCTAACATTTGGCCTGTGAGCTAGCATACAACTGGATCCAGGCATCTGCATTTTTATAGCTCCCCAAGTGGATGAGCTGTAACTGATTACCTTTTGAGGCCAAAATGGAGAACTGCTGTTTTTTTGTTTGTTATTTGCTTTGTTAGTATTTTTAAATTTATTTTTAACTGGAGGATAATTGCTTTGCAATGTTGTGCTGGTTTCTTCCGTGCAGCAATATGAATCAGCCGTAAGTATACATAGGGCCCCTTCCTTTTGAACCTCCCTGCCACCCCCCCACCCTATCCCACTCCTCTAGATTGTCACAGAGCACCAGGCTGAGCTCCTTGTGTTATACAGCAACTTCCCACTAGCTGTCTGTTTTACACATGGTAATGTGTACTTTCCAATGCTGCTCTCTCAGTTGAACTCCTGTTTTAAACTGTCTCTGTTATTTAAAGATATAGATGTTTCTTTGCTCAGCCTTGGTGCCCTGGACTTTTGCATCTGCCCTTTACTCTCCGATCTCATTAACCCAGTTTCATTCTCATAACCATGCTAGGATCTGCCCAGTGTCACACCTCCTTTTGTGCAATACTCAGGCAACTGCTGAGAATTTCCAATGTAAGACTACTCCTACTCAGTCACACCCCACCAACATTAGTGTTATCATACTCAAAGGTACCTGTTTTGTGTAAGACAATAGAGTGGCAGCAGGTGTATTGTTTTGAAATCCAAATTGAGAATTCTTCAAAAGTCAGAGTCAAATCCTCAGGAATAATGGCAGCTTCTCCTTCCAAGTTTAACTTTCAGCACCTCCACTCACTTTATAACATGTGGGCCAGGGAATGAATATTCTGGAGTTTCAAATTCCAATTCTGCTACTGATTGTTCATTGACCCTGGGCAGGTAACCTATCCTTTCTGAGATTCAGTTTTCTCACAGCAAAATGCAGATAATAGTTGTACTTACTTCATAGGATGGCCCAGGTGGTGCTAGTGGTAAAGAACCAGTGCAGGAGACATAGGAGACATGGGTTCAATCCCTGGGCAGGGGAGATCCACTGCAGAAGGGCATGGCTACCCACTCCACTATTCTGGCCTGGAAAATTCCATAGAGGAAGGAGTCTGGTGGGCTACAAACATGGGGTCGCAAACAGTCGGACACGACTCAGTGACTAACACTTTTCACTTTCGTAGGATTATTGTCAGGATTGTATTAGGTATATAAAGACACAGTCGCAGTGCCTGGAATAGAGTAGGCTCTCAATAAATGTTAATTATCATTACAACTCTTACTACTAGTATAATTGTACTGCTGATGATAACTTCCTCTTCTGAGTACTCAGGGTACACAGACGTGTATCGTAGAGACATTCAGAAGCAAAAAGATAACCTAGTCCAGGCTCAAGCCTGATTAACAGCTCACCAGCTCTGGGACACTCCCAAACCCAAGGAATACAGAAACCCACCGCACAGCTCAGCACCATTCGTTTTCATCTAAACCTGGCTTCTGCCCTCAGCATTCCTTTCTTAACTTCCTCACTCTTCTTCAACGGATTCAAACAAAAACATGCTTCTTTCAGCCTGCTAGCACAGAAGCCTTTGTGTGATCATTTTTAGTGGGAAGGTGAATGAGAATGAGGGAGAAAAAACTAATTTTCATATCCTTTGTTATAATTACAGTGGTGTCTTGGTTTCAGTGTCCATCTGTGGCTCCCAGGCTTACTCAGGATACTATTTTAAAGGATACACAGAATATTTGTACCCAGGAATAATTTATGTTTAGCAAGAAAAGTGTGGACAAATGACAACTGCCCACGTGGGAACTTCTTCCCTAACTGTTCACTTCCTTAAACAGAAGCCACTTCCTTTGGATGGTAGGATGTCACTTTTCTTTTGAAATACATCCTTGCTTCATGGTTTATGACTGCTGTACCTAAGAAAAAGTTTGTGTCAGAGAAAAATACAGCT
Source organism: Bison bison bison (assembly GCF_000754665.1). Taxonomy (NCBI): domain Eukaryota; kingdom Metazoa; phylum Chordata; class Mammalia; order Artiodactyla; family Bovidae; genus Bison; species Bison bison. Next base: position 3,912,335 of record NW_011495027.1, on the reverse strand, counting down.
TACTTGTCCTTCCATTCATTTCAGTCACTCAGTCGTGTCTGACTGTGACCCCATAGACTGCAGCAAGCCAGGATTCCTTGTCCATCACCAACTCCTGGAGTTTACTCAAACTCATGTCCATTGAGTCAGTGATGCATCCAACCATCTTATCCTTTGTTGTAACCTTCTCCTCCCACCTTCAATCTTGACCAGCACCAGGATCTTTTCAAATGAGTCAGTTCTTTGCATCAGATGGCCAAAGTATTGGAGTTTCATCTTCAGCATGAAGTCCTTCAGTCCTTCCAATGAATATTCAGGATTGATTTCCTTTAGGATGGACTAGTTGGATCTCCTTGCTGTCTGAGGTACTCTCAAGAGTCTTCTCCAACACCACATTTTAAAAGCATCAATTCTTCAGCACTCAGCTTTCTTGAAGTTCCGACTCTCACATCCATACATGACTACTGGGAAAACCATAGCTTAGACTGGATGGATCTTTGTTAGCAAAGTAATGTCTCTGCTTTTTAATATGCTGTCTAGGTTGGTCATAACTTTTCTTCCAAAGAGCAAGTATCCTTTAATTTCATGGCTACAGTCACCATCTGCACTGATTTTGTTGCCCAAGAAAATATAGTCTGTAGCTGTTTCCATTGTTTCCCCATCTATTTGGCATGAAGTGATGCGACCAGATGCCATAATCTTAGTTTTCTGAATGTTGAGTTTTAAGCCAACTTTTTCACTCCCCTCTCTCACTTTCATCAAGAGGCTTTTTAGTTCTTCTTCACTTTCTACCATAAGGTTGCTGTTATCTGCATATCTGAGGTTATTGATATTTCTCCCTGAAATCTTGATTCCAATTTGTGCTTAATCCAGCCCAGCATTTCTCATGATGTACTCTGCCTATAAGTTAAATAAGCAGGGTGAAAATATACAGCCTTGACATACTCCTTTCCCAGTTTGGAACCAATCTATTGTTCCATGTCCAGTTCTAACTGTTGCTTCTTGACCTGCATACAGATGTCTCAGGAGGCAGGTCAGGTGGTCTGGTATTCCCATCTCTTTAAGAATTTTCCTCAGTTTTCATCCACACAGTCAAAGGCTTTGGCTTAGTCAATAAAGCAGAAGTAGATGTTTTTTTCTGGAGCTCTCTTGCTTTTTCAATGATCCAGTGGATGTTGGCAATTTGGTCTCTGGTTCCTCTGCCTTTTCTAAATCCAGCTTGAACACCTGGGAGTTCATTGTCCATGCACTATTGAAGCCTGGCTTGGAGAATTTTGAGCATTACTTTGCTAGCGTGTGAGATGAGCGCAATTGTGTAGTATTTTGAGCATTCTTTGGCATTGCCTTTCTTTGGGATTGGGATGTAAACTGACCTTTTCCAGTCCTGTGGCCACTGCTGAGTTTTCCAAATTTTCTGGCATTTTGCATGCAGCACTTTCACAGTATCATCTTTTAAGATTTGAAATAGCTCAGCTGGAATTCCATCACCTTCACTAGCTTTATTTGTAGTGATGCTTCCTAAGGCTCACTTGACTTCGCATTCCAGGATGTCTGGCTCTCGGTGAGTGATCACACCAGCAAGATTATCTGGGTCATGAAGTTCTTTTTTGTATAGTTCTTCTGTATATTCCTGTCACCTCTTCTTATTATCTTCTGCTTCTGTTAGGTCCATACCATTTCTGTTCTTTATTGTGCCCATCTTTGTATGAAATGTTCCCTTGGTATCTCTAATTTTCTTGAAGAGATCTCTAGTCTTTCCCATTCTATTGTTTTCCTCTATTTCTTCACACTGATCACTGAGGAAGGCCTTCTTATTTCTCCTTGCTATTCTTTGGAACTCTGCATTCAACTAGGTATGTCTTTCCTTTTCTCCTTTGCCTTTTGCTTCTCTTCTTTTCACAGCTCTTTGTAAGGCCTCATCAGACAACCATTTTGCCTTTTTGCATTTCTTTTTCTTAGGGATGGTCTTGATCACTTCCTCCTGTACAGTGTCATGAATCTCTGTCCATAGTTCTTCAGGCACTCTAGCAGATCTAATCCCTTGACTCTATTTGTCACTTCCACTGTATAATTGTAAGGGATTTGATTCAGGCCATACCTGAATGGCCTAGTGGTTTTCTCCGCTTTCTTCAATTAAAGTCTGAATTTGGCAATAAGGAGGTCATGATCTGAGCCACAGTCAGCTCCCAGTCTTGTTTTTGCTGACTGTATAGAGCTTCTGTATCTTTGGCTGCAAAGAATATAATCAGTCTGATTTCGGTTTTGACCATCTGGTGATGTCCATGTGTAGAGTCTTCTCTTGTGTTGTAGGAAGAGGGTGTTTGCTATGACCAGTGTGTTCTTTTGGTAAAACTGTATTACACTTTTCCCTGCTTCATTCTATACTCCAAGGCCAAATTTGCCTGTTACTCCAGGTATTTCTTGACTTCCTATTTTGCATTCCAGTCCCCTATAATTAAAAGGATATACTTGTTCTAAGTAACATTAATATCACCTTGATTTTGATTAATAATTCCCCTCTACTGCCTTCTAATTAAACCACCAACCATCTAGACTGACTAAAGATAGGAAATTAGGTAGTAAAATTTGTCCAGAAAGAACATGAAATACTCTCAATGCCTTAGCCTTAAACTAAGACGTTTGTTCACTCACATTTCCTGAGCACAGACTCAGTGGCAGTTGCTGAGCCTGCATAGATGTGTGGGACTCATTGCCTGTCCTGGTGAAGCTCTTCAGTCTGGAGAGACAGATGTGCAAATGATTAACTGTGATAATGTGATAAATCCTATGATAGAGATACATGATAGATAGGGACAAGGTACTCTTAATATCCACCCACAAGTCTAGACAAGATGGTGCCACACCCACCGCTGGACCTATTTATAGTGTAAAAGACCTGATCCTTGATTGTAAACACCCCCATCATACCCCTTTATAGTCATGTGAGGAAGAGAAGCTGAGAAGCCTTATTAAACTTTGGAGTTAGGCAAATCTGAGTTCCATGCCCTGACTCATACTTGTTACCTCTGTGACCTCGAGCAAGGTCAGGAGGAAACCTGTTTCCTCATTTGTAAAATGGGGATGACTACTACTTCATCAGATTATTGTGAAAATAAAACCTGTTAAGATATGTTAAACATATGGTAGGTATTCAAGAAATGTTAATTCTGAGACTGTATTTCCATTTTCAGTAATGTTTTATATAGTATCATCCAGAAAGAATAAAATTCTATGGATGAATACTTAATCAAACTCTAAAAAGTTTAGTGTAAAATCAGGTGGGCTAGAGTCAGCACATGGGATCCAAGCAGTGTGTGTATCTCCAGTAGGTAGTTAAACCTTCAGAAGAGCCTCTTACACTACCTGCCAATCTCTTTACTCATCTCCAAGCCTGGACTTTTCTCTCTCCAGGCCCCAGAAGTCAGTTCAGTCACTCAGTCGTTTCTGACTCTTTGCGACCCCATGGACTGCAACATGCCAGGCTTCCCTGTCCATCACCAACTCCCAGAGCTTGCTCAGACTCATGTCTATTAAGTCAGTGATGCCATCCAACCATCTCATCCTCTGTTGTCCCCTTCTCCTCCCACCTTCAATCTTTCCCAGCATCAGGGTCTTTTCAAATGAGTCAGTCCTTCACATCAGGTGGCCTAAGTATTGGAGCTTCAGCTTCAGCATTAGTCCTTCCAATGAATATTCAGGACTTATTTCCTTTAGGATGGACTGGTTTGATATCCTTGTAGTTCAAGGGACTCTCCAGAGTGTCCTCTAACAGCACAGTTCAAAAGCATCAGTTCTTTAGCACTCAGCTTTCTTATGGTCCAACTCTTACTGCCATACATGACTACTAGAAAAACCATAGCTTTGACTAGATGGACCTTTATTGGCAAAGTAATGTCTCTGCTTTTTAATATGCTGTCTAGGTTGGTCATAACTTTTCTTTCAAGGAGCAAGCATCTTTTAATTTCATGGCTGCAGTCACCATCTGCAGTGATTTTGGAGCCCAAGAAAATAAATTATGTCACTGTTTCCATTGTTCCCCCATCTATTTGTCATGAAGTGATCTTCATTTTTTGAATGTTGAGTTTTAAGCCAGCTTTTTCACTCTCCTCTTTCACCTTCATCAAGAGGCTCTTTAGTTCTTCACTTTCTGCCATAAGGGTGGTGTCATCGGCCTATCTGAGATTATTAATATTTCTCCTGGCAATCTTGATTCCAGCTTGTGCTTCATCTAGCCCAGCATTTCGCATGATGTACTTTGAATATAAGTTAAATAAGCAGGGTCACAGTATACAGCCTTGACGTACTCCTTTGCCAGTATGGAACCAGCCTGTCACTTCATGTCATGGTTCTAGCTGTTGCTTCTTGACCTTCATATAGATTCCTCAGGAGGCAGGTCAGGTGGTCTGGTATTCCCATGTCTTTAAGAGTTTTCCACAGTTTGTTGTGATCTACACAGTCAAAGGTTTTAGTGTAGTCAATAAGGCATATGTTTTTCTGGAATTCTCTTGCTTTTTGTATTATCCAACTGGTGTTGGCAATTTGAGCTCTGGTTCCTCTACCTTTTCTAAATCCAGCTTGAACATCTGGAAGTTCTTGGTTCACGTATTGTTGAAACCTGCCTTGGAGAATTTTGAGCATTACTTTGCTAGTGTGAGAGATAAGTGCAGTTGTGCAGTAGTGTGAACATTCTTTAGCATTGCCTTTCTTTGGGATTGGAATGAAAACTGACCTTTTCCAGTCCTGTGGCCACTGCTGAGTTTTCCAAATTTGCTGGCATATTGAGTGCAACACTTTAACAGCATCATCTCTTAGGATTTGAAATAGCTTAACTGGAATTCCATCACCTCCACTAAACTCTCCTGTTAAAAGATGTCTCATACTGGTGATATTATAATATTTCTTTTAATTTGCTTAATTGTATTATTGAATAACTTTTATTTTTATCTAAGTTGAACATAAAAGTTTAAAAATCTAACAACTCTATGAATCTTATAATGGAAATGTTCATACCCTCTCCATCCTCCACTCTAAATTACAGTCAGCCACTTTTACCACTCTTTATTTGGGAATTTACCCCCGCATATCTAAATAACAGCCTTAAACTACAGTTCTTGTTTATTTTTTTAAGTTTTGATTATTATTCATTGACTTCCCACTATGGGAAAAAAGGGTTTAACATTACTCTCATAAACACACACATACACACACACCATTCCTCTTCAATGCTTCCTATATCAGATCAGATCAGATCAGTTGCTCAGTCGTGTCCAACTCTTTGCGACCCCATGAATCGCAGCACGCCAGGCCTCCCTGTCCATCACCAACTCCCGGAGTTCACCCAAACTCATGTGCATCGAGTCGGTGGTGCCATCCAGCCATCTCATCCTCTGTCGTCCCCTTCTCCTCCTGCCCCCAATCCCTCCCGGCATCAGAGTCTTTTCCAATGAGTCAACTCTTCGCATGAGGTGGCCAAAGTACTGGAGTCTCAGCTTCAGCATCATTCCTTCCAAAGAAATCCCAGGGCTGATCTCCTTCAGAATGGACTGGTTGGATCTCCTTGCAGTCCAAGGGACTCTCAAGAGTCTTCTCCAACACCACAGTTCAAAAGCATCAATTCTTCGGCACTCAGCCTTCTTCACAGTCCAACTCTCACATCCATACATGACCACAGGAAAAACCATAGCCTTGACTAGACAGACCTTTGTTGGCAAAGTAATGTCTCTGCTTTTGAAAATGCTATCTAGGTTAACCATTACTAGTATAACCATTACTGTTATAGTCAGGTGTTCTTCTGATTTTCAGTACTTCGAGGTGAACTGGTATTTTTTTTTTAATGTATTTAATTTTTAATCACTGTAAACTTTAATCATGTTCTCTTTAACTCTAGTATCTCAAATTTTCACAATTACATGTTCTAATATAGGTCTATTTTCATTTATTTTCAGTGGACCCTTTCAAACTAGAAAGTCATCTTTCTATTCTTAGATAAGATAATTTTCTTTAAAGCATACTTTCTACCATGCTCTGAAGTCTCAAGTTCAAAAGTCACTTCCAGATTTGTTTTATTTCTTTTTTTTATTGAAGTATAGTTGATTTACTATGCTATATTGGTTTCAGGTGTACAGTATAATAATTTGATATTTTCATAGATTATGTTCCATTTAAAGTTATTATAAAATATTGGTTATATACTCTGTTCTATATACAATAATATCCTTGTATATTATTTATCAGATTCTAAAAAAATCACTTAGTAAAATTACTGCTTGACATTTTAAGTGGATGAAGAAGCTAGAGAGAGTAGGAAAGGTATTTCTCAATAAGTACTGGGACACTGAATTTTCTGTGACAAGTTTATTTACCCTGTTATAAATCAAGGTCTTTACTAGGTGTGACATATAAAGAAACCACAATTTCCTGGTTTTAGTTGCATAATGAATAAGGTTCATCCTAGTTTCTATCACAGATATTTATAGCCAGGCAATCCCTTTACAACTAAACAAAATGGAGGATGTGTGGATTAAATCTTTCCCAAGTGAGAACACTATGTCTAGTAACAAAGTGTCATGGAATTTATTTCTCAGTTCTTTGGTACATTATACCATCTTAGTCATGTATGGATGTGAGAGTTGGACTGGAAAGAGAGCTGAACGCTGAAGAATTGATGCTTTTGAACTGTGGTGTTGGAGAAGACTCTTGAGAGTCCCTTGGACTGCAAGGAGATCCAACCAGTCCATCCTAAAGGAAATCAGTCCTGGGTGTTCATTGGAAGGACTGTTGTTGAAGCTGAAACTCCAATACTTTGGCCACCTCATGCAAAGAGTTGACTCATTGCAAAAGACCCTGATGCTGGGAGGGATTGGGGGCAGGAAGAGAAGGGGCCGACAGAGGATGAGATAGCTGGATGGCATCACCAACTCGATGGACATGAGTTTGGGTAAACTCTGGGAGTTGGTGATGGACAGGGAGGCCTGGCGTGCTGCGATTCATGGGGTCACAAGGAGTCGGACATGACTGCGCAACTGAACTGAACTGAACTGAACCATCTTAGTAATGAGTAAGCATCATTCACTCTAACATAGCAAAGTGAGTACGTTTGCATTCAGGATTGTAATAAATGTAATTTAAAAATTTTAAGACATGAGAGTTATAGAGAACATGTTTAAAGTTTACAGTGATTAAAAGAAAATAAAACAAAAAAAGTTTACTGAGGATTTATTGAAAGTCAGAATTACCAAAAATGTGATTTGGATGTTACATTAATGCCAATTAATCATCATTGTTAATGCCAATTTTTATTATTGTTTATGTCTAGAACTGTAAGAGAAAAAAGTCTTTATAACATAATGAAAAAGACAAGTTAAAGATTAGTCTATCTGAAATATACTTTAGCTAATTGTACTTATCAGGTCAATATTGAACATTTTTAGGAAATGATTAATTCCACACAGAGATTTATGTACATACCCTTATTTTCATTTTACCTATATTTATTTAAAATAGTCCTCAAAGATATTATTTATTTGCCTAACTTAAACCAGGACTGCACTTTTAACAGATCCTACTGAATATTTATTCTTTTGTTTGCTTAATTAACAAGTGCTGTGTAAATTTCTCTTGGTGAGTCAGGATCATTGTTCTACATTATTGGTTGTGTTAAACTTCAAGACAGTTTTGCCCTCAGGTGTCGTGAAGCTGTGTAGTGCAATTGGCCTCAAAGACAATGCTTTGAGAAAATTAAGTTTTTTTTTTTTTTTTTTAAGAAACAGCTCCTATGACTCAGTAAGGAAAAGCAAAACAATCCAAAAAAGAAATGAACAGGTATTTCACAGAAAAGGGATAACAAATGTCTCTTAAACATATGGAAAGATTCTCAATTTCTTGGTGGTCAGAGAAAAACAAATTAAAACTACAGTGAGTTATTATCATATACCACCACTAAGTCTGACAAAACAAAGAGTTACTTTGGATTTGGAGCTATAGAACTCTTTTAACATGCTAGTAGAAGGATAAATTTGTACAATTTTATTGAAAACATAGTCAATAAAATTGAACACGCATATCCCTACTGACTAGTTATTCTATTCTTAGGTGTGAACCCTAGGAAAAATCTTACACACCTATGTAGAAGGATGTATATAAGAATGTTCTGACAGTATAGTTTATGGAGAAAAACAACATAAATATACATGTGCCATAGAAAAGATAGATGAAGTGTGCTTATACACAGGATAACATCCAGCAATGCAAATTAGTGCATTATAACTATTTGCATCAATATGGATGAACATTATAAACCAGTGGTCCCCAACCTTTTTGGCACCAGGGCTTGTGGAAGACAAATTTTTCACAGACTGGGGGAGGGGGATGGCTTTGGGATGATTCAAGTGCATTACATTTATTTTGCACTTTATTTCTATTATTGTTGTGTCAGCTCTACCTCAGATCATCAGGCTTTAGATTCCAGATGTCAGGGACCCCTGTTATAAACAATGTTGAAAAAGAAAAGAAGTCTCAGAAGGGGACATACAAGTACTATTCATTTTATGCAAAGTTAAAAAGTTAGCTTTACTGAATATACTTTGTAATATATTCTCTTTATTTACTGAATATACTTCAATCCAACTAAAAAGAAAGCAAAACAAAAAGATTAACAAATTATCCAGAGAGTATTTACATTGGAGGAGAGTGAGTAAGGGATGTGGTTATAGGAGAACACATAAAGAGATCAAAGACATGGTAACATTCTATTACTTCAGTATCATTTCATTCAGCCAATATTTCCTAAATGCCTACTACAAGCTTGGCACTGCTATAAGCACATAGGGTACAAAAGCCCTTCATGGAGAACATATTCTGCAAGACAAGACCAAAAAAAAATGAGTTAAATTATTATTGTTTTAGAAGTTGATGAGTTCTATGGAAAAAAATAAGAAGGTAAGGGAGTTAAGACCTCCATGACTCATATAACCATGATTGTGTGATCACTCACCTAGAGCCAGACATCCTGGAATGAAAAGTCAAGTGGCCTTAGGAAGCGTCACTATGAACAAAGCTAGTGGAGGTGATGGAATTACAGTTGAGCTATTTCAAATCCTAAAAGATGATGCTGTGAAAGTGTTGCATGCAATATGCAAGCAAATATGGAAAACTTAGCAGTGACCACAGGACTGGAAAAGGTCAGTTTTCATTCCAATTCCAAAGAAAGGCAATGCCAAATAATGCTCAAACTGCCACACAATTGCACTCATCTCACACGCTAGCAAAGTAATGCTCAAAATTCTCCAAGCCAGGCCTCATCAGTGCATGGACAGTGAACTTCCAGATGTTCAAACTGGATTTAGAAAACTCAGAGGAACCAGAGATCAAACTGCCAACTTCCACTGGATCATCAAAAAAGCAAGAGAGTGCCAGAAATACATTTACTTCTGCTTTATTGACTACTCCAAAGCCTTTGCTGTGTGGATCACAACAAACTATGGAAAATTCTTAAAAAGATGGGAATACCAGACCATCTGACTGCCTCCTGAGAAATCTGTATGCAGGTTAAGAAGCAACAGTTAGAACTGGACATGGAACAACAGACTAGTTCCAGATTGAGACCAGAGTACGTCAAGGTTGTATATTGTCACCCTGCTTGTTTAACTTATATGCAGAGTACATCATGTGAAATGCTGGGCTGGATGAAGCACAAGCTGGAATCAGGATTTCAGGGAGGAATATCAATAACCTCAGATATGCAGATGACCCCACCCTTATGGCAGAAAGCGAAGAAGAACTAAAGAGCCTCATGAAGAAAGTGAAAGAGGAGAGTGAAAAAGTTGGCTTAAAACTCAATGTTCAGAAAACTAAGATCATGGCATCTGGTTGCATCACTTTATGGCAAATAGATGGGGAAACAATGGAAACATTGACAGACTTTATTTATTTGGGCTCCAAAATCACTGTAGATGGTGACTGCAGCCATGAAATCAAAAGACACTTGCTCCTTGAAATAAAAGTTATGATCAAACTAGATAGCATGTTAAAAAGCAGAGACATTACTTTGCCAATAAAGGTCTGTCTAGTCAAAGCTATGGTGTTTCCAGTAGTCATGTATGGATGTGAGAGTTGGACCATAAAGGACGCTAAGTGCCAAAGAATTGATGCTTTTGAACTGTGCTGCTGGAGAAGATTCTTGAGAGTCCCTTGGACTGCATGGAAATCAAACCAGTCCATCCTAAAGGAAATCAGTCCTGAATATTCATTGGAAGGACTGATGCTAAAGCTGAAACTCCAATACTTTGGCCACCTGATGTGAAGAACTGACTAATTGGAAAAGATCCTGATGCTGGGAAAGATCGAAGGCAGGAGGAGAAGGGGATGACAGAGAATGAGATGATTGGATGGCATCACTGACTCAGTGGAGTTTGAGTAATCCCTGGGAGTTGGTGATGGACAGGGAAGCCCAGTGTGCTGCAGTCTATGGGGTCGTAAAGAGTCAGACACTGAGCAACTGAAGTGAACTGAACTGCAGGGAGTTAAGACAGAGCAGAGTGAGTGTATGGTTTGTAGAATGAAACAAAATGATAAGGGTAGGCTTCATTGAGGTGATATTTGAGCCAAGATTTGGAAGACACTGACTGTATAGTCCTTGGGATTGCAAAGAGTCAGACACGACTGAGTGACTTTCACTTTTTTTGAAAGAGATGAGAGAGTAAGTCACATGGCCCTCTGGTGAGTAACATTTTAGGTAAAGGGATTATTCACTACAATGGTCTTATTATGATGATATGTCTGATATCTTCAGGAAATTGTAAGGAGAGCACTGCAGCTGAGAGAGAATAAGCAGTATGGTCAGAGGTATCAGCAGGGCTTTATAGGGGGTTAAATGCTATGTCAGAGATTGGCAAACTTCTCAAAGGCCAGATAGGAAATATTTTAAGCTTTTTGGGTCATAGAATCTCAGCAGAAAATACTCATCTCTACTGTTACAACATGAAAGCAGCCATAGACAATATGTAATGAATGGACATGGTTGTTTTTGTACTCCAGTAAAGCTTTACAAAAATAGATGGTGAGTGGATTTAACTTACAGGCTATGGTTTGCTAACTCTGCGGTAGGTTTGGTAGGGGGCCATTGCAGGTTTTTGAATTGAAGAGCAGCAGATGCTAGTTTAGTCAATTAAAAGGATTGTTCTGGCTGTATTTTTATTTTTATTTTATTTTTACTTTTTTTACATTTTATTTTTTTTAATTTTATTTTATTTTTAAACTTTACAATACTGTATTGGTTTTGCCAAATATCGAAATGAATCCGCCACAGGTATACATGTGTTCCCCATCCTGAACCCTCCTCCCTCCTCCCTCCCCATACCATCCCTAATGGTAAATAATCTGCCTGCAATGCAGGAGATCCAGGTTTGATGCCTGGATCAGGGAGATCCCTTGGAGAAGGAGATGGCCACTCACTCCAGTGTTCTTGCCTGGGGAGTCCCATGGACAGAGGCACCTGGCTGGCTATCGTCCCAGGGGTCACAAAGTGTTTCACGTGACGAAATGACTAACACACATACACTCACAGATTGTAAAGAATGCCAGGTGTAAAGAAAAGAAATATTTTTTAAGAGTATATTTTTATTTTTTAAATTTGATTTTTATTATATTTTTAAATATCAAAAGCCTTTTGTATTGGGATATAGCAGATTAACAATGTTGTGATAGTTTCAGTTGAACAGTGAAGGGACTCAGCCGTATGTATACGTGTATCCAGTCTCCCCCAAACCCTCCTCCCATCCAGGCTGGCACATAACATTCAGCAGAGTTTCATGTGCTATACAATAGGTTTTTGTTTCCATTTTAACTATAGCAGTGTGTACATGACCTTCCCAAAGTTCGTAACTATCCCTTTTCCTGGGGAACCATGAGTTCGTTTTCTGTGAGTCTCTTTTGTTTTGTAGTAAGTTCATTTGTATCATTTCATAAGGGATGTCATATGATATCTCAAGGAGATAGTCTCTTGAAATAATCAGGCAAGAGATAATAGTGGCTTGGATCACCTTGACAGGTGATCTGTACCTCAGCTTGACAACACAGCTGAGGTAGAGAAAAGGCGTCCATTTCTCTGCTTTTGAAAGTAGAAGTAACTGGATTTGCTAATTGATTGAATGTGGATGTGAGAAGAGTTTACAGTCTGAGCATTATTTAAGGAGAGAAATATCCTTTGTAATTGCATATTATTTTTTAAATTGTATATCATGTTTCATGAACTTTATGTCTGGTATATTTTTTAAAAGAGAGAACATGTTCCATCCAAGATCTAGTGTTTTATTCAGCAGCTTGACTAACCAGATTTTACCTTCTTATCCTGTTTCATGAACAGAAAATTCTATTTCCCCCCACTCCCATTGTATTTTTTCTCCCAAGCATATTAGCTGCCAGAAATAATGCAAAATGACTAGCCTGACTTGGGAGAAGAGGAAGGAAAATATCTAGAATAATTGGAAACTTAAGATTCAAGGTTCTCATGAGCATTGCATTTTTCCCCCTATTCTCCTGAAACCAGTCCCCTGCAAGGGAACATCAACAGCACTATGGGACAGGAACTAAGGGAAAGAAAGCCGAATGAAGGGTAGGCATGGGAAGAGGAAGAGACTGAAAGAAGAAATGAAGGGAAACCTAGAGGACTGCCGACTCTGTTTAGATAACACCAAAGCAATATCTGTAATTGATGATAAGAATAGTTTTCATTAGATAAATTCAGTTTTTCCCAGTGTTTACTAAAAGGAAAAGAGAGAAGCTTAGGAAATGGAAGAAAAACAAGATCCATCCCTGGGACCCCATGCTGCTGAAGTTGCTGCAGTGTGTTCAATAGCACTTTTGACAGTGGTGGTGAATCCATTTGCAGTGAAACAATGTCATAGAGAAAGGCAAAAAAGGGGGTTTTCCAATATCATTCAAAAGAAGCAGAAGAGAACAATGTGTTTTATAGATATTTAAAATATTTGTACAGATCTTGGAATTGTAAGAAAAGGAAACCATGGTAGGAATGAAAAGGATTCTTGCTCCCATGCTATGCTATGCTATGCTATGCTAAGTCACTTCAGTCGTGTCCGACTCTGTGCGACCCCATAGACGGCAGCCCACCAGGCTCCCCCGTCCCTGGGATTCTCCAGGCAAGAACACTGGAGTGGGTTGCCATTTCCTTCTCCAATGCATGAAAGTGAAAATCGAAAGTGAAGTTGCTCAGTCGTGTCCGACTCTTAGCGACCCCATGGACTGCAGCCTACCAGGCTCCTCCATCCATGGGATTTTCCAGGCAAGAGTACTGGAGTGGGGTGCCATTGCCTTCTCTGTCTTGCTCCCATAGGACTTTGTAATTTAGAGGGAGAAGAAAAATATATACAAAGGCAAAGAAGTGAAGGAAGTGGGTGGGACTGTGGATCTGCCCTGGAAGTTGGCTCACATTGGAGCTTTGGTGCTCTGGTGTGGGCTGTTTCTAAATTCCAGCATTTCCTGAGGCTCCTGAGGCTGAGGGCAGAGAGAATGTTTCCGAACTATTTCTGGTCTAGAGCCTCCGTCCATGTTCCATCTAAGTCAACTCCATCCAATCTTAACATCTATAATGTTCTGAGAGTCTAAGCTTGCCCTGGGTTGAGATTCCAGGCCGGATTTAGGTCTGAAAGGAAATAAAGGTGTTGTTCCCTGACACATTTAAGACAAGGAGAGATACCAAGGTGGAAGATTCAAACAAAAATTGAAAACACCAGGGAACCAGAGGAGAAAGCCTCCATGGAGATGCCAGTTAGAGTCCTAATCAGGGGTGCAGGGCGAGTACAGAGAGAGCCAAGGGTCCAGAACTGGGTTGCTGAGAGTGAGCTCAATTAGGTGGCATCAAAAGGGAGGTGAGAGTGGAAGCCAGGAGACTGCTGAACATCTGCTAGCATTTGCAGCTTGATTTTATGGATTTGTGTGGGTGAGTTAGCCTGGCTTAAAAGTATCAGGGGTGGAGCAGCCACTTGGCACAGACTGGAACCACATGGACCTCCAGTGGTGGAGTTGAGAGATGAGGCTGAAAAGGACTCATGGGACTACCTTCTCCTCGGAACTGTACAGCAGAAGCAGGTGAAGACATTTTCAAACAGGAAAAGTGGGGGAAAAAACTGGGGGAGTGGGGTAAAGGAGATTTGTCAGAACTATAGGTACATGGGCCCTGAACATGGAAATGGTTGTGTTCCAACTTCTCTACTCATTAGGCTCTGTGACTTTGTGCAAATAATATAAAATTTTTGAGCCTAATTTTTTCATCTGTAAGATTGAAATTATAATGCCCAATTCACTGTTATTGACATAGTTACATATAATAACAGTATTACATATAATTATATATGAAATATGTATGAGTTTTATATACTTGTATGGACTTGTCTGGGCTTCCCAAGTGGTACAGTGTTAAACAATCTGCCTGCCAATGCAAAAGGGTTCAGTCCCTGGGTTGGGAAGATTCCCCGGAAAAGTAAATGTCTCCCCACTCCAGATTCTTGCCTGGGAAATCCCATGGACAGAGGAGCCTGGCAGGCTACAGTCTGTGGGGTCTCAGACTCAACTGAGCGTGCTCATATTCATAGATTTGCATAGTGCTTGGCATAGAACAGGTGCTCGATAATTATTAATAGTCATTCCTTTCTTCCTTTATTTATTACACAAGAAATTATATGTGGAGGGAAGAGGAGGTATATGGGAACTCTCTGTACTTTCCACTCAATTTTTCTGTAAATATAAAGTTCCTCTAAAAAACAAAGCCTATTTAATTTTTTTAATAAACAAGATAGAGCAGGTGAAGATAAAAAAGTAAAAGATATTGTTTCTGCTCTCTAGAATTTTACATTTTAGTTGAAAACACAGACACACAGGGAAGAGCTACTTTAGAGGACAAGGCATACCTTTTTAAGTTAAACCAGAGTTTCCCCACAGCAGCTCTACTGACATTTAGCCCAGGTCACTCTTTGTTGTCAGGACTGTCTGATGCACTGTAGAGGTTTGTCAGCATTTTTTCAGATTCCTCCCCATGTTCTTGTGAGGCAAAATTGCTCCTGGATGAGAATCACTTAGTTTTTTATGATGTCCTCTTCTTTCATCCCTACCTTCCATTAATCCACCAGCAAGTTCTATATTATGTCACCCTTGTTTACCTTGGATCTTATTTTGTACCATGAAATATGCCCTGAAATAGACAGGCTCTCTACCACTAGAAAACCATCATAGCAACTGAGGGTGAAATCACCCTACCTCACCTCCCTACTTCTTTGCTATTTTCTTCGATTAATTTTCCTCACAGGATCTGTGGTCATTTAAAAACATATGTCCAAAGCATATCACCTTCTTGTTTAAACTCTTGTGCAGGGATTCTCAACAGGCTGCACAGTGGATTCACAATTGAGGCCTAAAAGCAAATACTAAAAGCAAATCTCACTCCCAAAAGTGTTGATGTCATTGGGCATCAGGATGTTTCTCTGAGTTTTAATCTTGATGTTTTACACTGATCCATCTTTCAGTTCATTAATGCTCTGTTCACTGTCTAACCTGCTATTAAATCTATGTTCTTCATTTTTAATTTCAGTTATAGTATATTTCAGTTCTAGAATTTCCATTTGATTCTTCTCTTTTGTATTTCTTGAACACATTAACCATAGATATTAGAAAGAAAGAAAGTGTGCTCAGTCGTGTCCAACTCTTTGTGACCCCATGGGCTGTAGCTTACCAGGCTCCTCTGTCCATGGGATTTTCCAGGCAATAGTACTGGAGTAGATTGCCATTTCCTTCTCCAGGGGATCTTCCTGACCCAGGGATCGAACCCAGGTCTCCTGCATTGTAGACAGACGCTTTACCGCCTGAGCCACCAGGGAAGCACTATAGATATTAGAGATACTTCAAAATAACTGAATCACCTATAGGTCTGTTTTAATTTTTCTCCTTTTTTAATTTTGAAATTCTTTGTGGAGACTTAGCAGTTGATGGATCACATCAAAATTGAAGGGAAGGTACAGTGATTTTTCTTTTATATGCTCTGCCACACCCAACACACACAGCCACTTCATTATCAATATCCCCCACCAAAATTGTATACTTATTACAGTTGATGAACCTGTATTGATCCATTATAATCACCCCTTGCCAATAGTTTACATTACAGTTCACTTGTGGTGGTGTGCATTTAATGGGTTTGGATAAATGTGGGCTACATATTATATGATTCTAACTATATGCCATTCTGGAAAAGGCAAAACTGTGTGATCAGTGGTTGCCAGGAGTTTCAGGGGAGAGAGGGAGGGATGGATAGGCAGAACACAGATTTTTAGGGGAGTGAAAATGCTCAGTATGTTTTTATTTTCTTTTGATTTTTAATAATTTGGTTGCTTTTTTTAAATTAAGCATCAGACATTCTGTACTAAAAAGCATAGTCTCTGGGTGGTGTCATATTCCTCCAAAGAGGCTTAACCTATCTTCTGCCCAACATATTTAGATCTAGATCAGAGCGGTCCTGTTAGACTTTTTTTAGGGTTGGCCTATTTCAGTTTAGCCCTCGCTCCTGGATACATCCCTTACTCTTAGGATAACCCTTCTACGTTTATGAAACCCCAAGATGTTTATTTAGGATTCACCTCCTTGGTGAGGAGCTCCAACCTCCATCTGCCCAGCACCATGTGGGTGCTGAAGTCTCTGTCAGCAATTTAGCCTTAATCTGTTACTTTTTGCTGAGTTTCTTGGAATCTTGCCCATAGGTAGTAGTTATCCGATACTTTGGTGGGAAATTGCGCAAGACTTTTAGGTTTGCTTTTCTGCAGTTCTCACCACTCTGGGATTTTGCCTTTCAAGGAAAAAAGCCAGTGTGACCATGAAACTGTGCTTCCCTTCTCTCAGGAATTACAGTCCCTGAAGTCCTACCAGAGTTGGTTGCTCTCCAATGACTTCACATAGTTATTCTGTGTACTTTGTTTAGCTTTTAAAATTATTTTTAATGGAAGGATTACTCTAATTTAAGATACTGTGTTCTGTTTGGTACCAGAAATCCTGGTATTGAAATTTTTTATAGCTTTCCAGGGGATTTTAAAGTATAGCCACAATGGAGACCCACTGCTGGTGATTTACCATCGTATTCAGATTTAACAGTTTATAACAATTTGCTTTGGCCTCTAAATTCCACAAATCCAGGGACTTCTCTGCTACATTCACCACTATAACCATATCATCTAGAACAGTATATGGCACATAGTTGAACTGATTAATCAATAGTGTAAACAAGAATATAAAAGCTATCATAAAAATCTCCACTTTAAGGACAAATAAGGTCATGGCAATCTGGTCCCATCACTTGATGGGAAATAGATGGGGAAACAGTGGAAACAGTGTCAGACTTTATTTTTTTGGGCTCCAAAATCACTGCAGATGGTGACTGCAGCCATGAAATTAAAAGACACTTACTCCTTGGAAGGAAAGATATGACCAACCTAGATAGCATATTCAAAAGCAGAGACATTACTTTGCCAACAGAGGTCTGTCTAGTCAAGGCTATGGTTTTTCCAGTGGTCATGTATGGATGTGAGAGTTGGACTGTGAAGAAGGCTGAGTGCTGAAGAATTGATGCTTTTGAACTGTGTTGTTGGAGAAGACTCTTGAGAGTCCCTTGAACTGCAAGGAGATCTGACCAGTCCATCCTAAAGGAGATCAGTCCTTGGTGTTCATTGCAAGCACTGATGCTGAAGCTGAAACTCCAGTACTTTGTCACCTCATGCGAAGAGTTGACTCATTGGAAAAGACTCTGATGCTGGGAGGGATGGGGGCAGGAGGAGAAGGGGATGACAGAGGATTAGATGGTTGGATGGCATCACCGACTCGATGGATGTGAGTTTGAGTGAACTCCTGGAGTTGGTGATGGATAGGGAGGCCTGGTGTGCTGCGATTCATGGGGTTGCAGAGTCGGACACAACTGAGCGACTGAACTGAACTGAACTGAAGGAATGCAGACAGTAAGTTTAGGGAAATGAAAAGAGGGCTGTATCCTATTAATAAAAACCTTTCCAAATAAAAGATAAATTAATGTCTCATCTCTCTGTGTGAGTCTAATTGGGTTATTTATCTAACTGAACTCACTTTAAATGGAAACTGAGGTCAATGGAGTATGTAGGATGGCTTTGATGATGCCATAACATGTGTGGGTCGGTGTTAAATACTTCACTTCTGGGGGGAATGATCTCAGAGAGACCTTGCCAAGAAATGACTTTAGCTAATGTGAAGTAATAGAAAATATACTGGTCCCTGTCTCTGATTACGGGCACAGAGCTCCTGAAACCCTTGCCCTTTTCTAAGTGATAAGAACACTAGAAGCGTTCTTTGTTCTAGTATTTGGTCTTTAACTCCGGTCCCTGACACAGGGCTCCTGAAACCCTTGTAATTTTCTAGGTAATAGGAGTATCTTTTGTTCTGAGGGGACTCTGGGCAGACTCCTGGATGAGAGCTGGTCACCAGAAAGACCAGGCTGTGATTGGAAGCTTGGAATTTTCAGCGGTATCCCCTAGTCTCTTGAGAGGGGAGAAGGCTGGAAAATGGAATTAATAATGGACCATGCCTATGTAACAAAGCCTCCATAAAAATCCCAAAAGTATGGGGTTTGAGAGATTCCAAGGTGGCAAATACATCCCCAACTCCATGGAGACAGAAGCTCCTATGCTCACAACTCTTCCAGGCCTTTCTCTCTGTAACTCTTCATCTGGCTGTCCATCTGTATTCTTTATTGTATTCCTTAACAAACTGAAACACCTAAGTAAGTGTTTCCCTGAATTCTGTGAGCTGCTGTAGCAAATTAATCAATCCCAAGGAGGGGATTATGGGACCCTGAGATTTGTAGCCAAACTGGAAAGAAGTTGTGGGCAATCTGGAAACTTACTACCTGGGACTGGCATCGCAAGTGAAAAGCAGTCTTGTGGGAGTGAGTGCTTAATCTGTAGGGCTTTACAGTATCTCCATGTAGGTAGTGTTTGAATTAAGTTGTAGGGCACCCAGCTGGTGGCATGGAGAATATTTGGTGTGGGGAAAACCTCCACACATTTGGTGACCAGAGGTGTCAGAAGTGAAGTGTTCTGTGCAAGTAAAAGAGAAAGATGCAGAAGTATATTGGACCCTTTATAGCTAAGAAGAAGGAGAAAACTCCAAAGAACATGGTTGGCAGTTTAGAGTTAGAAAAGTTGCAGACTAGAGGAACCAACTGGCCCAGCATTTGAATTTGCTAAAATGTGAACTCCAATCAAAGCCAGCTGAAATGGTCAAAACAAAACAAAACAAAACTTGTTTGAAGAGATTTTGAGAAGATCAGGGCAGCACTGATGACCCTCTTAATGTGGGTCCCAGGACTTACAACATTGACCCAAGAAAACAAAGCATATTTTTCTCTGGGTATCTGAGGGCTGTTTTAGCTCCATATGCTTTACATCTCTTCTGGGGTTCTTGCTACTTGTCAACTGGAGGGTTTTTCATATTGCTTCCAAATCTTGAGTGACTTGTAGCAAGTGAGGTCAGTGAAATGCCTTGATGGGACTTACTATTCCAGTTATGATTCTTTACATTTCTATAGTATAAATCTCTCCTCCTCCTCCTCCTTTGAAATTTCTAGTAGAGCCTGATGTGATCACTAAAAACACATGCAAAACAATCTTAAAGCCAGAATGGGGCCACCCAGTCCTTTGTAGAGCTCCTTATTGACAAGGTTAAACATTAGGAACAGGAATGAGTCAATTCATCTGGTAGGTAGCCTAGAATGGATAGTTTTAGAATTTCAACTGTGATATATGGTGATTTTGTAAAATAAGTAGAGAGACTGACTCATGAGGGACTGTGTTTTCCTGTGGTCCTTGGAAGGTGAGGAGGTTGAAGTAAGGAGAGGGAGTATATCTGGTTGAATCTCAGGGATGACACAACTCTGTATGACCCTTCTCCTTTCATGATGCTGACGAAGGCTTTCATCATGACTATTATCTATATTGGGCCTCTGTCATTAAAATGAGAGCTATAGCATCTAGCAGCCACAATACTTTTGGGCTAAATTCCTTGTCTCTGACTGAACCCCAGGACCCTTGTATTAGTTTCCTAGGGCTACCATAACAAAATACCGTGAACTGGGTGGCTTAAGACAGAAATGTATAGTCTCATAGTTCTGGAGGCAAGGTTTTCAGAGGCAAGTTGTAGGAAAATTCATGTTCTCTCTGAAACCTCTAGGGAAATCCTTCCTTACGTCTTCCTTGCTTCTGGCCCTTGGCTGCCATCTTTTGCATTTTCAGGCTTGCAGCTACCTAATTCTGCTGTGTGTCTCCCTGTGTGTCTCTGTCTTCCTACCATTTAATAAGAACACCAGTCATATTGGATTAAGAGTCCACCCTAATCAAGTATAACCTCACTTGACTAATTACATCTGCAATGACTCTATTTCCAAATACAGCATATTCTGAGGTACTTCAAAGATATGTTAGAACGTGAACACATCTTTTTTGGAGGGACATAATTCAACCTGTAACTGCCCTCATGTAGGCAACCATACTAATCATACCAGAGATGAGAAGAAAGACACTATCTCCTTCATGATGGAACCTAGTTCTGTGTTAACACTGTTTTACCAGGATGGACATGTAGCTACAGGAAACCTATGTCTTTTTCTCTTCAGGACTCCCTCCCCCTTTTTCCCTCACAATTAACTCCTTTTTGCTTAATGATATACAGAAGAGCTATACTATCCAACGGTGATAGAGCAGAATTTTTCTTGACTGAAGGAATGCCTCTATTGATATTCTTAGGGAGTTATTGACCCAGACATAATATTTGCTACTGTTTCCAAGGACTGTGGCTTCGGGATGAAAAGCTACTACCTGGAGTGAGCCCAACGGTGGAAATGAGAAAGTATCTGCCATCTTTTTATCTGCCTTTCCAATTTGTTTGCCAAGGTCATGTCTCCTTGTGATAGAAACTGTTCACTCTTCACATACCAGCCAGCTTACGATGGCTCTGAAGCTATTAGAAAGAGAGATGGGAGGAGAGAAACTGCCAAATTTTTTTTTTTAACCGTCTGGAAAAGAGACCACTAATGTCTTTCTTCACCGACTCAGTGGATGTGCGTTTGAGCAAACTCCAGGAGATTGTGAAGGACAGGGAAGTCTGGCGTGCTGCAGTCCATGAGATCACAAAGACATGATCTGACAACAACAAAGGTCTTTCTTAGGAAAGAGCATTAATCCCCAGAACCCCCCACACATACCCTTGTCGTGGGTGAATATTTGAGATTTAAGGAGTTGAGAAACAAGCATTCAGTTTATATTACTGCTCTTAACCAGAATTTCCTCAAGGGTGACAACCAGCTCTGTGTGAAATTGTTAAGAAAAGCGAAGGAGAGTATTTCCATAACAGTAGTGCTGAATTTGCATACGCCTATTCAAATTATATTGGCTGTCTCTAAGGCAGCTTTAGAAATCCTTTTATCCTGAAGCTTGGCAATACAGCCAAGTGGAAAGAGTAGGGGTTCAGGAGTGAGAAAGCTTAAGTTTGCGCCTCAGGTTGTCAACTTGCACAATTCCTGAGTCTCAGTTTCCACATTTGTGAAGTAAGTCCAGTTTCTCAGGGTTCAACACCTGTGCTGTAGAACTGTTAGGAGGAGTCTGCTCTTGAATCCCATGGTTCTTAATTCAACCCTGCTAGTCATATTCCTTAATCTCACTAAACCTTTGTTCCTTAAAATAAAGAAGGATAACAGACTCTGTCTTGTTCGGGTAAGAGAGGCAGGTAAGAGAAGGTGTTTTAGGCTCTCTGTGAGTAAGAAAGGATAAATCATCCTCTCATTGGTGTTTGTGCACTGATGAAATGAATTTATTGAAATGATTTCAAACTGAGTGATAGCTTTGCTTTAAAGATGAACATAGATTATATTCATTTATGGAGTGTGTGGTGTACTCAATAGAGAGCTGTCTACCCCTAGGCTAAAAATGCTGCAGAATCATTACCTTCCAGGGAGAGAATAAGTGTTTGTTTTCTCTCTCTTCTCTGCTTTTGTTTCACTTTTCCATGTCTAAAGATGTTGAACATGGGGCATGTCCTTGGCAGAGAACTTAATGACGTTTGAAATCTGTCAGGCTCTCCATCTTGGGGAGCATTTTCTGGAGTCTAATGAAATGCTGACCAGGAGATAAATGCTTTCTCAGACATGAATAGCTCTTCCACCGCCTCTTTTCTCTCCCCCACTCCTATCTCACCTGACACCTGACTAACCCAAGATCAATTTGGAAAGAGAACATTAGCTGGATAAAGGCAGATTTTGTCCTGAGGGGTCCAGAGGACTGTTCCAGAATCATCTCATCAGAAACATTTCCTGGTCCTTTCAGAGGATACTTTAGGGATGTGGTGAAGTTTTCAAACCCCAGTGTACCTTTGTGGGGTAGAGATGAACCGCTTCCGGTTACTGGATGGACACAGTCCCACCCTGAGTCATTCTAATAAGCTGCACCCCAGAATCCTTTTGCCTCTGGGCTCTGCCTCCAGGCTGGCCTTCCACGACATCCTAACCTGCCTCCCTTTGTACTGCCTGGTTTGTGCTTGCAGCCCTTGTGGTTAGAGGCACAAATGCCTTTTGTATAGAAAGCTGTAAAAAGGCAGCCTGGGTGTCACTTATCATTATTTTCGCAAGAAGGACTCTGGCGCCTGTAGAAGCTGTGGGTTTGACAGTTTCCCAGGATTTCTCACAATTGCTTTTTCTTTTTCTTCCACAGCTTTAAAGTCACTCTGCTCCTCTTTCTTCCTCACTGTTACATCCATTGGGAACGGTGGTGTCACACTTACTTTCTCCATTTTTGATATTTGCTTAGGCTTATATATCAGACTTGCTTTGGCATGGAGCTGACCCAAATTAGAGAAAATGGTAACAGAGTGGTCAGGAATGAAATCCCAAATTTTTGACACTCTGCTAATCTGCCAAGTTAAATTTCTATGGAAGCTGAATGAGCAGGCTACCGACTCGTGAGTTTGGGAAGAAAGTTAATTTTCGTCTCTGGATCTTTGATCAGATTTCATTTGTCTGGTGTGTTCAATTTAACTTGTGCCTGCTGAGTACCTACTGTGTGCCAAGCACCATGCCAAGTGCTGGGGATATAAGCTGAAAGAGGCATCATTCCTCTCCCCATGACTCATTATGACAGTGCCCCTCAGTGAGTTGAGAGCATGCCACCTCAACCACAGGGAGTCACAGTCCCCATGCCATGCTCACACTGTTCGATAGGCTGGATCCCAAGCATACCTAACTTAGAATATGGCCCATTTCCAGTCTGCCACAATGAACTGCTAACCCTTCCAAGGTAGGAGCAAGACCTCATGGGATTTCCCAGCATGAAGGACTGTACATGTGGTGATAAGTCTCCCTGACACCTGTGTGGCACTTGAGAGTCTGTAACATATTATAATTGCCCCTATGACAATAGTGGTCAGGATCCATGCTATCTCCATTTTACTGATAACAGAATTGAGGCTCAGATAGGTCACATGGCTCTTCCAAGGTCAGGCGATGAGGAGCAAAGTGACAAATGTGGAGCTAGAACTCAGGACTAGGGCCCAAGCCTGATAATCTCCCTCCACCCTGTTTTCCTTGCTATGATTTATTCATACTCAATAATCTGATTCCCTGATGGCTCAGAGGGTAAGGAATCTGCCTACAGTACAGGAGACCCAGGTTTGATTCCTGATTCGGGAAGATCCCACGGAGAAGGGAATGGCAACCCACTCTAGTATTCTTGCCTGGAGATTCCCATGAAGAGAGAAGCCTGGTGGGCTATAGTCCATGGGTTGCAGAGTCAAACACAACTGAGTGATCAACACTTTTACTTCAATAATCTGGTAATGATCGTTTAAAAACTAGTGATATTCTTGTATGTGTTTACGATGGATAGACAGGGAAAATGCTACTTCAATCAGTAATTTGCTACTGGTACACTGAAAATAACATCTCTACTTCAAACTCTCTTTTTACAAAAGGCAAGAAATAAAATAAGGACAAAAGTAAAAAAGAAAATGTGAGATGATATAACTTGATAGTTAAGAATTCACTTCGGGTAGGTTGATGAATTTGCTAATCTTCTATTTCTTCATCTGTCGAGTAGGAATAACATTAGTACTGATTTCATGCATCAGTTCAGTTCAGTTGCTCAGTCATGTCTGACTCTGCAACCCCGTGAACCGCAGCATGCCAGGCATAGTAAGCAACAAATTGTAGCTATAATGATTACTGTTATCTTTGTAATTACAATTATACTAAACAAACAAAATCTTAAAACAACTCTGACAACTTTGGTAGGTCTTCTGAGTCTCCTTGGAGAACACTGAACTTCAGGCTGGAATTTCTTAACCAAAGCCTTTCCTTGGTTCTTTTTGCTTTGTAAATGCATTTGCCCAGAAAGGTACTGTTTTTGAGGAATTCAGGAAAGAACAGGGTGGAGGTCAGAAAAAAAAAAAAGAAAGAAAATTAGCAGTAGCTTTGCCCTATCAGGCTAAATTCCTTTTAACCTAGATAAAAGCAGAGACATTACTTTGTCAACAAAGGTCCGTCTAGTCAAGGCTATGGTTTTTCCTGTGGTCATGTATGCATGTGAGAGTTGGACTG